>NC_041228.1:35299559-35366116 GCF_002837175.3 Physeter macrocephalus
CGGCATGTGGGATCCTCCCGGACCGGGGCGCGAACCCGGTTCCCCTGCATCGGCAGGCGGACTCTCAACCACTGCGCCACCAGGGAAACCCTGTTCAATTTTTTAATAGCATCTATCACTACCTACAATACTGTATGGTTACTTATTGGTGGTCTGTCCCACCCTTCCGCTTAGAATGTAAGCAGCCTATAACCAAGAGTTCTGTTTGATGTTAACCAATGCTGGGCACGTGGCAGGTGTTTGATGAATGACTGAATGAATGAAAGTGGATTTATTACTGAGCAGGGCCCCTCTCCCCTCTGCAATAATAGAAGCAAACTTTTTAATACAGTCTTTTGCCTCTGCATTTACGCAAAACTTTATAAAAGTGTTCTTTCTGTAAAATATACAAACGTAGTAAAATACTTTAATATCGTTAGATGAAATGAGTGAAAGAAAGACCCCTCTCATCCCATGAGCTTACTCTGCAACCAAAAGAAGTTCTGAGTAACGTAGATAGCTTCAGATACAAAATGTTGGCAGTGTAATCTCCTTTGATTTGTTCAGTGGAGTACTCGCATATCTAACCAAGGAATAGTTGTAGTATATATAAAAATGGAAGCATTTTTACTTACGTGCCTCTGCGAATGCTTCCACAACAGCATATTTTTTTTTTTTTTTTTTTTTTTTTGCAGTACGCGGGCCTCTCACTGCCGTGGCCTCTCCCGTCGCAGAGCACAGGCTCCAGACGCGCAGGCCCAGCGGCCAAGGCTCACAGGCCCAGCCGCTCCGCGGCATGTGGGATCCTCCCGGACCGGGGCACAAACCTGCGTCCCCTGCATTGGCAGGCGGACTCCCAACCACTGCGCCACCAAGGAAGCCCCCACAACAGCATTTTTAATGGCTCCAGTTATTTTGCTGGATGGATGAGCATTTAAGTTAATCATAATTTTTTATTATTTTAAGCACTGTTGTTATAAGAGTCTTTGTACTAATGGTTACATCTTTATGCTAAATAATTACTTCTGTGGAATAAATTCCTTATCAATAAGTTTTTATATTGAAGTATATAATTATTATCAAGGCTTTTGATAGCTTTCCCAGGCACTCTATTTCCGTGTTCTTGATATGTGAAACTGAGTAAATCCTTAGCTCTGTCCTGGAATTGGAGTCCTGCTCTGTGCTTCTCGCAGTGGGTGGGACCTTGCCCCTCATATGTAAGCCTTCCAGGTGTCTACTTCCTGTCTACCTTTACCTGTCATGGCTTGAGGTAATGTAACACAGGTAGAACTGTCTGCCTGTCTGTCTGTCATGGCTCCCTTTCCAGATTACCTGCCCACTGCTCTGACCCCAGGGCAGACCATTTTTCTGAACATACCCAGGGTCACCATTAGGCTGCCTTTCCCTACTGTCCTCTTTGTGTGGGAACACACACAATAGCCCCAAGTTGCGACAATTTTTGTAGTGTCCTGGCTTTTATGGCATATTTCTGGTCATCTCTGCAATTTACGTAATACTGCTTCCTTGGTCGTGTACCCTGAAATGTAATTTTCAATTATAAAATTGTTCCTTTAATAAAACATTACCTTATTTATAATGATCAACTGTGTGGTATGAGTTCTAAGATGCCTTGTGGAAAAACTGCATGGCAACTACAAACAAACCATTGAAAGACTAGCAACTCTAATCGTCCTAATCGCAAAAAGAATGATATTTAACCTGCTTTTTAAAAAAGTTTTTATGGTGGTAAAATAGATATAAAATGAGGTTCACCATTTTAATCACTTTTAAATGTAAAATTCAGTGGCATTAAGTACATTTACAATGTTGTGTAACCATGACCACTATCAATTCCCAAAACTCTTTCATCACTCCAAACAGAAACCCTATGAACATTAAGCAATAACTCCCCATTTCCCCCTCCCAGCCCTGATAACTTCTATTCTTCTTTCTGTTTCTATGAATTTGTCTATTCTAAATACTTCATACAAGTGGAATCATACAATACTTGTCTTTTTGTGTCTGGCTGCTTTCACTTCGCATGTTTTCAAGGTTCATCCATGTTGTAGCATGTATCAGAGTTTCATTTTTATGGCCAAATAATATTCCATCATATGTATATGCCACAGTTTGTTTATCCATTCATCTGTTCATGTGCACTTAGGTTGTTTCCACCTTTTAGCTATTGTGAATAATGCTGCTACTATTAAATGCCTAGCAACTCTAATAACCCTAATTACAAAAGAATGGTATTTAGTCTGTTCTTGTGATTCACCTCTGTTACAAACGTTTCCAATTTCTTATAAATATGTACATGGAAATTACTAGCAACATTCTCTTTGAATAATCAATGCTTTTAAACAGTATACCAAACCAGCCTAATTTTAGTTTAACCTTAGTCCAGAATTTATTTGAGGAAGTTTACAAAATACAGAAGGATCAAAATAGGTTTTTTTAAAAAGAAGAGATTTAGAGAAAATCATGGATGGCATTGTAAAATGAAGTCATGGGTAACATACACAAAAATATAATATACCAGAAATTATTGCAAAGTAGGTAGGTCACAATTCCTAAGCTTCCTAGTGACCAAAGAAAGAATCAGTCATAAATCATAAGGTCTATATGATAAGCAAGCAAACATTCACTAAGGAGGTGCATTTAGGGGGAAGTGTACTGATGTCTACAACTTAATTTAAAATTCATTTAAATATAAGGATGGACAGAGGGTTAGGTATATGCATGATATGTGACAAAGAAAGTAAAGTAAAATGTGAATGGTAGAATCTCTGTGGGAGTATACAGTGATGTACTGTAAGTCTTTCAGCTTTCCTGGATGCTTGAAAGCGTTTTTTTTTTGCCTTTTAAAAAATCCAAAATAAATCAGAAACCTTAACCAAGGCTCTTGCCCAAAGTTATGACCACTCTATTTCTGCTTAGAAATGGGCCTAAGTAAAAAATAATCTAATAATAAAAATTCTTTTAAAAAGAGTCTTAAAAGGGACCTAGGTATCCTTGGTATTTTTATTACTAACCTATGATGGGCTTTAAAAGTGTTTATTAACAGTGTCAATCATTTGGAAAAATTCAAATGAGATAAAACATAAAACATAAACATCAGCTGACATGCTCATACCCAGGACATTACTACTGCAGTTTTAAGTAAAATCCACCAGGGGGCAGAGAAATGGAATCACAGAAAACTTGCACATTTCTAATTTAAGTGAGTAATGGAAAATATCTTATTACTTCTGTTAACAGAAAAGATTTGCAGGCTTTTAACATGAAATTCACTATACGGGACACAGAACTAAAGGTGCAATCTAAATCTGAAGCAAATATGCCTGAGGATATTTGCTTTTTTAAAAAATGGTGATTATTCTAATTTGCCATGCTCGTTTGCACAATTCTCTCTCTCTCAGAGGTTATCTTTTATTTATGTGTGAGAGAATGACTATGCAGTTATCCTTTCTCACTGCTCACATGATGAACCAAGCACATCCATCACTCTCATTCATCTCACAGTACTTTCAGCCTCCCCTCTTACGCCAGATCTCAGAAGCCACGGAGCTTCTAAATTCTTTACCGCTGTTAACAGATCTTTAAGTACTCCTCCTCTCAAATGCTTAACCTGCTGCGCTGAAGATTTCAAAGTAGCTATGTAAAGAGAAAAAGAAAAAATATTCCCTACATATAATTGCAAAGAGGCTAATACGTAGACTAGACAATTTGAGTTATTCATAGAAATCAACATCCATTTTATACATAAGATGGAGCTCATGATTATTCCATTTGAGCAGGCCCTGATTTGTCTCCAGTAATTTTCCAGAGGGATTCTTAATTGGTCTGCACCCTGATTTAAGACAATCCCTCTACATTTCCCTCCTCTGACACATGCTTTAAGATGGCGATGAGGACATCCCTGCTGGCGCAGTGGTTAAGAATCCGCCTGCCAGTGCAGGGGACACGGGTTCGAGCCCTGGTCCACATGCCGTGGAGCAACTAAACCTGCGAGCCACAACTACTGAGCCCGCATGCCACAGCTACTGGAGCCCACGCGCCTAGAGCCCGTGCTCCGCAACAAAGAGAAGCCACCCGCAATGAGAAGCCGGCGCACCACAGCAAAGAGCAGCCCCCGCTAGCCGCAACCAGAGAAAAGCCTGCATGCAGCAACGAAGACCCAGTACAGCCAATAAATAAATAAATAAATAAATAAATAAATTTATTAAAAAGCAAAAAAGATGACAATGAAGCAACGATGCATTAAGAAAATGTCAACAGTTGCCTAACTTATTTTTTGTTTGGAAGGAAGAAGAGGATGAATAAGAAAATAAAAATCAAATTTATGGAGCCAGAATTCTGTTTAGCAAATAGACCAATCATCTTTTTGGATGATGGAAAATGACTCTCTGTTAGTAATTCTGCAGATAAATCATGATACTGGGATGCTCAAGAGATTTTTGGCATAAAGGAGTGAGTGACACGGCCTGCGGAGTATTGAGCTATAAGATGAAAAACATCAACCAACTGCTCTCAAAAACTAACTGCACTCATAATACCAAAACTCCACTTTAACATTAAAATCCTAAAGTCTGTTTTATGTTTTGTTGAAAGTACATTGCATGGCAATTTTTTCTTTTTTTTAACCTGACAAATGCTATCCTATGGGAACAGAACGTGAGAACATTCTCACAATTTCAGGGCTTCGAGTTAGTCTCCGTTCAACTTGTCTAGCAAGTCTACTCATCCCTTTCCTAACTAGGCAGGAACCAGATATATTGGTGTTATTTAGAATCACACCCTTCTTCAGATGCTTATTCAGCAGCATTTCCAATATTTTGGACCTGCTACCATCAGTCACATTTCAATACGTGTTTATGATCTGTAGTTTTAACTCTGCCACTTCTTGGTCACAATTCAGGCTAAGCCTTTATGTTATGAAAAAAGAAATGCTGTGTCAGCTGAAAAATACACTCTAATTACAATAATAATATAACAGCAAAAGACAGTTTGTCTCACAATTAAAGAACTCAGAAACATCATGTTAGAGCATATTTTATTGAACAGCAAGAAAAGTCAGGGATTAGAATATGCAGATTTCCTCAAAAACTTTTGATCCCCCAAAATAAAAAATTATCTTCCTATTTCTCTCAATTTCTTTCTCTTTCTTTTCCCCATATCTTTTTTTCCCCAAATTTAAAACATTCCTTTTTTTTAAAAAAAGCCAATTTTCAACTTAGTTTTAATTAGGTTTTAGTCCATAAAACTGCTTTTAACATTGTACACTGTCTTTCTCTCCAGTTAATTGGATGATTTTATAAGCCAGTCAACTACTTGCAGTGAACATATACCATCAGGCAAAATATTGGCTTCCATTAAGTATCACAGGATATGATTCCTGTGAAAATATGTAGTAACTAAGGCATAATGAGGTAGCACAACTTGCCCAGCTGATGCATAAAATTCACATCTCCTGAATGGAGTGATAGGTAAAGATAGTTGACTGGATTCTAAGGCTAATGGGACTAGGCCCCCAGAGGGTCAGATAATCATGCACTATTATGATCACAGTTTCTAGTGAGCCAAACATCTGACACAAGTAAGCCATAAATCAAAAGATGGATCAGGGAAGAGAAGGATCTGTGTTTATCCATCCAACCCCACTGACAGAAAGACAGCTGAAAGCACAAGCCCTACTGAGGCCAATCAGTGGTGAAATTACACACTAAGTAAGGTTGACATGAACACACATGTACCTTGGAAATTTTAACTATGCCAAGTATGACGAAGTATCCTGATGACTGTGTTGGATGAACCCACACACCATATTACATTTGTCCCAAATGACACATCATTTGTTTATTAAAGACATCCTTCTCTTATTTGTACTTTAAATTCCGAGCCACTAAAGATAGTTCTCTTTAATGTTAACCAATTCATGTTCCCTGTTGACTTTCTGAAATTATAAGAAAGAAAAAAAGTTAAAATGTCAGCTAAATAAAACTAACACTTGGGTATTTGGGTACTCCAAATCTACTTTGGGAATAAGAAGTGTATAAAATATAAATTTTCTCATACATCATACTTAAAGTTACAATCATATTTTAAAAATCCAAATTGTTATCATAAAAGACACCTGCTCCAAGTCCCTCACTTTTTTTCAGATTAAGAAACAAGAGCCAGAAATGATAAGCAATTTCTCTGTGCAACCCAGATGAGTAGCAGAGCATGGTCGTGACAATAGAAAGAACAATGGTGCCCACGTTAGCCATTGTAAGTCTGGCATCAGCGGTTCTCAGCCAAATGGAAGAGGAGCTCTCCACACTGGAATTCATTCCTGAGGCTGTGTGGTGTGGGGGAAGGAAGGTCAGGTTTGGAATCAGATAGATTTGGATTCTCAATCCTAGGTCTTTTACTTATTAGTTCTCCTTCTGTGTGATGATCAGAAAATTAATATCTTGGAGTCTTAGTTTCTTCATCAGTAAACTGGGACAATGAGATGTACCGTGAAGGTCCAACATGAGGATTAGAGTAACACAGCATGGGCCCAAATTATAGCTGTTATTATTATCATTAGGAGGCTTTGAGCAATAATGAATTCAATTTTATATGGGAAGATTATACTGGGGACCCAGCTTCAGTAGGGCATGTTCTATGGCTAATTGTTCCAGATGAAACAAGTCATAGCTGCAGCAATGATCTGTCATTCTCTTCCCTATCTCCAAATGCCTTTGTCACCCTGTACTTCGAAATAAGTCATTTACTTTGAGAATTTGGCCTAGTCTAGGGGTTTGGTGTGTGAACATGAGCAGAGCTACATGGCACACATGGGGGCTGAATTAGAAGTCTGGTTGATCCTTTGTAAGTTGTCCTAAGCAAGTGAACCAACCTCTTGGCTCCATAAGGAACATGTGTTAATAGGGAAGAACCTATGTCTTCTATTACAAGTTAATCACTAAAGGGATGTTGCCTATAAGCTTAAATTATACATAGTGGCCCATCTCTGGGAACCCTGCTTCCCAGGTAATGAGCATTAAGCTACAATACCTTTGTTTAGCTCACAGGAAACATCCTGACCAGGCCCACCTGTGAATGACTGCAGGCAGGAAGAAATTAACATACCCCTCGGAGGCCGATGGGGACCAGGAAGTGTTTGACTTTACTCCCTCCCCGTTTAGTATAAAGGAAGCCCGAATTCTAACTCAGCCAAGATGGTTCTTTGGGGCGTGAGTCCACCATCTTCCCAGTTTGCTGCCTTTCCGAATAAAGTTGTTATTCCTTGCCCCAACAGCTTGTCTCTTGATTATCGGCCTGTCGTGTGGCGAGCAGTACAAGCTTAGACTCCGTAACACATGGAGGACAGGGAATCCCCCCATCCCAGTTCACACAGACAACATAATTGAACGTAGGTCACTGTCTCATTTGTGCCCATGGGATTTTTTGTTTTTTAGAATTTGTATGTGAGGTTTATTTGAATCACACAACATTAAGTTCCTTTGGATTTGTTGTGGTTTGTTTGGTTTGTTTGTTTTTTTGTTTTGCGGTATGCAGGCCTCTCATTGTTGTGGCCTCTCCCGTCGCGGAGCACAGGCTCCGGATGTGCAGGCTCAGCGGCCATGGCTCACGGGCCCAGCCGCTAGCGGCATGTGGGATCTTCCCGGACCGGGGCACGAACCCGTGTTCCCTGCATCGGCAGGTGGACTCTCAACCACTGCACCACCAGGGAAGCCCTGTGTGTTTTTTGTTGTATTCATTTCAGCCTCTGACCTAAGTGAATTCTGTATTTATAAACAATTTAACCAACTTAGAACAAATAGAGTTTAATTTTTTGAACAAAAATACAAGAAAATCTCAGCCATTATGAACCTACAGGGAATGTCACACTGGATATATACTTTTATTAGTAATCAAGAGTTAGTACTTTAAACACTAGAGTTTTTTCATTGTAATGTACCCATGGGATTTTAATTTATAGAGGTGACTGAATGAGGATACGGAGAGATCAATGCCATTGAAAGAAGAATCGACTCCTTACATCTCCTGAGAGGAGAGGGCATGCCACACCACACAGGGCCACTTGGGGACCACTTGATTGTGGTCAGGAGGCAGAGCAGGAGAGACGGGTGTGGGGAGTCTAGGCCAGAGCCTTTATTGGGGTTTGTGTGGGAAAGGCAAGGCAGGGTACAGTGAGCATTTTAGGATTAGCCAGTGTGAATGATTCTGGCAGACTTTGGGTGATAGGGGTGGTCTCTAGTTGCCTGGTACCTGGCTCTGGGATGACTTAGGTCCCGGGAAATATTGGCTTGGTGTGTAATTTAGATAAGAGAGTGGCTGGGGGTACAGACGTGAGATTGGTTGGTTTGCATACAAAAGGCATGTTCCTAGGTAAGTTGTTATTATCTTTAGGAATTAGCTAGCGCTGGGATGTGCAGTCTCTTCCTGGGGCTAGAAGGCCCCCCAAATATTAAAGCTTCATAATATACAGAAAATAAAACATGATTAATACAGTCACGGAAGTTTCAAACAAGTATTTTCCCTTGCATGCCACTTTTTACTCATCCTTCCATCACTTAGTTCTCTCCTATGATATATAGAAATTATCTTTTCATTTTATATGTAACTAGCAAGCAGCCTTGCTTTCAAATTTTCATCTGGAGGGAGTTTGCAGTGATTGTTATGCTGCCTTTCATAAACAGAGTTCTTTTTAAAGACCCTGAAGTTCATGTTGAGTCATTAAGTCATAGAAGTTCAAAAGCTAGAAGGGGTCTTGGAAGTTACTCAGACCAACCCTTTCATTTTATATCTGGGGAATCAGTCATTAAAAATTCTTCTGAACTTAGAGGGGTGGGATAGGGAGGGTGGGAGGGAGACGCAAGAGGGAGGACATATGGGGATATATGTATATGTACAGCTGATTCACTTTGTTATACAGCAGAAACTAACACACCATTGTAAAGCAATTATCCTCCAATAAAGATGTTAAAAAAAAAGAATAAAAATTCCTGGTTAAAAAATATAATAATATAATAAAAATTCTTCTGAGTCTTAATACCTTTACTATTATTAAAATCAAACAGAATATAATTAAGCACTTAATTAAAAGCATTAATAACCATTCTCAGCCAAAAAGAGGTTAAATTTCAGAGCGGAAGGAAACTTTTTTCTTTTCTTGCCTTCTCTCCTCCAAAGTAATAGTTCAAAATGGAGACGTAAGAAAAAAGTCTCTGCAGGTCATCAGAAGTTAGGAAAAACTACAAGAGTCCTTCTCAAGACAGATCTCTCTCTGTGCAGTCATTCTGCCATCACCAGTGCTCTCATCAGACTTCAGACAACATCAAGACCATTGAGCAGCCCGAGACAGCTTTACGTTTAAGATCAAGGCAAAGGTCCTCACTCAATAGACAATGCATTCGTGTCTGGAGAAGAATGAATCACTCCATCCTTGATCTCCTTGTTTTGTTTTGGTTTTCCCCCTGCTTAAGAATAATAATGGAAAGACAGCAGGACAAGCACATTAAATTTGGATACTCTCTTCTCCTTTGCTCATTCAGCTGCCTGAGAGTCTAATGATAAAGATGGTACACAGAGAACCAGAAAAATAAAATGGTGCAACCTGAGGCATATCCTCATGGGGAGAGAAAAGTAGAGGCTCTAACTGTGAGAGATGCCAAGGGTGCTTGAGATGGCTGGCCTCATTCACGTATCTTTCTGAAGCACTGTGATGACAGGTATACTGCCTGAAAACAAACATGGATAGAAAATTACTTGAAATAAAAATCATTTCATTGATTGAGTTTTGGTTTTATCACAGTAACATATGCACACAGTTTAAAAATTCAGCTAGTCCTACAAGACTAGTTATGAAACACAGTGCTTTCCCACCTGTCAAATTCTCTTTTCAACCACAGCTACTTATGATTCTTTAAGTCAATTCTTTTGGTATTTTTCTCTGTATCTCTGAATAGCCTTCTTATACTATTATTTCTTGAAAGTTTTTTCCCGGTTTTGGGCGTTATCTAGGGACTTTATGGTAGGGGAGAATTTAGTTCTCTTTCAGCCCATCCCCCTACATGGCCTCACCACACACAGAGTTTTCTCATTCTCCCATCCTCCCAGGAAAAGTATATTTGTATTTATAATTGTGGTTAGATCCATATTTACATTATTATCATTATATAAATGCAATTCATAGCACTCTCTCTGGTACTTAAGAGGGCTCCTAACCGAATTTGGAGGGATCATCCAGGCATATATTCATTCAACAAGTATTTATAGGATGCCTACAGCATGCCAGACACTATGCTCAGTGCTGGTTACACACGGGGGCGGGGAGTGAAAAGAACTCATACAGAACCTGCCCATACGGTGTAGGACAGTGGTCCAGCCTCTGCAACCAGAGTGCCAGGAGTCACATCTTAGCTTTTCTACTCCCTAGCCATGTAATCTTAGGTCATTTACTTAACCATTTTGTACCTTACTTACCTAAGAGTTGTCGGGAGGATTAAATGAATCAAAATATGTAAAACACATGTAACAGTGCCTGGTAGATAGTAGGAACTATATAAGTATTACATATTTTTATTATTTTAGGAGTCAAATGGAAAGAAGACATTTTATGTATATTCTACAGATATATATACATATACACATATACATGTATATACGCTGTATGTACAATAAATTACATAGTGTAAGTCCTAAGGATGAAAAGTACAGAGTGTTATGAGAGCACTAAACCAGAGGAATCCTTGTTTAGATGGGGGCTCAAGGAAGGAACGCTTCTCTGAGAAAGTGACATTTCTGCTGGAAATCGAAGAGTGACTAGAAAGTAGACGGAGGGGTAGAAGCACATTACAAATATCACAAAAGAGGGTACACCATATATCAAGTCCCCAGGGTCGGAAAGAACTTGGTAGGCTTGAGGAACTGAAAGACCACTGGGGCTGGAGCACAGCAAGAGAGAAGAGTGTCAAGAGCCCAGACAAGGCTTTGTGAGCCATGATGAGAGTACTGGATTTTATTCTGTGTGCCATGGCTGGCCAGTGAAGGGTTTTAAGCACGGAAGTGTCCTGAGCAGATCTTTATTTTAGAAAGGTCATTCTGATTGCCTAGAAGTGATCGTATTAAAGAGGAGCTGGAGGGAATTCCCTGGCGGTCCAGTGGTTAGGACTCAGCGCTTTCATTGCCGTGGGTCCGGGTTCAATCCCTGGTTGGGGAACTAAGATCCCGCAAACCGCCAGGCACGGCCAAAAAAAAAAAAAAAAAAAAGGAGGGGTGGGAGGGCGGAGCTGGAGAAGTTCTCCACTTCCTGGTAAGTTCATGCCCCAGACAAACCAGATGAAAGATGGTGATTTGGATTAGAATAATGGCAGTGGAGGTGGTGAACAGTGGACAGAGTCAATGTATATTTTAGAGTTGAATCAACATGACTTGGCAATAGATTGGAAGTGCCGGCTCAGGGACTGATAAGTACCAGGACTAGCAATGAGGCTTTTGAAATGATTATCCCAGTGGATAGCAGTGCCTTTATTGAGATAGGATAGATTGATGAGAAGGAGATTTGGGCATGGCAATGGAGAGAATATTGGACATTATGCTCTTTATTATTCTAAAGCAAGTGGTTTTTTTCAATATATAACAGCTTTACTGAGATATAATTCACATACAAACCACTCAAAGTGTACAATTCAATGGTTTTCAGTATATTCACAGAGTTGTGCAATCATCACCACAATCAATTTTAAGACATTTTCATCATCCCCAAAAGACAATCCCTACTTATTCATACCTATTACCAGTCACTTCCTTGTGTCGAGGGCTTTCAATAGATCGCAGCGAGGGATCAATAGATCGCAGCGAGTGAAGTCACTTCCATTTTCCCGCAATTCTCCCAGCCCTAGGCAACCACTAATCTACATTGTTTCTATAGACTTACCTATTCTGGGCATTTCATATAAATCCAATCACGCAATATCTAATCTTTTGTGACTGGCTTCTTTCACTTAGCATAATGTTTTAAAGATTCATCCATTTTGTAGCAGGTGTTAGAACTCCATTCTTTTTTATGGCTGAATAATACTCTATTTTACGGATATACTACATTTTATTCATCAATATGTCAGCAGCTGAACATTTGAGTTATTTCTATTTGGGGTCTATTATGAATAGCCAAAATGCTGCTTTGAACATTCATGTACAAGTTTCAGTGTAGATGTATGTTTCATTTCTCTTGGATATAGACCTACTATTGGAATTGCTGCATCATATGGTCACTCTATGTTTGACTTTTTGAGGAACCGTGAGAATGTTTCGCAAAGGACTCGCTATTTTACACTGCCACCAACAGTGTGTGAGGGTTCTGGTTTCTCCATATTCTGTTCACCACTTATTATCTGCTTTTTTATCATAGCCATTTTATTTTATTTTATTAATTTATTTATTTTTGGCCACACCGTGAAGCTTGCAGAATTTTAGTTCCCTGACCAGGGATCGAACCCAGGCCCATGGCAGTAAAAGCACCGAGTCCTAACTGAGGCAGGAGATAGATGGGCCCCAAGCTGAGCAGCTGGAGTCTGTCCCCTGTGGACAGAGACTCCAAGATAGAGATAATGGCAAAAGCGAAGAGAGTTGAGCCTGTCCAGATAAAAGATAGGGACCACATATTTCTAATTCTAGAAGTCAAGGAGACCTTCCCAACTACATACGTGCAGAAAGGCTTCTTGGGGGCCTAAAAGGGAGGGGGCACCACCCCATAGTAAGTGATGTCAACCTACCCATAGGCCTCTTCACTAGAATCCATCTTGGCTAAGAGATGCGTGCGCACACAGGGGAGGACCCTGAGATAAACCAAATACGGACTCAGAACCAGGCAAAGTAAGATGATTGGGCAGAGGAAATGCGGAAGAAACGCCCCATATAAGTGATTCAAACTACCACGAGGGCGCGACCCTCTCTCTGAGTCTGCCCACGTGTGCCTATTCACACGTACTCTTTTAGGTCCTAATAAACACTTTACTTGTTTCACTACTTTCCGTCTCTTTGTGGAAATTCATTTCTACAAAGCTGATGGGCCAGGGCCCTTGTCACTGGCCACTGGCCCTCATGGTCTAGTGGCTAGGATTCAGCACTCTCACTGCCGCGGCCTGACGTCAATCTCTGGCTGGGGAACTGAGATCCTGCCTCAAGCCGCTGCAGGCTGAGGCCACCCTGGACCACCAGGGAATTCTCAATCATAGCCGTTTTAGTAGGTGTGAAGTACTATCTCAATGCTTTGATTTTGCTTTTGGCTAATGATGGAGAGCATCTTTTCTTGTACATATTGGCCATTTGTATATCTTCTTTGCAGAAATATCTAATCAGATCTGTTGCCCATTTTTTAACTGGGCTATGTCTTTTGTCATCAGTGCTTTAAGTGTCATATCTAAGATGGTTTTGCTTAACCCAAGATCATGCAGGTTTACTCCTATATTTTCTTCCAAGAATTTTATAGTTTTAGCATATACAGTTAGGTTTATGATCCATTTTTGATTAATTTTTGTATATGGTGCAAGGTAAGGGTCCAATTTCATTATTTGCATTTGAATATCCAGTTGTCCCAGCACCATTTATTGAAAGGACTGTTCCTTTCTTCATTGAATTTTCTTGGCCTCTATTTTGAAATCAATGTGAAGATTTACTTCTGGATTTTCAATTCTATCCCATTGATCTATATGTCTATTCTTATGCCTGTACCACAGTCTTGATTACTGTAGCCTGTAGCAAGTTTTGAAATTGGGAAGTGCAAGCCCTCCAACTTTGTTCCTCTTTTCAACATTGTTTTGGCTCTTCTGGTGTGAGGAAGAACACTCCTGTGTGTGTCTCCTCTACTCTGAATTCCCACTTCACTACACTACTTCACTGCTGATACCAGATATGTATGTAGGTTGTCCAAACATCAAGAAATTTTGCAACACCAGGTAGGTGTTCTACAATGTAACTCAACTTTGACACTACCTACAGATAGCACCCTATCCCACAGGTTAAGGATTTAGTCTTACAAGGATTTAGTCTTACAAGACTGCCCTCACTTCCACTTCAGATGCCAATTGCATGTCCAGGTTGTTACCTGCACTTCTGACTGATGGGCTAGAAATCAGAGGTTCCCACAATCCACTCTGTAGCTTTGATTTAATTTTCTAGAGCAGCTCACAGAATTCAAAGAAACATTTACTTATGTTTAAAGATGTTATATAAGACAGAGGGTGAGGTCCAGAAGGACTCTAGACACAGGAACCTCTGTCCCCATGGAACTGGGATGTGCTACCCTCCCAGCATGTGAAGGCCCCATTCACCAACCGGAAGGCTCATCAAATCTTGTTCAAGAGATTTCATAGAGCTTGATCTCCAGCCCTCTCCTCTTTACCTTCCCTGAGGTCAGTGTGTGGGGCTGAAAGTTTTAATCATTTAATAACTGGGTTTTTCTGGTGACCAGTCCCATCCTGAGGCCATCTATGGTCCCCAACCTAAATCACCTTATTAGCATAAATTCAGGTATGCTCAAAAGGAGCTTCTTATAAATTACAAAAAACACTCCTATCATTCAAACATTCTGGGGGTTTTAGAAACTTTTTAGGAATGGGACAGGGACAAAGACCAAATACATTTCATACTATACCACATCTGGGTTCCTTAGAACTTCCAAATGAACTTCAGAATAACCTTGCTGATTTATGCAGAGACATCAGTTGAGATTTTGACAGGGAAGTGTGTTGAATCTGCAAGAGCATTTTGGGAACTGTTGCCACCTTTATAATAAGTTTTTTGATCCGTGAACATGGAATGCCTTTCCATTTATTTATGTCTTCTTTAATATTTTTCAACAATGTTTTTTAGTGGTCGGAATGTAAGTTTTGCACTTCTTTTGGTAAGTTTACCTCTAAGTATTTTATTCTTCTTGATGCTATTCTAATACATCACATGATGTTTAAACCTATTTTAACATCTCTGAAATTGTGATGTCTTACAGTCAAGAGTATTTTAGTATAATGCCTTCAACTGGAAGCAATTTTTTTATCTTGGTGGACATAAATGTGACTTCCAATCAATAGCTTCTTAGATTCAATACCATATAGCACCAAATGTGAAATGTCTGTGAAACGTTGAAGTGGAAATGAAAAATAAGCATTTGGGTATATTAATTTGGAATCAGAAGAGAGGTCTGAACTGGCGATAGAAATGTGGGGTCATATGAAGTTCATCATGTAAAGCCACAACTTTTCCCTTTGGCCTAAGAGGGTGGAGAAGACAAGAGAATCCACGGGGCAGCCCTGAGAAATCTCAACAAGTAGAAGTTGAGCAGAGGAAGAGGAGCCAGCAAAGGTAACATTTTTGTTTTGAGTCTATTATTGTCATTATTGCTGTTGTTATTATCTGTCACTAGATGGAAGGACCTACAGGGGCAGGAAATCGCCTCCTTTGCCTCCTTTGTTCTCCAATGAACCCTTGAGCTGAGCACTGCACTACTTTTTTTTTTTTTTTTTTCCACACTGCGTGGCTTGTGAAATCTTAGTCCCCCGACCAAGGACTGAACCCAGGCTGGGCCCTTGGCAGTGAAGGTACCTAAACACTGGACCACCAGGGAATTCCCAGCACTTCATTACATTTAGATATTAACCTACATGCCACAGATAAATCCATATTTATCTGAGAAATAATATATTGACTAACCACCAGCTCTCTCACCCCTGAAAATCTGACATGAACACAAATAAATAAATAAGTCTTTCAGGTCTTCGGAGCAGCACTTTAATCTGATTGTGACTGGGATAGAAAATAGGCACAGGCTTACTGCATATTAACCTAGAGTAATTGTCTCAGGCAGAAGAGGAAAAACAGTCAGTTTAAGTACTGTAGCATTCACGATTAAAACCAGAACTATGTATAAAAATTTTTCCAAGACATTCATATCCCATTTGCTGTCACATTTCTATAACATAAGTAGGACACCAGCTGGTAGTTATGCGAATTCATCTGCCTTTCATTTACTGTTTGTCACTTCACAGGTGTTGAATGTTATTCATTCCTTCTTTCATTTTTTTCCCTTTGTATTTTAAATGCCCTAACCATCATATAAAGTTACCATAATACCATATCCTCTATTGTGGTTCTCCACCAGGGGAGATTTTGACCCAAGAGGACATTGGGTAATGTCTGGAGACATTTTCAGTTGTCGCAACTGGAGATGAAGTGCTACTGACATCAAGAGGGTAGAAGGACGGGGATGTTGCTAAACATCTTATGGTCCCTAGGACAGCCCCAATAACAAAGAATTATCCAGCCCAAAATGTGATTAGTACCAAGGTTCAGAAATTTTACCAATGGGGATAAGTTTATATGTACATGAAATTTTTAGGGGCAAAGTCCATAGCATTTACCATTTTCTTGAAAGTGGTATAACTCAAAAATTCAAGAAACACTGGTTTTAATGAATATTTCATCTAGGCCTTGGTAACAAGTGACAATATTAACCCTATTTCACAACAGAAATCACCTTTCTAGTTAAAAAGACTTATCTCTGCCAATCAGATTTCCCTGTCCCTTTCTGTTGTCCAATCTCATTCATGGCTAGACAAACACAGCTCTTTGGATTTCCTGTCTTTAGGTTTTCCAAGTACCTCATCCACCTCCTATTAGCCAGGTTAATATAGTTATTTTGGTTATGGTGACTACTAATAATTAAGCTATGGCTTCATGAAATGTCACTAAAAGTCCTGCTTTCTTTTCAATTCCTACCATGTTTCATACGCTGCTAAGCACTGGGTATATAGTGGTGAAAATGAGCTTACAGTTGAATACTGGAGAGATATTAATAAAATTTGAACATGTAACTTAAAACTGCAATACGGAAGGGAGGGCGTGAAAAGTGAAGGCGAGAGGAACTGAAATGAGGTTGAAAAGGAAGGACTTAACAACCAGATTGTTGTCGTATGCCACCCAAATGCAATAAGCAGTTAACCCCTTCCTGGCTATTTTAAACAATTTGGTGATACACATATCCCAGTCCAGAAAACTTGCGATGTACTTACGTTCAACTAACATTTCCTGGGGCACTGACAGCCAAATTTGGGAGAGCGGAGGCTATGGGTCAAGGTGGGACAGTCAAATGCAAGACCCTCCTTTGTTGTTTTATCTGTAGTTCTAATTACAAACCAATGTGTGCTGGGGGGCGGGGGGGGGAAGGGGAAGAAAAAGCCGACGTCTAAACATGCTGCCCTTTCCAGATAAACATCTAAAAATCGTTACAATCGCCATCGCTCTTGATTCTGATACTGGAAATCAGATGTCGTGGCCTATAAATCAAGACCAAAAAACCCACAACTTAACCATTTCCCTAAGTATTAACAACTCAGTATATTGTTAAGTAGTCAGCCTGAAACGGTCAGGGGGGCCTAACCGGCAATTTTCAGTGAGACAGTCAGGCGTGAATCTTGAACTCACTAAAACCCCCAGAATGGTCAAATAACTTGAGGTTTCCGTGGGAACGAGGTAAAGGGTAGGTGGTGAGAGAACAAAGGCCGCGCGTCCCAGTTCAGGGCCTCCCGGCCCGCCGGCCGCACTGGGGGCGGAAGCTGCGGTGTGCCCGGGTGGCGGGCTCCGGGGTCGGTGACCCACACCGCCGCGGCACTGGCGCACCTCTCCGGGACCCTCCCCAGGCCGGGGCACAGGAGGACGCCGCCGAGACTGGAAGCTCGTGAGAGGGGACGCAGGGGTCGAAGCCTGGCCGCCGCCCCAGTGAGTGAGCAAGCGACCTGTGAATCACACTGCGGGCCGTCACCCGCCAGGACCGAGATCACGCGGCTCCCAGGGCCGGCTGAAGCCGCCCAGATGGAGCACGCAGGAGAAGGGGGAGGCGGTGCGCCAGGGACAGAGCGCGACGTCCCCTGCTGCTCCCGTCTCTGAGGGGCCACCGTCTCCGCCAGGCCCCGCCCCCTCTCGCTTATGTAATAGGGGCGCGCTGCCATTGGCCCGCGCGACAGGAAGAGGCGCAGGCGCGCGAGCGGGTGGGGGGGCGGAGGGAGGCCGCGGCAGGAAGGCCGGTGGGCGGGGGCTGCGCAGAGCAGGCTGCGCTGGGGCGACTGGGAGAGCTGTGCGGCGTGCGCGAGCACGAGGTGTAGTGGCCTCCCCCTAGGCTGAGGCGGCGGCGGGCGCGCGCGGCGGCGGGTGCGAGGCGCGGGCTGTTGTGCTCCCGGCTCTCCCCTTTCCCCTCCTTGGCGGGTGGAGGAGGCCGAAGCGGTACTGGGCGCGCTGCGCTCCCCTTCCTCTCCCTCCGGCCACCTCCCCCGGCCCTCTCGCGCTGCGCGGTTTCTCCGACGCAAGACTGTCCCGGCCCGGGTGAGCGGCTGTGGGGCGGTGCTGACGCCGCAGGACTCCTGGGAGCCGGGTGGGGGCCCTGCCGGCGGGGTCGGCGGGGACCGTGGGGGGTCATCGCGGGTCGCGAGGGGCCGCCGGCCTGCCCCGCCTCCCTGGGGGCGGCCGAGCCCGTTCTGTCTCGGCGCGGGCCGCGGAAGGACCGGAAGCTCGGGCGCCTGCCAGGCCCTGCAGGTGGCCGGGTCGCAGGCCGGCCGCGGCGGCGGAGCGGTAACACGCCGGCGACAGCAGCTGGTCGGTTTCTCGAGGCTGGGGCTCCCCGTGGCCGAAGGGGCCGGGTTTCGGGCAGCCGAGGCCTCCAGGAGGCGCGTCTCGGGCCGGGGTCCGTGAGGAGTAGCGGGTAGGTAGGGGTTGTGTGGCTCTGGGTGGCAGAAGAGAGGAGGGAGCTCTCCCAGGCGGGAGAGGCCGGTTTGGGAAGGAAGGCGCGCGGGGCTGCTGCTGGGCTCAGCGAAGTGCTGGGTGAAATAGACCTCACTGCTGGTGCTATCATCCTCTCTTCTCTCCAAAAGGGATGTATTTAAAAGAGGCTAGGGTCAGCATGCTGGTCACTGCTTGGGCCTCTTCGTTTTAGATGCTTGTGGAGAATGATCCTACTTCTTGGATCCAAAATCATTTTCTCTCTTACTCGTTTGTTTTGATTTTAAGAGGATCTTTGGGACAGTGCTTACTTGTTGCCTCCTGTAAGAGCTCCTCATTTTGGAAGAACTCCTTATTCCCTCTACTGCTTCCCTCTTTGGAGCCCCCTCAGAAGACCATACAAAATAAGAGTTATATTAAAAGCCAGCTTTTAGGTACTTATAAAGGACTTCTTGCTCCTCGGTTTGTTGCGTTTAGTCAAGGAGAAGTTATGCTTGGTTACGCTTAGATCTTGTAGAAAACTCAGCTGGCTTGAGAGTAAGTCCTAAGTCGAGCTGTCCAAAAGCAGGTGGTTTGTTCGTTTGCATTTCTGCTTTCAGAAAGGAAATCAGTGCAGCGTGTTGCTAGAACTTAGGGGCCTATCTCAGGCGTTTAGACTGATTCAGTTTCCCTTACCTGGTGTTTTCTGTTTTAAAAATAAGAACAAGCAACCACAGTCTTCTATTTATTAAAACTTCTATGGCTTTTTGTTACTTTTGTTAGATGACAATGAAAATGGGTTAAACGTATTGTTAATGTTATATTTGAGGAGAAATGGTAACTGCAAAAGTTAAAAATAATGTGTATCTAATGGCATTGCTTTCTACAGATCACTGCATGAAAATGTTATCAAAATAGCTAATAACATCTAGATATCAAAGAAACCTCTAGAATTAGTAGCTTACCATTTTATAAGTTTTTTTTTCAATGTAAAACAATTTAGAGGTTAGCCACACAGTGTATTAACATATGTAGCATAGCATACATCGTGTGGAAGAGTTCAGATCTATGAGGGGACTGAAGTATTCTAACATAAGGTACTGATGCTGAGGCATTGAGACATTAAGAATGCTATAAACATTAGGATGCATAAAGATTGAATACCTATTATCCAAATAATACAAAAGTATCCAAATCTGTTTCCATGAGAATAGGTTTGTAAGCGTGCCATAAATATACTTTTAAAAAAATCATTTCATTCGGCTTGGAATTAATAAGAATTTGGTTTTTAAAAAAATAACAAAAATGGTAGTCTTCAAGGGCTAAGACGTCTGGTGATATTTACCTTTATTTGGTGGGAATGGGGTTCTTATATTAGGCTAGCATACCAAACATTTTTTTAATTTGTTAAAATATTCAGCCAGCTTCCTAGAAAAGGATTGATCCTCCTTATATTTTGACTTCTGGTTCAGTGTTTAATGCTAGTGGGAACTTGTCCAATTGATGTGTTTATTTTTTCAGTTTCCCTTTTTCTTTTTGGGAGAAGCTCAGGTGTTTCAATGAAATGCTTTGACCTCATACCTGTTAACTAGTTAAGGTTCCAGTCAGAAAAAGCTAGCACTATTTTCTGGTGAAGTTATAGATCCATTGTGTGTTCATGTCCTACAATGACTTAAAAGTTTAAAATTTAATTGCAGTGCTAGTCAAAACTATCCATAGGAATTCTCCTTAGATCCTATTTTAAAGTATTTAAAAAGCAGTTGAGACTCATTATAGACCTTTTATGAACAAATTTAACTTGTGTTGTCTTAAAGGAGTCTTTAATTTTAATGAAAGAGTAAAAGTAGTTCTTTTACCTTAATTTTTAACCCATGTTCATTTCAGATCATCAGTAGTAAAAAGTGGTATCTTTCATTTTTGTAAAGGTACCCTTAACCTTATTTAATAATTTGTCCAGCAATCCTATGAATACCATTTTTTTTTTAAAGAAAGTCTAGCACAGTAGTTTCATGCAACCTGAGTATTTAAGAGAACGGTTTCCATTGCTCATATGAGCTCCTTTAGAGACATTAGATGACAGCTTTTATTTCTCTTAAAGTTGTAAGAATCTCAGGCCGCACAGTGAATACTGGAAGGGGAGAGTACCTTTGCAAAATGATCAGACAAATGATTGAGGAAGGGGCTAAACTGTTTATGGTAAACTTTTGAAGATTACATATAAGAAAGTGTACAATTCTTAGGTATATAGCTGAGTGAATTTTTACAAGTGAATACACCTGTATAACCATTACCTAGATCAAGACACAGAACATTATCAGTACCCCAAAAATCCCCCTCATGCCCTTTCTTCCCAGTGTTACTTCCTGGATTAGTTTTGCCTGTTTTGAACTTTATACAACAATATGTTCTTTGTATCTGGCTTCTTTCCTTAATGCTGAGATAGAACCATGTTGTTTAACAATAGTTTCTTCTCTTTGAGTGCTGCATAGTATTCCATTGTAGAAATCTGCTACAAGTTATGTATCCATCTTACTATTAGTAGGCATTTGGATTGTTTCCAGTTTTAGAAACAGTGTACCTGCATTTCTGTTTAATATATACCAGGAGTGGAATTGTGAGATTATAGAGTAGACGACTAGTTTTCTACAGTGGTTATTATCAATTTATCCTCTAGTAGCATTGTATATGAGAATTTGTAAATCCATACATTTTGATTGACAAGTGTTTCTGTAAAACAACTGTCAAACTCTGAGAGTGTTATCATACTTAGATTTCACTTTAATGCCTCAACTTCTGTTTTTAGATATGGCTCGTGGACAGCAGAAGATTCAGTCTCAGCAGAAAAATGCCAAAAAGCAAGCTGGACAAAAGAAGAAACAAGGACATGACCAAAAGGCTGCTGCCAAAGCTGCCTTAATATATACCTGCACTGTCTGTAGGGTAAGGGGAATTGAAAGACATAGCTTTCTCGTGGACAGTTCTTTCATTAGAGATTGGTTTGTATAGGTTAAAATTTTGCAGACATGGCGAGATAAATGCTTTACTTGAAATAGGAGATTTGAGAGCTAGTTGTGTTAGGAACCCATCTTCATTCATTTGTTCAACAATTTTGTATATATACATATATACACACACACACACACACATATATATGCTTTTTGTCGTTGTTGTTCGCGCCGTGCAGCATACAGGGTCTTAGTTCCCTGACCAGGGATGGACCTGTGCCCTTGCAGTGGAAGTGTGGAGTCCTAACCATTGGACCGCCAGGGGAGTCCCAACAATTACATTTTTTGGATAGCTCCTTTGGCCAGGCACAGTTCTCTTGGTGTTAGTGAAAAGGAGTGAAGAAAGCAAAATCCGTTTCCTCGTGGAGAATAAAGATGTCTTCTTAAGGGCAAATAATACACTTTGAACTTTAAAAAAGGTCAGATATACATTCTTAATTTAGAGCTATGTAATATACCTCTGGTTATATAATTGGTTTTTTTTTTCTTCGCTAAACTCATAGTTATGATGTCTGCAAAACTAAACAGTATATTTACATTGAGGGCTTTTAGTAGAATTAATGTGTTTTATTAGATTGGAAGAATAATCATAACAGCTGCTATTGAGTGCTTACCAGGTGCCAGACACTGATCGAAGTGTTTTACATGCATGAGCCCATTAATTCACGTAACAACCCTATGGCATAAAGTACTTTTATTCTCATTTTACAGGAGAGTAAATTGAGTCATGGGGACTAAATAACTTGTGCAGGGTCACCCAGCTAGTATGCAGAAGAGCTGGGATCTAAACCCAGGAGGTCCAGCTCCAGAGCCCACCTTTTAGACCACTATACCACACCGCCTCAAAGAAGTTTTTCTTAAATTCCAAGCCAGGGTCTCTTTTTTGCCTGTTTGTTCAAGCTCACTACCCTTGAAGTTAGTAAATAAAAGTGCCAAAGGAAAAGTGCATAGTGAGGTTGGTCCAGTTACAACAAACTTTTTTGTTCCCTCCAAAGCCCTATGCCTAGGTAGAATTGGTAGTATGGATGGGAAGGGATATTGATAAGACTTGATTCCTGGACTAAAGTTTATCATTTATTGAAGTCATTACTGATGAAATAGAAGTTCCTAACTACATAAAAGTTCTCATTCATCTAAGAGAGGAAATCTATTGTATTAAATAACCTTCATAGTGAGCTTTGAAGGTTATTTAATGTAATAATGAGCTTTGATATACTCAAAATAATGAAATTGAGCAGCTTCAGATTCTGTTTGGAAAGAGGCAAGGTAAAAGTAAATTTCACAAAATTACTAATGAAGAAATACCTTGACTTAAAAGTATTAGAGTAGCTCATATATTTAAAAACTCAAAACAACAAAAAGTGTTTATTTCATGTTTTGTCTAATGTAATGTGCTAAAGAATAATTGAAGGTCCTTGCCTAGGTAAGTCAGTATAGTGTAGTAGTTGAGATCTGAAGTACCTAGTACTAGGTTAAACATAGGTATTGGACAAATTAATCTCTAGGTTTTAGTTTCCTTAGCACATAAAATGAGGATAGTAGGACCTGATTTAAGATTACTGGAAGGTTCTACGAGAATTTTGGTAACATGCTTAACATAATGTGTTCGGTAAATGTTACCTATTGTTTACTGTTAATCAGATAAGAATACTTCATTCTATGTGACCCTTTATATGTGAAATGTGGGAATATGCTAGGAATTTCTTTGTTACAGGGTCCTTTTTCATATTCCAGCCATTAAGTTATAGGACTTTAAAAGTGTTTTGCAATAGTTGTCGATCGTGAGTAGGCTCAGGATTTTAAAAGTTAGCACATTTTAATTTCATGAATCAGGTCTAACTCTTCTTTTTTGCACAATTTTTAAAATTAGACACAAATGCCAGACCCTAAGACCTTCAAGCAGCACTTTGAGAGCAAGCATCCTAAGACTCCACTTCCTCCAGAATTAGCTGATGTTCAGGCATAAAGTTGTTTACAGGTAAATGACCTTTTCTTCTTTTCCTTCTTTAATGGCAGGGCTGTATACAAGAACAGAATTATCTTCTGTAATTGTAAAATTGATTTCTGTCTTCTAGCTGAGACTTCATTACTGCCCCCTTTTAAGTTAATGTTTAACTTTACAGTTGTTGAAAGTCCATTTTCCCAGACCATATCCTTTCAGTGCCCTTGAAACATCCACGTTTTTAACCACTGTAGCCAAAACTGGCATGAGGTGATGCTGGCCAACTCTGGTCCAAGAATGGAAGAAAGTTTTCAGTTTAAAGAAAATAACTTTATAAAGGTATTTGAGAGTCTTGCTCCCAAAAATGATGCAGACCAAAGTTTATGAGTGCTTTTTTGCAGGTATTTTACTTAGAATGCTTAGCAGAGCTTCTAAGTACATTAAAATATAAGGCAAAATGTAAGCATTCACTGTATAAACTAGGTAGTTGCTTGAAAATAATCAGTTTATACTTTGTGTGGTTGGATTTTTTTTTTCTAAATGGTGGTGATGATATATGCATGAGTATTATTTTTAAAGTAAATTCATCAAAGATCTGTTTATAAAAATTTAGCTGACAGATCTATCAGACTAACTTTGTAGCTTAGGCATGTGCTTTTTTTAAAAAAATTTTATTTATTTTTTTTATACAGCAGGTTCTTATTAGTTATCTATTTTGTACATGTTAGTGTATATATGTCAATCCCAATCTCCCAATTCATCCTGTGCTTTTTTTTTTTTTTTTTTTTTTTTTTTGCGGTACACGGGCCTCTCATTGCTGTGGCCTCTCCTGTTGTGGAGCACAGGCTCCGGATACGCAGGCTCAGCGGCCATGTCTCACGGGCCCAGCCGCTCCGCGGCATGTGGGATCTTCCCGGACCGGGGCACGAACCCGCGTCCCCTGCATCGGCAGGCGGACTCTCAACCACGGCGCCACCAGGGAAGCCCTTCCTGTGCTTTTTTTTTTAAAGACATTTGAAATGCATATAAATCACATTTGTGTAATGCTTACGTTCACCGAAAATCTTGCTTATGTTTTGTAGGTGAATTCGTGACACCTTTGACTCTTCTCCTGTCTCAGACCTTAGGTAACAAACCTGCAGCTGCTTTTCTAACAAACTGTTGATCAGCAAAAATAAAGGGGCTACAGAAACACTCATTTTTATGCTGTTCCCTTTTGGGCTTCATGCAAAGACAATTCTGTGTAAATGTACAGTTGACTCTGATTTGGAAATCTGAAAATCAGTCCATCCTTGTTATAAAAAATTTTTTTACAATTGTAATTATATTGATGTTCATATTGTATAAAATAACTCATTTAATAAAGTAGTACTTTGATTTTACAACATCACAGGATAAATGGTTCTAGAAATTCTGTTCTAACTTTCTACATTATTTGCCTTATAAAAATCTAATGAATTCATCAGCTAGAATTGCAAGCGCAATTCTTATCTCCCTTTCTAAGTTCAGGGGCATGTTCATGGTTAAACTAGAGCAGACTCATTCATTAAATTTGTGCACACGATTTTATTGGCAGCTGCTGACCTAGGTGAAGAATGACTTACCTGCTGCCTTGGTATATTGCAATCATGTGTCATTTTCCTCTCTGATTTTTTCTTGTGATTGAGGTTGGAATATTTAAACTTGCTGTGTGACCTCGCTATACCTGCCAGCCAGGTATAGCTTGTAGATAACTGATAAATTCCTTAAAGTGGTTGGATTGTCAGTCAGCCCGTCTGAAAAATTAGGTTCTGAAGTATATGCCACAATGAAGTAATCAACCTACTGTTCAATACAAAATATGATGGAACATATGTGAACTGGTAAAGATCTATCTTTTATAAATTATACTTGATTCTTTGAAAATTGCTCAAGTTCTTTCATATGAAACTCATAATTTTCAAAGGAGTTTTTGGAAGTTAATAACAATTTGGCCAATATATGAATGGATTTTGCGTTAACAGAAAGATTGGATTGGCTTGTGACTGGGTTAATTCCCAGAACCTTCTCCTTCCTTTCCTTTTTAAGTGAGTAGTTGATTTTTACTTTGTTCTGGTTCCTAAAATCAAAGGCTGTGTACAGTATGACTTCCGTCTGAACTAGAAAAATATTAAAATAGGCCAATATCCACATTTTTTTGGCTCTAAGGATGGGGAAGTGGGTTGGTTCCGATGAATGAGGTAAATCCTACCCAGTTAAAACAGACTAATTTAGGTTTCTTCTAATTTGCTTTTGCCAACTGTTAATACAAATGAAACCGCTGTAACTCAGTTTAAATTTTAAAGTTGATAGAATAGGAAGAACACTCAAATATTTACTGGTAGTTGCTTAGAGCCGCAAATCTGATGCTGTGGATTACAGAATGCATTCCCTCTTTCTGCTGTAACTCGTCACTGCATTTGTTTTGTAGCTGTACATATTCTGCCCACCTTGTGTGTCTTCACTGTAAGTTTAAAATAAGATGTTTCCAAGGAAAAGCTTCAGTGGTGATAGTTTCTTGGTAACTCCTATTATACTCTTACTTTAAAATAGTCATTTTTTTCATGTATTTGATTTCCTCAGTTTCAGATTGATTATTTGTTAATTCCCAATATGTTGGTTACCAGAGCATTAGAGTTGGCCTAATTGCTTATAGTGGTTATTAACAGACGTTCTGGTTAAATTACAATTTAAAAGTTTTAAAAAGTGCTTTGAGCATATGTATGTTTATGTTAGTAACAAATCATTTAAAAACCTTTTTACAAGTTTTGGTTTAATTTTTTTTTTAATTTGTTTTACTGACTAATTCAGAATAAAAGCTTTATGTTCTTGCATTTAACTCTTTTTTTATAAGCAGCTGAGGACACCATATTTAACTTTAGATCTCAGTGATAAGGAGATGGCTGCATTGATATAGCATAAGACATTAATTCTTATACTTCATGTGAGGATTGTTAGCGCAGTCCGCTTTTTTTGTGTTTGGCTTAAATCGGTGTAAGGGGAAGATTACAATTTTTAAACATCCTCATTAATTTGAAGATTCTTTAACAGATCACAGCAAAGTTCATTATAAAACTGTTATGGCGTCTTCAAAGACTTGATAAAATACACAGAATTGCTCCTTTTGTGTTCTGTATTGCCATTAGTTGCCAAAAGGAATGGGGTTAAGATTAAACTTGTTTCCATTCTCCTTGGTATGCATCTACATCCCCATGTTTAACTGACACACTGGGGGCTCAGTTGTGTGTTGTAATGTCTTATTAAAGAAGATATTAAAGAAAACTAAATTAGTCGAATTTCTTCTACATTTTAGGAAATTTTTATATTGCCTTTTCCCATTTAAAAAAAAATTTTTTCAATTTAGAATTGTCTCTTGAGTGTAGAACTTGGTAGTTCGAAGGGTGGCAAGAGATTTCTTTCATTTCTCAAGATTTTCCCTTTAGTCTGTCTGTTTGAGGTCTATAGAATACGTCTTAAGAATAAAAGGAAAAACGTTGCTTAGAACCTTGCTATATTAAATAAGTGTAAGCTGTTGGAAGGGGGAAGTAATTACCTACTAATATAAAAATAATACTAAAACAAAAAATGCTTAGATCAGTTAATTGAATTGAATGGATGGATAAGTTCTTAAAGACATTGACTCAGATTTGAGATAACACTTTTGGTTTTATATTAAGATACTGTATAGCTAATTAATCATATCATACTGGGATGTATGTAGCATGAATAAGATAGGCTTTACCAACATTACTATTTTACCCCCCAAAATCTTTGTTTTTCATTTTTTAAATATGTGGAATATACTGTACCTGTTTTAAAATGTGGTTAATGTAGAGGCCTTTTTCTATAATACAGTGATCGATCACAGTCCAAACTATAACTGAAATATATTTAAACCTATGAATCTGCATTAATTCATTTGTGCTAGAATTTTCATTTTGGGGGTAGTTTTTAGTCTGATTTAGTTTTGGTCACAGATAATATACTTTTTAGAGTGTATTGCAATGAAGATCAACACTAGGGGGTTGTGTTTACTGTGACTTTACATTCTGAGATCTTTCAGGCTAGCTTAATTTTATCTGTTAAAGTTTCAGAAAAATCTTAAGTGCTCCCAGTGTGAAGATTTAATAAAACATCGGTCTGCTTGGCTGAGAAAATAGATGTTTTATTAATGAAAGTACAACCTGTCTTTATTAATTGTGGATTACCATATTAAACTGAAAATTAAATATCTTCTATTTTAAGTGTTCTTTGGCTAAGCTGTTTACTAAGTTACCATCTTCTTGGATTTTTTTTGTTTGTTTTTGTTTTTGAACAGCCATTCTTTAGCTCCAGTTTTTTTGTGTGTGTAATATGGCTGCAAATTTAAAATCTGCATATACAGACTTCAGTCATTTCTTTATATCCATATGGGCAAATCTATATTGTGAAGTAATTATGTTAAAAATCATATTCCTTTCTAATCATTTTTAATTTATGAGCATCATTGTTTCTTTACATGATATTAATACTAATGGCTTAAGGTTTTGTAGACATAAGTACCTCACTTTATCACTACCTTCTGCCTTGTAAAATTCAGAATGGGACTTGCATTTTGGATTCTATTTTATTAAAATTTTAATTAGAAAATAGGCCATCATAATATTTCCTCTATAATGATGTAACAGTGTTTCTCATAATGAGGTCTGTAGCTAAGGTGACCATACATCCTGGTTTGCCAAAGACCACCTTGGCTTAAGTATTGATTTAATATTAATTGATATTTAATATCAAAGTAATATTATTTATAAGGTATCTCATAAATCTTAATATTGCCTCTTTTTACTCACACGTGTCATCAGTTTATAAGGTCACCTGTGTAGAATAGCTGATGTCATTTTTTTGGCCACACCACACGGTTTGTGGGATCTTAGTTCCCTGACCAGGGATTGAACCTAGGCGCACTGCAGTGAAAGCACCGAGTGCTAACCACTGGACCGCCAGGGAAATCCCTGAAGTGCTTTTTTAAATGTAGGTTTTTTAAGAAAACTGTGATACCCAGAAATCCTTACTCATTAAATGGGAATATAGCATACTGGCAAGGTTTGTCTTTTAAAGGCCTTGAATCTATTTTATTTAATTTTTTCAAAATATATCCTACCAAGACTTAAACATCTGGTAAAATTAACTAGATTTTAAAACTGTGAAATGCCTTCATTTACAGACATTCATGTAAACTTTATGTTGTTTGTACCATGTTGTTCAGATTTTCGTCTCCTGATCATCCTTTCATCCAAAGGACTTAGGGGAAATGCCAGTTGGGATTAGAGGTACTGCCTGTTAGTATAGAACGCTTTTACTGAGGAAGAAAGGGAAGTCTGCAGCATTGGCTGTAAGTTAGACATCCTCTAGGCTAACAGTATTGAAAACTTAGGGCAAATCTTTTGATTTGATACAGGATGCTTCTACATATTATTTGATCTGTCTCTCTGAAATTTTCTGTTTTATAAACTCTTATAGGCGTACAGAGAAGTTGTAAAGATAGTACAAGGGAGTTCTTGTATACCCTCACCCAATTTCAGTTTACCCTAATGTTATAATCTTAAATTATTTTGTTCGTCAAAACTAAGGAACCATCATTGGTATGTTACCATCAACTCCAGTTTATCTATAATATCTTTTGTGTTCCAAGATCCAGTCCAGAACATCATATTGTATTTAGTTATCATTTCTTCTTGGTCTCGTGTGGTCTGTGTTTCTCAGTCTTCACTTTATTCTTTACGACCTTCACAATTTTGAGATGCATGGAAGTATGTTGTAGAACGTCTTTCAATTTGGATTTGTCTGATGTTTTTCTTACGGTTACATTGGGGTAGCAGGTTTTTGGAAAGAAGACCACAAAGGTGAAGTGCCTTTCTTATCATCTTGGGGATGGATGATCCCCACATGACATCACTAGTGATGTTAGCCTCTGTCACTTGGTTAAGGTGCTGTCTGTCGGGTTTCTCCAATGGAAAGTTACTATTTTTTTCTTTTCATATACTGTCATTTCAAAGTAAGTCCAGCACTTACTCAAGGGGAGTAGGGATTTAGCTCCACCTGCTGGAGGGGAAAATATGTATATGATTTGGAATTCTTCCAAAAGGAAGATTTGTTTCTTCTCTGCATTTATTTATTCAGTCACTTATTTATACCCATATGGACTCATAATCCAATACTCTTATTTATTATTTTATTTATTTATTTATTTTTGGCTGCAGTGGGTCTTCGTTGCTGCACGTGGCCTTTCTCTAGTTGCCGTGAGCGGGGTCTACTCTTTGTTGCGATACGTGGGCTTCTTATTGCGGTGGCTTCTCTTGTTGCGGAGCACAGGCTCTAGCCACTCAGGCTTCAGTAGTTGTGGCATGCGGGCTCAGTAGTTGTGGCGCACGGGCTTAGTCGCTCTGCGGCATGTGGGATCTTCCCGGACCAGGGCTCGAACCCGTGTCCCCTGCATTGGCAGGTGGATTCTTTTTTTTTTTTTTTTTTTTTTTTTTGCGCTCACTGTTGTGGCCTCTCCCGTTGCGGAGCACAGGCTCCAGACACGCAGGCTCAGCGGCCATGGCTCACGGGCCCAGCCGCTCTGCGGCATGTGGGATCCTCCCAGAGCGGGGCGCGAACCCGGTTCCCCTGCATCGGCAGGCGGATGCGCAACCACTGTGCCACCAGGGAACCCCTGGCAGGTGGATTCTTAACCACTGCGCCACCAGGGAAGTCCAATACTCTTATTTATTTTGTTATTCAGTTTATTCTGGCTTTGGCCATTGGGAGCTCTTTCAGATTGGCTCACACGTCCCTTTGACATGCCCCATCCCTTTTTGAGCATTTCCTTATTACTACAAGAAGCTCCTGGCTAATCTTTTATGTCCCCTACCCCAGCTCTGGAATGAACTATTTCTCCAGAGACACCTGATTGGAGAATGGTGTTTTTTTATCGGAGAACGGTATTTAGAAACCAAGATCTGGACACTGGGTATGAGGGTTTTTTTGTTTTGTTTTGTTGTTTTTAATTATGAATGTTGAACTTTTCCCCACCATTAGCTAAATATATCTGTGGGTTGTGGGGAAGAAGAGTATCTTTCTCCCAGATCTTTAGGTGGTGGACTCTGAGTGAATACTTTTCTGCCCATGATTATTGAAGTGTGTTCTCTGTTTAAAAAAATCCTTTGTCATTAAAAAAAATTTTTTTGTTTCCGTTTTCTTAAAGCATTCTAAGTTAACCAACGTATTTGTTGAGGGTACTATATGTGCAGTTGCTTTATAAACTAAAGCATTATATAAAAGCAATTTATTATTATAAAATATATAACAAAGGTCCCTAAGCTTTAGAAATTAAAATGCATTTTAGGAGATAACATATTTATTTACATAATTTTAGGCTATAGGGTTAAGTGCTTTGTGTGTTTTATAGGCAATAACTTCTACAGGAATATACAGGAAGGAGATGGTGTGTGGGTTGGAGAGTCTGGTCTGTGCCTGGAAGGATGAGGAGTCACTGGGGAGGAGGAGGAGTGAATAAGGAAAGCAAAGTGAGGGTGGCTGAGTGAGCAAAAGCTCAGGCAAGTACATAAAGTTTCTTTGAGAGAAAGTGAGTAGGCCAACCAGAGCATAAGGCTTGTGAATGAGAGCCTTTGAGCCCTTGGGTGAGAGCGGGGAGCAGGCATTAGAATGGGACTGGATTGTGTGATGTGCGCACTCTGCAGTGAGTAGTTCATATTACTGACAACGCTGTGGGGATACTTTCAGGGTTTGGGGACAGGGGAGTGACATGTTATTAGGTTATTAGGAGGATCAATATTTAACAGCGAGATATGCTGTTGGTACTGTTTTGATAGAGATCTTTTGTACAACCTCTTGCACTTTCCTTGTCCATAATTTAACTTTGGATCATTCAGGGTCATTAAGAATGCAGATTTACAGGTAGACGTTTGCTCTGCTGTAGTGCAAGTGGTACTGCTAGGACCCAAAGAGCTGTGTTTAGGGATGTTTGCCTCTGCTCTAAATGGTCCCAGACTACACACAGTATGTTTCTTTGTGATATTTGTTGTCTACTTCATTATAAAAGTGATACATTTTTATTATGTATTGAATTCTAGAGAATATATTAAAGTTGAATTTTAAAAATTCACCATGACATAAACTTTTTGGTGAATATTCTCTCTCACACACACGTGCATATGCATACATGCAAATATATTTTTAAGGTTAATGCATACCTTCATGTCATTTTTTGCACATTATGTTTTTGTCCTTTGCCGTTTCACAGTATAACAAGTGGAGTTTTTTTTTTTCATCTTATAAACTTGGTGTAAGTGAATTTTTGTGGCTGTATAATGATCCATTGCATAGATTTGCTATAGGTTTTTGTGTTGTTTAACAATTCCCCTGTTGTTGATCATTTAGGTTTTCTCAAATTTATGCAGAAGGCTTTATTTCCGTTTAGAATTAAGCATCATAAACTTTAAAGTTCTTGCAAGGAGATAGGGGATGAGATTCTGAAGAATGTGTAGTAGTTTATTAAAATAGAAGATGAGAGAGAACCTGAGTTGAAGGCTGGATAGTATAGGGGAGCAGGTTACACTTGACCTTGAATGTTTTTGCATCACCTTCATTTGAATACTAGCACTTTTCCATGAATTTGTTAGCTTAACATGGCGTATTTCCTTAATTTCTAGTGGAGCTTGAGCATCTTAATTTGTTAACCGTTTATAGTTCCTATTTTTGTGACTTGTCCATTGCCAGTTTATTTGTTGGGGTCCTCTAACTATATTCAGTCTGCTATCCACAGTAAACTAAGAAGAACTGGAACTTGCCAGGGGACAATAGATAGCTAGGGTTGTGAAACCCATAACTTATTTTACGCAAAGTACAAAAATTATAGGATCTGTCTACACTACTTGCTGGACGTCTTAACAGACAAAGTGTAAAACCACAGTTTGCATTTAAGGCATATTTTCTATTCAGGGCTGATGAAAGTTGTTTTTGATTTATTGATACCTGCCTGTTAATGAAGAAATAAGACAGTAATTTTTAGTATGTTAAGTCGGCTCAAGTTACAGTAACTAAATAGCCTTTCGTGTTTCTAGATCTCTCTAGATTTCTCATCTGCATTTAAGTTCTGTTATTTCATAATTCCATATATGGATTTTCATAGTAACAAAATAGACTGTATTTAAGCCTTGCTTTGAATAGCCAGGAGTATTTCTGGTAGGAACAGAGTTCCTTCCTAAATAGGAGATTATTTAAAGCTGTAGTTAAATGACCCAGTAAGAAAAAGGTCAACATCTAGGTTCACATTTAGCTCTGCTTTTCCCTAGCTGAGTAAACTCGGACAGGTTATTTCACCTTTCTGAGCTACGGTATCTTCAGTCCCCTTATCAAATGCAGAAACTAATACTTAGCTCAAAGGATTGTTCTGACTTAAGGAGTAAATGGCATCCTGAGCATGAGTACCTGCCCAGTCATTGGTGCTCAGTGACTGTCAGCTTTCCTCCCGCTCTCTTCCTTTCCCCTGCCCTTGTACGGAAGTGTAGTATTCAGTACATAATATGTCTCACACATACCTGTCTTATTTTCTGCCTGTTTCTGCTTGTGCTTTTTCTAACTGAAATGCTTTCTCTTCTCTCCACCTAATCCCAGTCTCTTCATGTGGATGTAATACCATCCCTTCTTCGGTACTCAACTCAAATGCTGATTTTTTTTTTTTTCTTGAAGGTCAGCATTTTAAAAAATGTACTAAATGTGGGAAAGAGGAGTACACAATAAACGTGAAACATGACTGCAAACTGTTAAAAATAGTGTCAGGAGACTAAATTTTAGAAGGGCAAAGTTCCTGAGTTAAACAGCAATAACAAGGAATGGGTGTTGGGTAGCGCTGCCTTAGCAAGTCCTAGTTATATGCCATGTATTTTGTAAAAGTCTCACTGTAAAAATGAAACAAACCCAATATGGTGAAATACCAAAGGGACACATGGTCTCATTGAGTTTTCACTTGGCCTTGATTAATTACAACTCAGAAAGCTATAAGAATTTGTAGAACTTGACATGGTTGAATCTGAACTACTGTCATTCTAGGAAAGTGATACAGACGAGAAGCTACCCAGAAGGCTAGAGATAGGTAATTTGTGTCTTGATTTTCAAAAAGCACAAAAGAGAATATTAAAGGATGTGCAGGACTGTAAATGTGCTCTTAATCTCTAGGTAAATACAAACATTATCTTTTTACTGTGAACCTCCCTTTTCCTCACTTGGACTAATTTCATGTGTAGTTCCAGTCACACCCCCTTCCTCTGAAGCTGTTAGGTGTCTCCCTTGCCCACCAGGTGCACGCACAAGCCTTGGCTGTGACTGAGTCCTCCACATCTGGCCCCAGCGCGTGCTTAACAGCCAGCCTCTTCCACTGCTGTGTTTGATCCCCTGCTCCTGCTACAGTGAATTGCTTGCTGTTCCTGAGTAACTCTCACTACCCCTTACTTGCCTCCACACAATTTTTCTGCCTCTTAATTAGAGTGCCACCTTTCTTCTCTTCTGTTCCTTTGAGGCCTGTCTCTAACTTTTCCTGACACTCTCCAATTCTAACTCTCATAGCCACTTGGAGTAGTCTTTTTTCAGCATTATTTGTACCATTCTTTTAGGATCCTTAAGAAAAGGAATTGGCTTCTTTTTGTACCTACTTGAATGTTTATGGCAGAGCATGCAACTGTTTTCAAATGGAGCTTTCCCTAAATTGCAAGAAACCATTCTCGTTGCTTTTGTGGGTTATTTTTTTTTAAAACTTTTTTGGATTTACTTTTTTAGATAACTTAAGCCATAAAGAGTGCTTGTTACAGGCAATGCTGTACATGTAGAATACTTTATAGTTTGCAAAATATTTGTCTTTTATGAGATGCATTTAAAAGTACACTTGAAGAAATCAAGGGACAGCTTGATAATATATCTTAATTTCAGCAAGGCAGAGTAATTTATTGTAATCGTGATAGCAAGATTTCATATAGGCAATAGTACATTTGAGTGGACTTAAACTAAATTTTGGACGTCTGTTTTGATGTGTTTAATAGTTATTTGTCAACATGTCAAGTTCCATAAAGCTCTGTCCTGTCCAGTTTAAATGTGTGTGTGTGTGTGCGCGCGCGTGTGATCAGTTTACGGGGGACACAAAGTATGGAGCGAAGCTAAAAGAGAATTACAATCCAGAAAGATTTTGGGCTGAAACAGTAAGACCAACAAGAAACAGTTTAGGTGGGAGAAATGTAAATCTAGTTAGGATTTATAAAAATTGCATTTGCAAGTCCAAAATATGGACAGGAATCCGTCTTGGCATTTTTTTCACGTGAGAGCCAATGTGTTAGTTTATTGCAGGCTTTTTATGGGTCAAGCATGATTTCTCTGCTTTAAAAGGTGGGAATGCAACCTTGGTTTAGAGCACATGAATCACACAAAGCCATCTTCATTCATTGATTGCCAGTTCTCATTTGCAACTGGTGTTTGATTTTGGGTGTCTTTGTTGTTTTTAAGTCAAACATTGCTTATCTAGATTCCATTCAAAGGAGGAGGAGGTCGAGGATGGTGAGTAGGCGGTAGCCCGTGTTAGCAGCTTTCCAGGCGTCTCCCTTGCAGTGTTTTGCTGTCCTAGGGGGCAGATCTGAAGCCATGAGTGGAGGTGACCTCATTGTAAGAAGAATCATTACAATGCCTGGATCTCTCCAGTAGCAGAATGGCTTACCTAGTTGAATGAGCATCTCTTCCCCAAAGTTCTTAGCAAAGGTGTTGCTCTTCATGTCTGGGACAGTGCAGCCGGATTTTCTAGTACTTGGCAGGAGGTAAAGTAGATAGGCTCTGAGATCTCTTCTTACTCAGCAATTCTGTGATATCAAGTAATTCACAGTGCTGGAGGCGCTTGGATTGTTCTGTATTTCGATCAAGTTTTATCAAAAGGAAAATAGAAAAAGTAGTGGGAAGAACTGCTCTTATTATTTTAACATATAAACTGCTTGATCTTTATTTGTCCTCATCTTTCTCAGTTGCTTATAAATTTTAAATGGGAATATTGAGTGAGGATAGGAGACAGGATGCCTTCATCACAGTTGGATTTGAGATATGCATCTGACAGCAGGGTGTATTTATGGTCAGTATTTTAATAGGCCCTTAGATGTCAAACTTAATTTAGAGGTGCTGCTTTTTAATCACCTGGCAAATGGTATTGTAATCATATAAATATAGTGTGTCAAGACCATTCTTGATGTCAGTGGACTCCATACTTAAATAACAAGTTCTGTCAGTAAAAGAAATTCTATACACTACTAATGTATTTATAAATCATATGCATGTACTTTTGTTGTGATTATAAAGCCTTCACAAAAAGACATTAAAATAGGATAATATGAAAAAAAATTCCAATATTTTCTTTCCACATACCAGTAGATCATCTTGCATTAGTGCCTGAAACATAACGTACCTCACTTTGGAAACCATTGCTCTTTGGCATAGAACTTGGGATCTTGGTTTCCCTTTTGTTTCTAAGCTGAAGAGTTTCTAGCAACTTACAGGTGCATAGATCTATGTAAATTAATAAAAGGATATGAAATGTAAGAAGGGTCCATGCTGTGTATAAAATGTTTTGCAAAGCATGTGAAGAATGTAAGATGCATGCCCTTGAAAAGTAGACTGGTAAGGGGCAGGTGGCAACTTTTTTTGAGTATTTAGCACATGTAGTTTTGAACATGGTGCTGGGACTTAAGAGAAGTCAGGACTGAAGAGAGATTTGCATTAATATGCATAAGGTGATCTTTGAAACCTAGAAATAGATGATATCTGTAAGGCAGTATATAGTCAAAAGAACAAGCAGCTGAGTAGAAAACTTTGGAAAGCCCTCACTTTTAGAGGATGGGTAGAGAAGGAGCTAGGAACCGTAACTGAAAGAGCAGTCGAAGGGGTAGTAGGGGTACCAGGATATAGAGGCCCACAGAAGCGAAGAGTGAGCAAAAAAATAAAGCTGGGTAGTCAGGGCTGTGAACTACCGTTCATTCAGTGAGTGCCGCTTTGTGCCAGCGTGGATTAAGCACACTCTTAACAGCAGGGTTCATCCTCCAGATGTTCCCCTGAGGTCAAGGGAGTGTGGTTTCAGGAAACTAGAAGGGATGGAAGCTGAGTGGCAAGGAAGAAGCAGGTGTAGACCACTGACTGGAAAAGCAAGGCAGTGTCACATGGCAGATGTCTGTCCATGCCATCAAGGCCTTTTTCCGAGAGGCCTAAAGCACTGATGGCCGGAGAAACCTGTTTGTAGTTGACAGGAAGAAGTGCTGACAGTTTAAAAGGAACTGTGAGGGCATTCATTTTTTAGGCCTAATTTATAATTTTAGGCTTAATTTATGATTAAAATGTTGATGTAAAATATTTAGAAATGACTAAATAGGCCATATTTAAGTATAGCCTCTGAACCCATGCTCTTGGATGTTTGCAACCTCAGGGATGTATAAAATGTACCAGCCTTCATTGGGAGCATGAAAATAGAGCATACCTCGAGTTACTCATTCACTGTTGGTTGAACAAGGAGATAAGAACCTTGTGATATCCTCTCTGGCCACAGTTTAAGCTCTGAGATCCATTTTACTCTTTTAAATCAAAAAATGTAACAGTGGCTATTTTCTTGAAAAAATGCCTACAAGTGGAATTTCTGAGTTAAAGATACATAACACTGGCTGTCATTGGTTACAAGGCTGTGTGTCCAGAACGTTTGCCTGGGGAAGTGGTGGAGGAGCCGTTTGGAAGCTCTCGGTAGTGCTGTGAGGAGTTTTTAAAAGTACATTGAAGTGCTTTTGTTCAGGTGTAAAGCCCTTTGGGGGAGGGGGTGTTCAGCGTGCTAGTAGTGTGGTTTCAGCCGTGAAAAGCTGGATGTTAACTCATGATTGTTTTAAGTACCAACGTTTGTAGACTGTTTGTGAATTAGGATGGATTCAAGACTATCCCTCACAAGAATACCACTTAGTTGCATTTCAGCATGCTCTCTCCAGAGGGAAAGAGAGAACCCAATTAAAGCCACCAAGTCAGGAATCGTATGTATGGCCCTAGATATGCCTGTCTGTGTGTCAGACATGCAAATGTCAAATGGCCTGTGTCTTGTAACAGGAAGAAAATATTTTAGAGTCAGTGATGTAGAGTAAATAGCATGGGCTTCTTTCTCAGCCTATAGGTAAACCTGGGTTCAAATCCGTCACTGCCATTTAGAATCTAAGTGACTTTGAATAGTAAATTCAAGTCACATCTCTGAATCCCACAGTCCTCCTCTCTAAATGAGGATAACCACCTGCTTTATTGGGTAATGAGCATTTAGCTCTGTTCCTGTACTTGGCAGAAATTAAAACACAAAAATGTGTTTCTTGTTAGCTGTCCACAAGGAAGCACTCCCTGGAAAAGGCAGTTGTGCAAATGCACTGCTGGACCGGGACGTCCAGTCTGGATACGTGTGAGTGTTCCAAATATTTGAAGATTGTGATATTTTGAAGGAATAGCAGTGGGAAATACCTCAGCTCTTAAATGCTTTGGAACTTTTCTTCAACGTTATCTTGTTTTTTATTAGTCTTGTTGAGGGTCATTTTTAGCTCTTCATGATAAACAATTCAACCAATACATACAGATATAAAATAAGTAAAATCCCTTATTTTTTCATTTATACCATACAAGTGGCTTTCCTTTTGTTTTGGTTTTGTTGACTGGTGGGTTGATTAGTTTGTGTTTTGATATTTCAAATTCAAAATGCCACTATTTTTTAACGATCGTTTGCATTGTCTACCGCTAGAAATTCCTATGACCAGTGGTCAGACAAAGACTGCTCCTGAACTAAACTGGGTCACTGTGATTTAAAACACCTTGCAAGCTCTAACTACAAAGCTCACCAACTGTATATAAAACCAGATTTTAATTGGCTTGTGTTAGGCTCTAATAAGAGAGCCTGCCACTTTAACGAAATGCCACAGACTGCTGGTATATGCAAAAGCTCCCAGTGTGAGGGAGGCCTGCAGCTTGATGTCACAGCTCAACTTTCAACGCCATTTCCATAAAGAATGTCAACATGACCGTAGAAAGTGAAGTTTACTAGTATTTTTTGGTTTGGTTCTTGAAAGTCTAACTACAAGCCTAAGAGAATAAATCTACTTGTTGTGGGCTGTTGTGAACTACCCTCAGATTCCTGGGAGAAGACAGATTAAAAGGAAAAATGCATTTCGAAGAAAATACTTTTAATGCATCAAGACAATGAAGTGACCTTTAAGTCCAAACATTGAGGTTTGGCTCTCTCATATTCTAAGCTGGTTCTTTATTAAAATAATCATAATAAAATAAGGAAAAAGTCCAGTGTCAAACATTTCCACTAAAAGGGTTGAAACTAGTTGGTGCCCAATTAACCTGTGTCCAGATCTGATTTTTAGCCATACCAACCTGTATGGACCTGCCAGTTACTGTATTAAAATACTTCTGTCTGGTTAGGAATAACCACTGGCCTGACTACCCCAAGTGATGCCCACTGCTTCAGCCATCTTGTCCCTCAGCCTCCCACCAGCCTCCTCATGATGCAGCAGTTAGAGGGGTGACACCTGGCAGAGAAGGGGCTTGTTGGACCACATACCAGCACTGGTCCAGGATCTGGTCTGATTAGCCCGTGCCCTACTAGTCGTTAAGTACCATATTTTGGATGTCCATCCCTGTCTATGTCAAGGATGGCTGAATGGCACAGCAGTGGATAATCCAAAAACCTACATTTGGCAAATTTTTTCTTAGTACTGAGTATAGGAATGTGATGTATGATTGAATTGGTCAAATGCCAAACTGCTGGGAACACCAAACCTCAGGCAGAACATCACATGGTTGCTTAGCTCTCTGAACTCTTGTGTACTGTCGTACCTTCTCTCTTTTTCATATGCACAATTTTTTTTCCACTGCAGCCTGAGAGGACATTGCCCGTTTTGTTTTGTCCTTTTATCATTAGATCTTGACGTGGGTACCTTAAGTCATGTAGTGTCAGTGTCAGCAGAATACTGCCAATGACAAGATCGCTGTCAAACCTGATCTCCCCAAGCTACTGTTTTAACACTGAGATCCATTCACTTTTCTTTTAGGGAAAGGTAAAATGTAATTCTGCCCTGTGGTTTACTGCTTCTATCAGACCTTTTGTTAGTCTCCCAAAGATGTAGCTATCTGTTCTTTTAAAGTCTGGGGGGCAGTGATGGTTTCTTGTCATTTGGAATGAAGCAGTGTGGTGTGAGAATTTAGAACATGGGCTCTGAACTCACCTGTGTTTGAGTTTCAGCCCTGCCCCTTACCTATGTGACCTTAGGTAAGTCATTCAACGTAGCCATAAAATAAGGATAATAAAAAGTTAATTACCTCTTAAATGTGATAAAAGTATTATTAAGTGCTTGGAGCAGAGTATTCAATAAATGTAAGCCAAACACAGTAAGCATCCTAATTATCTGGCCCCATATAAGCTGTTTGCATGTTTGGTGTCGGAATTGTTGGAGAGTGCCAGGTAACATTGGGAAAGTCACTTGATCCTTCTGAGTTTTAGTAAAATGAACATAATATCTACCTCCCAGTGTTGTTTTGAGGCTTAAATGAGATAATGTGAAAGAACCTATAGGACAGTTTACTCAACCAATAATTACTGAGTGCCTTTATGGGGTACAGCAATGAAGCAAATATACAGTTTTGGTGTTCGTGGAGTTTACATGGAGGAGGACTAAATAAATACTGATTTTCAATCAGAGAAGGCAAAGAAATGCCACATATATACTTGTATATACATACAAGTTATAAAATCACATAATGGTTCTCTTTCCTGAAGAGAGCAGGTTTTATCCTCCACAAAATTACTGAAGCTCTCTAGTCACCAGCTGCTGCAAACATTATGTCACTAGTACCAAAACAAGGGGCAGGAGTTGGTGACTGAGGGATTTATAGATGCCTGAGCATGAATTTAAGGCTGCCTTTCTGGAGCATGGACCTGAGTTGTGCCAGAATTGATCAGGTCTGCAAGTGGTTACCCATTCGCCTGTGGGAACAAATGTGAAATGAAATCTGGACTGGATCACTATCTATAGTGATCTGGAGCCCTAGGGGGTAAACCAGGGCTCCAGGGCATAGGTGGTATTTTTTAATCTTTCTTAGTTGAAGGTCATGCCTGGAAAAGGGGTATGGGAAGTGAACAGATGGTTTTATACATAGTGTCAAATAAGAGAGTTTGTAGTTCTGGTCCATGGTTTATAGACTCGACTCTTTCAAGGTTCTGAAGGGGCCCCTGGGAAACCTATGTCAGAACAGGATTGGAATTTTTAACACATTACGGGGAGAGCCTATGAAGGATAAAGGGGGGAGAGCGGGAATAACCTATAAAAGCCTTTGGACCAGGGTGCAGTTCTCAAACCTGTGAAGGGAGGAAGGCGAGAAGAAGGGAAGAATGGGGTAGCAAAATCCTCAGGTTGCAGTGCAGTTCTGAGAAAGCTTCTGCCAGACCGATGGGGTGCCCTCAAAAGTTTCCCAGGAGAGAAATCCCGTGTGGGGCAGGGATGGGCCAGCCCTCTCCCCTTGCTCAGCTGTCAGTGGCTGGGGGCAGCCTGGGGAGGGAGTGGAGAGCATAGCCTAGCATGAAGACAGTAGTGGGTCCAAACAGGCAAACACTGGGGCTATCAGTCGTCAACTAGACTTCCCACAGCTGGTTGGTTGTCTTGAAGGAGATTTTAGCAGCACACTTTCAGGGGTGCTGCAGACCCTAAACTGCATACCTTTTTTGGGGGACTGTGGTATATGAAGGATAGGCCCTTAAGAATCCTATAGGTGAAAGGACCCATATCTAGATCACTGTTAAGTTTTGATCATCTATGTATCAGGCACTGGGGCTGCAACCCGGAGCATGATAGAAGGGTCCCTGCCTTTAGGCAGCTTGTAGTCTGCTGGGCAGACAGGTGGCCAGGTACCATGAGAGTATTACAGGTGTATGCTCCTCCACATAGGGTGGTCATCAGATCCCTCTCTGGAGGCCAGGTAACCTGGGCTTCGCAGGCTGAGGAAATAGCAAGTACAGAGGGCCTGAGGCAGGAAAGAACTTAGCCTATTCTAGGAATGGGAAGAGGGCTTATATGCTGGAGAGAAGCAAACACTCCAGGGTTAGAGTGGCGTGGGCTGGGGTTTAGAGGTGAGCAGGAGACAAGGCTTTGTTGGCTGTGGTGAGGCTTTGGGACTTTATTTTAAATGCAATGGGAAGAACTGAAGATGTTCAGAGAAGGAGAGTGACATGCTATGACTTACATCTTGTCAAGAGCACTCTTCCTGCCATGTGGACAAGCACTTGGAAGGTGACAGGTGTGGTGGTGGAGACAGATTAGGAGAGTATAACTGTAACCCAAGCGAAAGACGTTGGAGACTTGGACCTGAGTGGGGGCAATAGAGAAGTGGGCTGATGTAGAAGGTATTTTAGAGGTAGAACCACCTGGGCCTGCTGATGGCTTCTCTATGGACGAAAGGAAAGGGGGAATCAAAGATGACTCAGATTCCTGGCTTAATCAGCTGAGTGGATGGTGATGCCATATACTGAGATGGTGGAGAGTATCAGAGAAGGAACAGATTTGGGAGGAGTTTGCCAGGAAATTAATAACTCGCCTTTGGACATGTTTGGGATGTGCATTAGCCAAGTGGTAATGTCCAGGACATTGCACTCGAAGAGTGTATGTCTCGGTGGACATAAGCTCGGTGGACATATTCTGGGGGCTGCAGGTATAAATTCCAGAATTGTCAACCTGTGGAAGGTATTGAAAGCTGTAGGACTGGGTGAAATCACTTGGAAAAGAGAAGAGGTAGTAGGCCCAAGCCCTGAGGGACCCAACATTCAGAAGTTAGGTAGAGGACTAGGAGGCAGGAAAGGAGAGAAGAACCGGGGTTGGGGATGGGGTCAAGCAGCACAGAGAGGGGGTCCTTCAGGGAGGGAACACTCGCTGCCCAGTGCCTCAGAGACCAGGGCCAGCAGGACGGAACGAGAAACGTCCTGGCAACACCAGGGCACACTGGTGACCTTAACACGATCATCTTCAAGTGTGTCGTGAGGACAGAAGCCAGATTAATGGGAGATGAGAAAGTAGAAACAGCCTGTTTAGACCTCCCGATTGAGGAGTTTTGTTGTGAGAGGGGACAGAGAGGAGGAGGACGTGGGGTCCGGGGAGTCTTTTTTTTTTTTTTTTTTTGCGGTACGCGGGCCTCTCACTGCCGTGGCCGCTCCCGTGGCAGAGCACAGGCTCCGGACGCGCAGGCTCAGCGGCCATGGCTCACGGGCCCAGCCGCTCCGCGGCACGCGGGATCCTCCCGGACCGGGGCCCGAACCCGCGTTCCCTGCGTCGGCAGGCGGACTCTCAACCACCGCGCCGCCAGGGAAGCCCCCGGGGAGTCTTAAGTGCTCATTTAGGTAGAAGTTGTAAGAAGAACATTGCAACTCATAGTCTTCGCCCCACTTCGCTGGGATTAGATTCTCAAACAGAAAGAGAACGCAAGCCGCCCCCAGCTACTACGGGGTGGACAGTGCCCGGGTCAGCAGGGCTGCAGCTGCAGGGCCGACAGGGTGGCTGGGCCCTGAGGGACTGGGAGGCAGGTCCCCGTCAGCAGGAAACCAGTGTCCAAGAGCCCTTGGACCTTGGGTCTGAGTGGTGTCCTTCAGGCGCCTGACGAGCTCTGAGGTGGTGAATCCGAGGCTCCTCTAAGAATGCTGACTGGTAAGTAAGGCTGCCTCCGAGGACTCGAAGAAAGGAACTGTAGCAGGAGGGGCAAGAGGCCTTCTCCCACCTCAGCAAATGCGAGCAGCAGCTACAGGCAGGACAAAGGTCAGCACTGGGGACTTCGGAACGTTAAGACTGACCCTGAACGAGTAATGAGGTCTGGCTCTTGAGATCCAGCTGCGCCGTGAACCGCCATCGAGGGCTTCCTGGCCGTGGGGGCAGAAAGCACCACCGCGTGTCAGCAACGCGGTCAGTCACGAGCCCAAGGTGTCTCGTCATTTCTTTTGTAAGGGCTTCCGAAACTCTTGATTGCCTTTGGCAGGCGGATGACCTGGGGAACAACTCATGCCAGAAAGACAGACTTCTGGCAAGGGCCAGAACTCACCCTGTGAAGGTCAGGGAAGATGTACTTGTCAGAGACGTGGTAACTTCACCAAGAAGACTTAGGCTGGAATTTAAGAGGGTGGGAAAATCACTCAGGTGAAACTATAGCCCTTGGCTACTTGTTCATCGGAAAACAAGTGTGACCTAGTGAGCAATTGAAGAATCCCTTAATTTGCATGGAAAAAAATGGAAAAATCTGATTCCAAGTTAGGAGATTGTGAGTATTAAGCAAAGGGAACTTGAGATGTTAACGCCTGGAAGAAACCAGTATTTCCCAGATACCCCGAAACAGAGGGCTCAGACTGGAATACGGAAGCCCTGAAATAAGGGGTGGCAGAGGGGCAGTAAATGTCCAAAAATGATCAAAGTACACAGAAAGCCGGAACCCTGCATGAAGAAGTGTGATGGAGAGTATTTGGGTGGAGATGAAACGAGAGAGTATCAGAAGCGATCGCACCATGGGAGCTCTGTAAAACTTAGGGACCGCAGGCTGCTGCCAACGTCTGTAGGCCATGGCTTCCTAATCCCGAATCCAAAGAGGGGCACGATGTGGTAAAAATAAGAATGTATTTCAGCTCTTTGACCCGTTACTAGAACGTTCACTCTGCTAAAAGAGTGCATTTGTTAGATTTTTGACATGTCGGTTTCGTCTTTGAGAAGATGAAGGAAAAATGAGGGTCAACCATCTAGATATACTTCTCACCAAGAAGGAAAAATGCATCATTGCCAAGATCACAGTGATGCGTAGAAAGGGATTGAGACCAAAGTGGAAAAGTGTGAAAACTCGAACAAAAAAGGGCACAAGCTGTGCCCAGCTTCTAGCCGGGGAGGGCCTGGATAAGAAGAGATATCTCTCCGAGACAGGGCAGAGTCCAGCTCTGCGGTCTAGAAGGCTCGCCTTTCATGAGGTGTAGATTACAGAGTTTAGAAAACTATAGGTAGGATTTCATGGCCAGAAACGAAAAGGGACTATGGTGCAAAAGAGATGGAGTCCTAAAGAAGGCCGTCCTGTCACACGAACACATGATTGACCTGAGGAGGAAGTGGCTCAGGTGCCTCGAAGACCCTGAGCGTGATGGAGCTCTCCAGTGGACGGTGGGAACCGGCAGGAAGGCCTAAGCCAGTGAGGCTGAGCCTTTCCAACCAGGGCTAGTCAATACTTAGAAATTGTGTGCAAAGGTTAAGGGAGGAGGAGAGTGAGGAGAAATAGCAGAACCCTGTGTTGGGGAGGGGTTGGTAAAGACACCCCAGAAATGATGGGCTCCACCCAGAAAACATGGCTTGGTCAGTGTGTTTCTCTGGTCCAGAATCAGGCTTTTTTCCTGTTGGGTCTGCGGGTCAAGGGGCAGACCTGAACTCTAAGCCAGCCCTGGTTGGTCAGGCTCAGACCTGACACTGAAAAGCTCTACTTTGAAACTATGCTCAAGATGTGTAGTTCATGTGTGTTACAAGGTCACGTGCCGCTAAGTCTGTGAGATGGCAACATCAGAATTGCTTGGCCCTTGTGTTACCAGCGCAGGTTCCTGGTCGCCCTTACCTTCCTTCTCTCCCCAACCAATTCAGAGCACCTAAGGGTGGAGGGACCTCCGGGAATCTGCATTTCAAACATGGTCCTCAGGAGATTCTACCCAGAGAATTTCAGAACCACTGGGCTGAGTCAAGTCTGCCAGCACCTTGTTGCCCAGGGCCCTCATGAGTGTGTGGGCTTACAGCCTGAAAATGCCTTTTTATCTGCCAAAGCATGGCTGCAACCTAACTTATGGGACCTATAGATTACCTGTAGAATAAAGCCTTTAAAAAAAAAAAAGTTATACTTTCTAATGGTTAGATTTGCAGTGATTCTTGCAATGCTGCACATTAGAAAAATACAGATACCCAGGCCACACCTCAGACCAGTTAAGTCAGGATATCTGGAGTGGGGCCCTAGGCACGGTAGTTTTGTGTTTTGTGGGGTTTTTCTTCTGTTTTATTTTGTTTTAAGCTTTCTAAGCAGTTCTGATGTGCAGCCAGGGTGGAGAACCACTGCTGTTTAAATGTTAGAAAAATTGAACACGTTTTTAAAGGCTCTATTCTACATGATACCTGTTTCTTTTCAAATCAACAAATAACTCCTTTCCATTTCTTCTCCATCAAAAATCGTGCTCTCACGGGGCTTCCCTGGTGGCGCAGTGGTTGAGAGTCCGCCTGCCGATGCAGGGGACACGGGTTCGTGCCCCGGTCCGGGAAAGATCCCACATGCCGCGGAGCGGCTGGGCCCGTGAGCCATGGCCGCTGAGCCTGCGCGTCCGGAGCCTGCGCTCCGCAACGGGAGAGGCCACAACAGTGAGAGGCCCGCCTACCGCAAAAAATAAACAAATAAATAAAAAATAATAGTGCTCTCAGAATTAGAAAGGATAAAACAAACATGGTTAAAAGAGAACACTCCATATAAGTGGCTGTACAAAGCATATTTGTCTCTAGGTCCTAAAAACTTGCTTTCAGGGCACTGAAAATATTTGCAGATACAACTGAGTAGCCATAAGCTCTCACAGCTCGTGAGAAATGAGTGACCCAAAGACAGGACTCAAGAACACAACAACCCGGTTGTCCAAAAAGGTGACTCATGGACAATACAAGCTCATGAGTTTGAATCTGTTTTCCTTGAAAAAAATGTAGAATGCTTAATTAAAAAGACAATTTATGAAACTTTATTAAAAAAGGAATCAGTAAGGAAGGGTAGACCATTCCTATTTTGGTAAATTAGGGGGGTGTGCTGGTGATGGAGGTTATCCCTACATCTGACAAGATTACTCAGAATATCCTCACTCTATGGTGGTGGAATGAAGACTGAGTTATTATGCAGCTTGTGTGAATTTACAGCTGCTTGAACAACCATATCCCAAGGGGTCTTCTTTCTACTTCTTAGATTCTTTGAAAGCTATAGTTGTTAAATTCTTTATTATGGAAATGAATTTTAATGTAAAGAATATTGTCCAAAGTGATGTTATACTCTAACCCTGGAATACTGTATGTATATACGTATACACATATATACACACACATATCTGGGTGGGCTTAGCCCAACACAGATTCTTCCACATTGCTCCTTTCCAAAACCTCTCCCTCTCCCTGTAACACTGTAAAATAATATATAACAGACTTGGCTTTGGCTTCTTGGTCTCTTAGTCCAACCTCAGCTGTTGTTTTTCATCTTTAACTTCGGTGACTCACTTGTGCTCAGTTCTTATCCAGATATTGTGGAGAACCATTTTAGCACAGCCGAGCTGATTTCTGTTCCCCTATAGGTGTCCAGGGCCCAGCCTGCTGTCATGCGTGTGCGTCCACATTCTCTGTCTCTGTACAGGCTCACCAACTCGTAACTGAGCAGACAGGCTCTAAGAGCATTCTGCAGACATAGCTGAGGACTATATTTTGGATATGCTTGCTTTCCCAAACAATCTCCTGTGAAAAACCCCATTTTTATCCCTACTTAGTAGCCTAATTTCCCAATCACATGAATTTGCTGGAATATTTTTGGAGAAAACTAGATTTATTGAAGAGCTGCTGGGTCCTTCAAAAATGTCTTTACCCCAGATGTAGACAAAGTTAAATGAATTCTTTGAATATAAATCATCAGAGTAAGAAGGTAAAACTGAGTCACGAAGGTGCATTTGTTAGACTATTGGTTCAGCTGCCTCTAACAGAGACCTACAGTATCAATGGCTTAAACAATATGAGGTTTATGGCTCTCTTACTAATAGGCTGCAGGTTGGCCATCTAGGACTTATACAGTGGCTCCATGATGTCAGAGACCGAAGCTCCCCTTGTCTTACTGCTTCATCATTCCTAGGGGGTGGCCCTCATCTGCATGGTCCAGATGGCCACATCCTCGGCCCAGGCAGGAGAGAGAGGCAGAGCATGATGCCTCCCCAGAAGATGCTCCCAGCACTTAACCAACCACAGGAAAAGCTGGGAAATGTCGTCTTTATTTTGGGCAACCAGTAAAAGCAGATTCTATTAAGAGGGAGGAAGGGAACAGACTTTGGGGAACAACAAGTAGTCTCTCCAGCATATTCCTGGAAAACAGAACATTTCAGAGGGGGAGTGGGCGGGCCAGGGAGGGAGGAATCATTACCTCATCCGAAGAACGACATCTGGCTTAAAGTATCTAAGTCACCATCAAAAAGGCTGTGCTCCCCCTGGTTTTCCTTTAGAGGGGGAACACTCCCTGTCACAGGAACTCTTCCTCCTGGGACTCTGGGCCCAGTGTGTGAAGTGGCCTTGCAGTTACTGACCCGTCCCCAGTCAGAGCCGGCCCACAGCACCCTTAGGACACATGAGGACGGCAAACAAGATTCTGGGCTGGGAGAATGGTCAGGAACTGAAAGGAGGAGATTCTTCCAGCTGCCAAGCGAATTAAAAGGAAAAGCCTGTTTTCCAAGGGCGCCTCTTCAATATGCGAGCATTCTGCCTTCTCATCATTACCTGCCTCACTTGTCACCAAAGTGCAATCCATTCCTCGTCGCTTCCACCTTTAGACTTTGCACATCCTTTCCTCAGTGCTCCTTCCTTTATTCCTCCAGCTGCTTAAACCATTTTCTCAAGCCTTTGAACAAACCCACATACACCCTCCTTCCCCCCAATTTTTTTTTTTTTTTTGCGGTACGCGGGCCTCTCACTGTTGTGGCCTCTCCCGTTGCGGAGCACAGGTTCCGGACGCGCGGCCTCAGCGGCCATGGCTCACGGGCCCAGCCGCTCCGCGGCATGTGGGATCTTCCCGGACTGGGGCACAAACCCGCGTCCCCTGCATCGGCAGGCGGACTCTCAACCACTGTGCCACCAGGGAAGCCCCCCCACATTCTTTTTTAAACAAGGAGAATTCTGCTTTCTGTTACCAAAAAAAACCAACAACAACAAACCCAAAGCCGGAGACAATTCTGTCCTTTCAGTCCACATGGTGAATCTTTCTACCTGTGTGGAACTTAGCTTGAGTGGCAGGTCTACGCCAAGAAGCAGCACCCTGTCGCTGTCACGATGGGCAGAGCAGAGTTTTTCCCCTTAATAATGCTATTTCTAACTGAATGTCCATTGCAGTTTTGATGCCAGCAACGTGTGTTACTAGATAGACAACATCTCCTAGTTCTTTCCAGGCCGTTAGCATGACCGTGAACAGGCGGATTCCACCCACACCAGGACAGCCCTGGTGTGAAGTGAAGTGCTGTATGGTTTACAGAGCATTTCACATGCATGGTCTCATTTCAGCCTCACGCTCACCCTGGCAGTAAATAAATAGCAATAACATCACCCCCATTTTGGTGATGAAAAAAACGAGGCTGGGAACAGTTAAGTGACTGAGAATGAACTAAAACTGGGTCCAGTCTGTCTGTGTTGCTAATGTAAGATGTTGCAGAACTGTCTATGGTTAAAAGAGAAGGAATATTTATTTTTAACAATGTCCTTTTCTTCTTGCCACAGTTCAAGATTGTCCTAAAATTTGATTTGATAGAAGTATTTTCCAGAGTCCTCTAAGTCAGGCTTTGAAATGCTTTTCTGCCTCTGGGTCTTGTTTTGCTTTTGAGGTGAGGCAGACACGGATCTCTCTTATATAATCTCTAGGTCTTATATTTTAGTTCTCTACCTGAAAATTTGTAATGCTACTTTGATTCTACCACAGTAAAGGAAAGCAATCTCTTATTTCTGCTGTTAAAACTTAGATATCTAAGATTAAAGGAACTATATATAAGTATTGCTTATCCAGAAGCCTTCTGAATATTTCCTTTCTAATGGAAATGCTGGATGTTTTTAAGCAACATTATCTCTTACAAAACAATTTGAAAAGGAAAAAAAAAATCACACAAGGATAACAGACTGTTTTTTATAAGAAGAAGCTAGTTTTCACAAAAAGTATTGTTATCAGTTTATAAGGCTGCTAGAAAATGGATTTTGTATTGCAAATAGCTAAGAGCATAGTCATTGTTTTAAAGATGCTTTAGGATGGGTATAAATGTTCAGTATTTTTTTAACATGTATTGGCATGTATCTGGATGAGATTTTTTTAAGAAAAATCACAAGTTTTATAAAATCTAAGAAACTTTAAAACTGTGTCATTTATAATGTAAAATTAATGCAGTTGAAATTCAGTGGTTGACTCATAGCTCCCACATTCATCTTCAGTTCTCTTTAGCTCATATGGTTTTCTTTAAAAATTAGTGATATCAGCTAAATGGGACTCTTTCCCACTCCTACCCACAGAGAAAAGTGCTTTTGTGAACATGTCAGCTCTTTTCCATCATTACATGCCATCGTGGAGTGCAACAGAAGCAAGCTGGCTGTTCCTACTCATCACCAATATTAGTACAAGTTCAGGAGCAAAATCCAAATAAGATAACCCTAAAATTTCCATTTGCTTATTTTATGCACATAAGCCACATCTTTGGTACCAAGGAATTTTATATCTAGACTGGATCTTTCAAGTCTTCCAATCTGGCTTCTTTATTTTGGATCTGGGGAAACTCAGGCACAGAGAGGCTCAGCAATTTGCCCAAAGTCACACAGCTCACAGCTGAGCCTAGAACCCAGGTCTGCGTGACTGCAAAGCCTTTTTGCTCCTGCTACAATGCTTCACAGAGAGGAGATTATTTACCCCAATCATTTGGCCCGTGCCCTGCAGCACCCTCCACTGGCGCCATGCTAATTAGGAGGCAGTTTCACAAATGTTCCGTAAAATGTGAAGATGTGAAGCCAGCTACCATATCTCTCCAGAAATCTTCTCAACTCTACTTCTCGCAATCAATCTAGGTTTCTCCAGACTAAGCAGTTCTATCACACCTTCCTGTGATTTGCTTTCTAGTTACCATCTTCTGGACATATTCCTTTGACACATTCCAGTTTTATTAAGATGGGACCCACCCAAAATGGGACTCCTCCAACTTGTTCCTCATCCTTATGTTTTCGGTGTCCATGAATCCCACTACCGTCCTTTGTGTGTCGCAGCCCCAAAAATGCAGTCGCTTTGCCTCTCCGTCTCTCCGAACCCCCAGCATCCAAGCAATTTCCCCCACAGCTCACCCTCTTCTTACTTCTACTGCCCCAATTTTTTTCCTTGACCGTGGAAATAGTCCCTTAACTGCTTTTCTTGCCTCAAGTCTCTCCAGAAATGCTTTCTTAAACTTCGATTGCTATACAAGGTCTAACTGCTGTGGGTTTGTCTCCCCCAGGACAAGGAAGCCCCCAGTTCTGGATTCTGGTTCTGCTGTGCGTCTGCCGGCTCTGTGGCTTTAGGTACATGACTTATATCTTTGGTCTCCGTTTCTCCACTTATAAAATGAAGATGTTGAACCAGACAGTCTCTAAAGAGATGCCTCCATTTCCAATCTGCTGTGTGTCTCCTCACTCCAATCTGCTGAACAGACTGCTTCCAAAGAAATCTTCCTAAAATACTGATCTTCTTCTTTTTTTCCTGCAAAATCCTTCAGTTGCCCCCTCCTTTCACATAAATCCCAATCTCCTTAGCCTGGCACTGAGGAAACACTGCAGATTGGTATCCAACTCTCCTTCCTTAGCGCTCCGTGCTCTTCACGAGCCCACACTCAAGCTAAACTCAGCTACTCCCTTTTCGCTGTACTTGTGCCAAGCTCCCACCTCTTTGCTCCTGCAGCACCAAATGCTTTCTTTCTACCTGGCACTGTGGGTGGGACACGTGCCATGTCTTTGTAAGCACCTCGCAAATGGGTCACCCCTTCTTCATCCTCGTCTCCCACACACCACCTCATGCTTAGGAGGCACTCAGTAAGTAGCTGTTGACTAAATTTGTTCAGCCCAGAACTGCGCTAACATTTTTTGGCCGTCACATCGTATTCTTGACTCATATCGGGCTTCCAGTCAAATAAAATCTTTAAGCCTTTTTAAAAATATAATCTTTAATCTACTTTTCTTCCATTCTTTCCTTTTACCTGCTTTCGAACTGATATTCAGAAACTGCACCTGCTAGAGTTTAATTTTCATCCCTTCCTCTTGTCTGTGCAGATCTTTCTGATTCTTGATTCTCTTATCTAGTTTATTGGCGTCCCATTGTGTTACCCACAGGTGTGATGGGGGTGCTGACTGTTTCACTGCAGTTGTTGATACAAATGTTGAACAGGAGAAAGACCAGTAGCTTGCCAGCTTGGCGTCTCACTCTCTAGCTTGACAGTGGCATTAAAAATAATAATAATTATTTATTTATTTATTTTCCTTACTTTTGGGCTGCATTTGGTCTTAGTTGTGGCACACGGGATCTTTGTTGCGGCATACGAGATCTTTCGTTACAGCGTGAGGTCTCTTCGTTGCAGCGCTCGGGCTCCTCTCTAGTTGTGGCATGCGGGTTTTCTCTCTCTAGTTGTGACGTGCAGGCTCCAGGGAGCGTGGCCTCAGTAGTTGTGGCGTGTGGGCTTAGTTTCCCCGTGGCATGTGGGACATTAGTTCCCTGACCAGGGATCAAACCCACGTCCCCTGCATTGGAAGGTGGATTCTTTACCGCTGGACCACCAAGGAAGTCCCTTGACAGTGACATCTTATCTTACAGTCTTTAGATATGGTTATTTAAGAACATATGACTATATTTTGTTATAATTCATCGCGTACATAGACATTGAAGTGTAATCTCTGCATTCATTTGATTCGTTTCTTGACAACCCGTCAAGTGTAAGGCAGCATACTAGGCTCTGTGTAATATAAAGTGATGATTAGGATTTGGCCCCTTGTCCGGTTTGAACTTCAGGGAGCAAATAAGACTCATGCAGAGACCAATGCAGTACAAGGCAAAGTATGAGGCCCAACACAAGAGGTAGGTCAAAAGGCTTTGGAGTCAAAGGATGGAGAGGCACATTTCTGGTTGAGTGAAGCCTTACAGAGTAGGACTGTCTTAAATGGACATGAGGAGATTAAGGTACAGGCTAAGCTGCTGTAACAAAGAGAGTCCAGAATACAGAGGCTTTACCACAGTGACAGTTCATTTCTCTCTCAGTGCTTGAGGTGGCAGGTGGTCCAACCGAGTTGCACCGTCCTCAGTATGAGGCTTCCACTTGAGGGTTCAAGGTTACTGCTCCAGTCCTCACCGTTCACAGCCAGAAAGGTGATAGACACCGAGATGTACCACTCAGTCACTCTGAGGACATAACAGGAAGTTGCTTATATGGCTTCTATTCATATCACACTGGCCTGCACTTAGTCACGTGACCACACCCAGCCTAAAGGAAGTCGAAATGTAGTCCTTCACTGGTAGCCTCATGCCCAGCTAAAACTATTACTTTTGAAGGAGAAAATAGATATTGGGAAGACAATTAACAATCAGCTACAGGAGAAAAATTATTCCCTGTGTGAGAAGAAAAACTGTAAAAGAGGAAGTCAATTGATTAATTCTAACTCAGCTGCGTGGAACTTATCAGAAGCATAGATTTGAATTTAGAAGAAAAAACTAGAACTCTTAAAGCAGGAATGGGCTGTCTTGAGAGAGTTCTCCACCTCTGAAAATGGTCAGAAGGAAACAGAGGGACGATGGGTAAGAGGTCAGCCTTTACGACTCTAGTTGTGTGATTATAGTGGGATGGAGAGGAAAGGTTCCTATAAACTGTCTGGAGACTACAACACTAGCCCCGCTGTGAAAATAAGGGTGGGAGCAGTGAGAATGGGCTGGAAGGAACAGATGTAAGAGAGAATAAACAGAGCTTGGCTGAAGGCTGCTGGGGAGGGGAAGGGCAGATCTGGGGAGCACATTAGCTTAGCCACCTTAGGGATTCAGAAAAGCGGGCTCCAGGAAGCCTTTGCTTTGCCGTGCCAGGCATGGGTGTTGCTGCCTCTTCCCAAGCCCAGGAAATATTGATAGAACCGAGTTCTTCCTGCATAAAACAATGAGCATCACAGTAAGCTCTGCTCCTGAGAAGGCATTTTGTTCATGAACAAGTGTTTTTTCTCACTCTGTCCTAATTTTCATTTCTGTTTAAATTCTGTAAAAGCCTTACCAAATTTTAAAATAATGTGCTTCATTTTCCCCTGTCTCCCAGTCGTCACTCCACTCAATTCATCAAAGGTATCTAATCTGTTTGTTTTGAAAATGCAGCTGTTCTCTGGATTTATATGTGCTCCGATAGGAAATGTTTTGTGTAATAATAAAAATCATTCTCTTTGGTGGATACCGATGTTGCTTTGTGTTCTGTCCAAGAACGGTATTTCTTCACATCTGTTAAATACTAGCATTTTCCCCACTAAGCAGATTCCACTGGTGGCCAGTTTGTATTGCAAATCAAGGAATTTGTAACTTGTAACTCCTCCTGGTCCTTCAGGGCCACGTCTAAAGGATCAGAGCCACAGATGAACGTTCTCAAGCAGCCTCTGCAGATCCCTGAGAGAAGAGAGGGAGGCATAAATGGAAAGGCCTCCAGTAAAGGTCCCCCGTCCTCTGTGTGTCTAAAGCACTTCTGTTTGGAAGGCGGGAGCATCCATAACGTTGGCAGAATCACAGAAGCTTCCCTGTACTGAGCATTTGCCCCTCATAATGGTCCTATGAGGCAGGTTCCCTCATATCTCCCATTTTATAGAAGCGGGAACTGAGCTCAGAGAGGTCAAGTGACTTGTGCAAGGTCACACAGGATTCAAACTTCATTCTGCTGGACTCCAGAGCCCAAGCTCTTAATCACTACATCGAACTCCTTAGATGGAGTAGTTACTCTGATGCTGCATAGACTGTGTCTCTCCCTCTTGGGCATTGCGAGCCAGGACAGTGATGCCACAGGGGAGAATTTACAGGAGGACAGGGCCTGAACCTGGGTCCTGAGGGGCAGTGGACGGGACAGAGGAGACCTCAGCTGAGGGATTACACGAGTCAGGTGGGCCAGGCTCATTCCCACAGAAGTTGGGTAGCTTGGGGGTGAAGAACACAGCTTCCAGAGGCAGGTTGCCTGAGTTCATGCTAGCTGTGTGACCTTGGCCAAGGTAGCTTTCCTCTGGATGCTTCAGTTGCCCCATCTGTAAAGTGAACATAAGAATAGTGTCTATCTCATAGGATTGTCCTGAGGATTGAATGAGTGAATATATCTGAGACAGAGGCTGCTAGTTACCCCACAATACCCTTTTTCCTCTTTTTCCATCGTAATGGCTTCCAATTTTTAGCTGGGCATATAGCCTCCCAGAATAAAAACTGTACTTTCCAGCCTCCCTTGTAGCTGTGCCTGGCCATGTAACTATGGCCAGTGAGATATAAGCAGATGCTACTTGGCTTCTACCTGGAAAGGCCAGCTAGCATGTACTCTTTGCTCCCTTTGTCTTCTTTGTCCCTTCTTCCAGCCTGCTGCCTGGAATGTGGATGTGATATCTGGCATCCTAGCTGCCATTCAGACCTGAGGATAAGGGTAACACCGTAAGGATGGTGGAGCTGTGAGCTGGAAGAAGCCTTTGTCCCTGAAGACTTCACGAGCAAATCTACTATAGCAGCCCCTGGCTACCTACTTCTGTGCTTTTACACAAGAGAGAGAGAAACGACTATCTTATGTAAGCCTTTGTGATTTGGGGCCTTTATTACATGGTTGAACCTAATCTTAACCTGTACAATGTGAAAGACAAAGTGATGTCTGGCACATAGTAGGCAATTCAATGTGCTGGATAAGTATGATTATTATTTTGTGTTAAGTAATGGATGAGGTGAGGCCAAATTATAGCAGGGCTTGAAAAATCAAGGAGAGAAATTTGACCTTAATGTGAAGAGCACTTTATATTTGTTACTTCTAAAAAAATGACGTGAAGAGAATTAAACTAAAATGACCCACAATCCCTAGGACCATCCCATAAAGATAAAAGATAAGACCTATGGAAAGCAGGGGCAAGAATTGTACCAGAACCCTAGGCTAAGCCTGGGTATTAAAACCGCACAAAGTTTAGCTCTGAGTTGCTGGGCTGCTTCAGCTCTGAAAAAACAGAAGCCTTTGCAGGAAGCCAAGTATAAAGTGATGAAGGGTGAGGACAGTGGAGTGGGAATCATCTGGAAGATGGTTCAAAGGAGCTTACAAGGGCTTGACAAAGAATAGCTATGAGGATAAAGGAAATGCAAATGTCAGAGATGACTAAAGTTGCACATTTGAGCCATTATAGTAGTCAGGTGTCTGCTACTAAAGTGCTGTGTAACAAACGGCCCCATAATCTCAGTGCATTACAACAGTAAGCATTTATTTATTGCTTATGGGTGTGCAGATTGGCTGTGATGGCTGGAACCAGACAGGTTCAGCTGAAGCTGCCAGTTGTGTTCAGGTTTATTCCAAGTGTCTCCTCATTCAGGGACCAGAGGCTAGGTAGGCAAATTCATCTTGCGGCAGATGGCAGAAGTGCTGGAGACCAAGCCAAGCCATGAAAGCATATTTAGGGACTTCCCTGGTGGTCCAGTGGTTAGGACTTCGCCTTCCAATGCAGGGGGTGTGGGTTCAATCCTTGGTTGGGGAGCTAAGATCCCACATGCCTTGCAGCTAAGAAACCAAAACATAACACAGAAGCAATATTGTAACAAATTCAATAAAGACATTTAAAAAATGGTCCACGTTAAAAAAAAAAATCTTCAAAAAAAAAAAAAAAAAAAGCATATTTAAAGCCCCTGCTCACATCAACCACACTAATGTTTCCATTAGCCCAAGCAAGTCACGTGGCCAAGTCCAAAGACAATGGGGCAAGGAAGTAGGCCAGCTCTACCAGGAGGCACCACAAGGTCACACGATGGGAGGAGGAGGAGAGACTAGGGAATAAGAATCCAACCTGCCACAGCAACTGAAGTACAAGTGATACCCCAGACGTCAGGTTTCTTAAAGCAAGGCATACCTGGAACATGAGAGCCATCTGTCTGGTGCAAAGGGTTCTGACACTGCAGTCAGGAGATCTGGGTTCCAGATCTATCTCTGGGGCATACTCAGCCTTTCTCTTGTTGCTATTTTCTGCCATAGATGTTAGCACTAGACCATTCTTTCCCTGCACCTATCATCCTTTTCCCTTCTCCTCACACACCGTGGGTAGGATCCTGCGGTACAGTCGCTCCGGAAATGGCCTTGCAACTGACATTAGTGGATCGGCCATAAAAACAGCTCTCAAAAATTGGCCCTGCTCCTAGATACAAAGACTAGAAAGAAGTATTCCAAGATGGTCCTCCTGGAGGTGGGACTTCAGGTTATTTTAGGTCTTTCTGTATTTTCCAAACTTCTTCCAATGAACATATATAAGTTTTATAATATCAAGGAATTTAAAAATGATTTTTTAAAACTCTTGTCATTGGCTCAACTCTATTTCATCCATCCTTCGCCAATAAATATCTAAAGTAAAAGTCTATCTGAAGCATTAGCACAGTGGACCTGCCAAGCCACGTCTTCCTTGAAGGAACAAACTCCCCAAACAACACAGGGCAGTTACTGTCCTTCTGATACGAATTCATTTCCCAGGAATGGTTTGAGGTTTTGTTTTGTTTGCTTTTTTGGTTTTTTTCCCCCTGAATTTGGTTTTGGCGGGGGTGGGCAGAGGGGCTTATAAATTTGAATATAAAAGAGCAAATCAAGTTTTCCCTCTTTTTCTTGTTGTTTTGGTTTGGGGCCTATATAGAACCAAGTCAGGCAGGAAATAGGCGCAAGAAATCCACCAGCTTTTGTCCTTTTGTCAGCTTTCCAAATGCTCCTCAGCCCCTCCCACACTCAGATATGAAGCCCCAAAGGGGCATCTGACAGCAGACAAAACCACCAACCTGAAAAGAATACTCTTTTTGCCGGGGCTCTTTTCACCAGTCAAACCCCCATTCTCTCCAGGCACAGGAAAGCAGATTTTGAATGGAAGGAGCACAGGCTTTTTTTTTTTTTTTTTTTTAATATTTATTTATTTATTTGGCTGCGCCGGGTCTTAGGTGAGGCATGTGGGATCTTTTAATTGTGGCATGTGAGCTCTACTTCCCGGACCAGGGATCGAACCCGGGCCGCCTGCATTAGGAGCATGGATCCTTAACCACTGGACCACCAGGGAAGTCCCAGGAGCTTGGGCTTTGAGTCAGCTAATCCTGATTGGAGCTACTAAAAACACCCCTCCCTTGACCTTGCCCCCTCTCCATCACTATCTAGTTTCTCCGATCTAGCCTCTCATTTAAAACTCTCCAGAGCGCTACCTCTTCTCCCTAACGTACCATATGCTTTGCATCCTCACACAGTCTGGCTTCCGTCCTACTCCTCCCTCCAGGGATGTTACCCCCTGGATCATCAACAAGCTACTTGTCAAGTCAAAGTTCAGCCCCTTGTTTACTCTGGTCCCTTGCCTATATGTGAAACCTTCAATTATTCATTCTTTAAACTCTTATTCCTTTGGTCTCTATGAAATCACGCTCTCCTGGTTCTTCTGGGCTCTCTCTGAACATTTAAGTTCCTGTTTCTTCCTCTCCCGGCCTTTACTTCTTGCTGTCCTGGGTGCCGCCCTCTGCCCAACCGTATTCTCACACACCCCCTCTCTCAGTGGTCTGAGTCATTCTTAGTTTCAACCAGACTCGTATGCCGATAACTCCAGCCCAGACCTTTCCCCTCTGATTCATATTTCCTGGAGGTGCTGGTCTTCCCGTGGTGGCTGTCACATGGGCCTGAAACCCACCATGTCCAGAGCTGGATTCATCTCTCATTAGTGCTCTTTGGTTGTAAGCAACAGGGACTGACCCTGACTAGCCTACGCATAGAAGAGAGTAGTTGGAAGGACTGCAAGGTAGTTCCTAGAGTCAAAGCAATCACTGAACAACCCAGTGTTTGGAGGCGAGAACCAGGTCACTGCATAGATTCAAGTTTCCAGGAGTGAACTTGACACGGCCAGCTTAGATCATGCCTCTACTTCTTGGGTCTGTTATGGCAATAACATGGGACAAGATATGCAACGGGCCCGGACAGTAGCCATCACGCCTCTGCCTCCCAAATCTGTGTTTCCTTCTACATTCTCCATTTCAATTGGTAACCCTGCCATCCAGCCACCTACCACCTAGACCGGGAAGAAGCTTCTCTCTCTCTCCCTCTCATCACAAAGCCAGTCCAATCATTACATTCTGACACTACCTTTATTATTATTATTTTTAAATTTCCATACAATGCTTACCCAGCACCTGATTTGTGTGAGCTGGTGGCTTAGAAGTTATGGAACCCTGTTATCTTTTTTTTCTTTAATAAATTTATTTATTTATTTATTTTTGGCTGCGTTGGGTCTTTGTTGCTGCACGTGGGCTTTCTCTAGTTGCGGCAAGCGGGGCCTACTCTTTGTTGCGGTGCGTGGGCTTCTCATTGCTGTGACTTCTCTTGTTGAAGTGCATGGGCTCTAGGCACATGGGCTTCAATAGTGGTAGCACACGAGCTCAGTAGCTGTGGCTTGTGGGCTCTAGAGCACAGGCTCAGTAGTTGTGGCACACGGGCTTCTCATTGTGGTGGTTTCTCTTGTTGCGAAGCACAGGCTCTAGGCACGCAGGCTTCAGTAGTCGTGGCACACGGGCTCAGTAGTTGTGGCCTTCAGGCTCAAGGGCGCAGGCTCAGTAGTTGTGGCTCACGGGCTTAGTTGCTCCACAGCATGTGGGATCTTCCCAGACCGGGGCATGAACCCGCATCCCCTGCATCGGCAGGCAGACTCTCAACCACTGCGCCACCAGGGAAGGCCCTGACACTACCTTTTAAAGTAGTTCTCCAAACAGTTGCCTCCTCTCCACCACTTGGACCTCTGACCTCCTTTGGGGTCTTACTGTCTCTTGCCTTGATGACAATTAAGCTTCTTGAAAAGTCTCTCTCTCTGCTCCCATTCTTGTCCACCTCAAATTTGTCCTCCACATAACAGCCAGAGTGATGTATCTAAAACCCAGATCTGACCATGTTACTCCTCTGTTTGAACTCTTTACCTGGAAGGTAATGTATAGGATTTTCAGTCCACGTTTCTTGCTATAAAATAAGATTCCGCCAGAGCTTTGCCCTTGCCTACAGCTCCCCGTCCACACTCCCTGCTCTGCAGCCTGTTTTTGTTTATGGAACCCCTTCTGCCCAAGAGACCCCTGCCCTCTCTTACCTCCAACTTGGCTATTATCAACTCTAGAACTCAGTTGAGACCTTACCTTCCCTAAGTCTTTCCTGACATCTCACGTGAGGCCAAGAATCCACCCCCCACCCCCGCAGTGCTCCCTTTATGCCCTGAACACATCACTACCACCACACATAACCAAGCGTTTGCTAAATATCTGTTTGCATACCTATCTCTCCTACTACATGTAAATTCTTGAAAAGCAGGGACAGAGCAAGGCAGGTGCTCTATAAATGTTTTCTGAATGGTCATTGACCTTGGTAAATCAGATAAACTCTCTGGGTTTCAGCTTCCTCGTTGCAGAAAAAGGATAACTCTACCCTATGTTGTGGAATTAAATGAGATGATACAAATGAAATGCCTTACCCAGTACCTGGCACATAGTAAGTACTGAACTGACAGTCACTTCCCTCACCACCATTCCAACTTCTGCAACACAGTTTCTTGTTTGTTTGTTTGGCTGTGCCGCGCAGCATGCAGGATCTTAGTTCCCCAACCGGGGATCGAACCCGTGCCCCCTGAAGTGGAAGCACGGAGCCCTAACCATTGGACCGCCAGGGAATTCCCCACAATTTTAATTAAATGGGAAAAGATTTCTCAATATCCTTTATTTAGCTGTATGTCTCCCCTACTGCAGCGCAAGCTCTGTGAGAAAATGGGGCCAGGTCTGTATTATTCATTGCTACATCTTTTGCATATGGCAGGTGCTCAATAAATATTTTTAGGATAAATGAATAACTGCTGTATGTGCTTATTTGATTTTTCATTTTCACCTTCAATGAGCGTAATGTTCTTGTTTCCTTTTTCACATCGTATAAATCATCGACTTCTATTTATTCAGTGTGCACTGTTTCCTACTGCAAACCAGCCAACTCCTGAGGAAGAATGGAGGCTGGGCTCCTGGACAAGCCAGGCTGCCGGGCAGTCGGGGAGGTTGCTGGCCACTCTCTCCCCTGGAGAGGACGATGCCCACAGAGGCACTGGGGGAGACACTCATCCCACCTTCACCTGCTGACCCCTACGGAGCACACAGCTCACTCACTTACACTCACGGGCTCATTTCATTCCCATGAAAGTCCTAGGAGGGAGAAATTGTTTTACTGTGTCAGGCAGGGGCCCAGAAGGGGACAGATTAGCTCACCCAAGCTGGGGAACTGAGGAATGTTTAATAAAGGGATTTTATAAAAGTTTGAGCAGGGTTTAAGGAACCCTGCAAGGAATAGTGTAGTCCCTGGGGCTGGTGACAGCTGGAGTCCTTATCCCTCCTGAAGGAATGAGAGGAGCCGCCAGAGGCAGCCACCCAGGAGGGAGGGAGCTGGAAGAAAAAACTCCCTGGCCTCGCTCTTCTGCCAGGGCTCCCCAGTGGCCAAACGCAACCGCACCCGTGGTCCAGAGGGGTGGGCCTTCAGGCCATGAGCATGGTGAGAAAAGTCAAGAATGACTCTGGAAGAGCAAACATGGCAAAAGGCCTGACGGTTCGACAGTACTAGGAGGGGGAACCCAGGCAGTCCAGCTCTTAGCTACTGGAGTTTTCCATGAGGAACCAAGAGATGGTCATGTCTGCATGGGATGAATGGGTACCGCCCAGATGGGGAAGGAAGACAGCCCCCTCTTTATAAACGCATACACACCCCCATGCTGCTCTGTGAACTGACAGGAAACCACCTGCTGACTTAACTCCAGCAGCGTGGAAATGTTGCAGTGAATTTCCCTCAGCACAAGGCCCCAGCAGCAGTTAAGACCCTAGACTCGGGAATCAGACTGGCCAGGACGTGAATCGCAACTCTGTCACCAGCTATGTGAATTTGGGCCTCATCCGTAAAATGGAAACTGTCATACCAACGGGGATGTTGTTAGGATTACATGCAGCGTGCCATTTGCTTTGCATTCATTAAACATTAGCTAAAAACGCTATCTTGGTAACAGCTATGGCTTTGCACTATCATAAATTTTTGACCTAATTACTTACTGATTCCAACTTTCAGAATCCTTTAAGAATGGATATTTCTGTAACTGAGAAGAAGAGTAATGGTACCACATAGAGATTTATAGTTTTAAACTCCTTTCCCTTAGATTATCAAATGTGATTGTTACAAAAACCCAGTGAGAAAGGCTACAGAAATATTACTCTGCCTCTTTTAAAGTTGGAGAAACTGACCCCCAAAGAGTCTCTGGCTCGTTCCAGGTCACTGAGGCAATAAATGTGATGGCATCCCACTGAAAAGGCAGTGCCCACTATCTGGTCTCCTAAAGGCAGATGGAAGCTGCAGCTCAGCGGGGGCACCTTGTGTGTGCCCATCACCCTGCAGCCGTCTTTTGGCTGCATCGTTTAACAATGTGCGTTTCCCCAAATTATAATTATGTCCTTCGTTTGCAACAGAGAATATCAGAGCCACTTCCTCCCGGTTAAGCCTGCGAGCATGGGAGTGGTGGTGAGTGCCTAGTCAGGTTGGCTGCACCCCACTCGCTGCTGTTTAGGCTTCCTCAGTACAGACCACTCCTCCGGCCTCTCCTGGCAGAGAGCAGTGCGTTCACTGCCCCAGTTTCACTAGTGCTTTCTCTGTGGCCAGGGAAGAAAGAGGAACTTGCCCCCAGGCTTCACTTACTGGAGATGCACGCTTTACAAAGAGAAGCCCATCTCTGAAAGCACAGCATGCATTAGCATCCTCTCCTTCGGAGAGAGCTATTTTTGTCTTTCGTCTTCAGAGACTGTTCCAAAGTAGGGGATGCAAGAATCAGGAGGAGAACCAAAAAAGCCCAAGGTCTCCAGCTCACAAGAGAGCAAATCACTGTCATTTCCTCAAACAACAATTGCCACAGCAGTGACGGAGAACAAACTGAGTTGGAGTCAAGCTGCCCTTGGGTACAGGACAATATCCAGAAAGAGACAGCTCTCTTTCTGTGGGATTTCTCTCCGTACACTTCGCGGAACAAGGTTGGTTGCCATGGTTACTAGCAAATCACATGATAGCCTCGCTCCCTAGAAGTGTAGGAGAACAGCCGGCACAGACTGTGATGGAGAGAGAAGATGCTTTCCTCCCCAGCATGTTTGCTTTTCCTGAGCAAACCTACGCAGCGCTTTCCCGTTCTGACCTGCCCACTTAGGGGGTAAGGGCCAGCCGCTCTTTGGGGCACCAATTCATTGCTTTCATAATGAGAGCAGCACAAGTTTCCCTCAAGAACTTTTCCTACTGGTTTCAGGAGCCCCTCTCCCCAACTCCAGCCCCTTCCTTCTCTGGCCCCTCTGTCCCACATGCACTCGCGCATGCGCGCGTGCGCGCACGCGCGCGCGCGCACACACACACACACACACAGACACACACGCGAGTGTTGTACTGAAGTGCTGAGCTGAGTGGAGGGTGGGGCATGCAGCCTACACCACTTGAATAAGCTCTTTTAAAATCCGAGGATGGCATGAGTCAGGGAATTTTGAAGCTGTGATGCCTCAAGGGGGTGAAGAGAGGGAGAATGGACTCACCCAGATCCTAAAGAGACCGGGCAGGGTCAGCTTTCCCCGGCCCAGCCTCGATGTCTTAGAACTGGGTCCACTCTGACCATGTCTGATGTGGTGAGGTGGGCGTGGGCCCACGGTTGTCGCCTTCCTGGGAAGAGAAAACCATGGCCTCGGAGAAAGCTCTAGAATGACAAAGCTCTTGGCCTCTTCCCTTCCGCCTCTCCTTCCCTACTGAACCAGGCCAATTAGCTCAAGTTCTGGGCTGCAACAGCAAGGCTAGAGGGGCAGGTCTTTTCCCCTGACAATTATGGGTTGCCTACTTCTCTGGGTTCAGATCGTATCTCATCTTATCGATTCCGTCAGATTTTCTGGTCTGCTTTCCCCATTGCAAAAGCAAAATCTGGATGATAGAAACAGACACAGAGTCAGCAGGCAGCAAAGGCAGGGCCAGGGAGGGACTCTGCCCCAGCTGGGCTAGGCGGTTCAGAGGCCACGCTTCAGGGTCACTGCCTCAAAGAGCAAAGTGCATTCAGAGAGAGGAGGCAAACAGCCTCACAAACACAACTAACCCCACGGGGCACCACAGGGCCAGGGCCAAGGAGACCAGAGGGCTCTAAAATGAAGGGGGGAAGGTATGCACCCCAGGGGTATGTGAACCTCCATCCGGTGGGGTACAAGAAATATTAGAACTTCCATTTAGAGTTATCTCTTGTTACATGTATTTTGGTACATGTATTATAACGTATAAAATTTTATCACGTAGGATCAGATTTGACTGAGATTAAGAAAGAAGAGAAGGGGCTTCCCTGGTGGCGCAGTGGTTGAGAATCCGCCTGCCAATGCAGGGGACACGGGTTCGAGCCCTGGTCCAGGAGGATCCCACATGCCGCGGAGCAGCTAAGCCCGTGCGCCACAACTACTGAGCCCGCTCTCTAGAGCCCGTGAGCCACAACTACTTAAGCCCGCACGCCTGGAGCACGTGCTCTGCAGCAAGAGAAGCCACCGCAATGAGAAGCCCACGCACTGCAACGCTCGCCGCAACTAGACAAAGCCTGCACGCAGCAACGGAGACCCAACACAGCCAAAAATAAATAAATAAAATAAATAAATTTATAAAACAAAAAAAAAGAAAGAAGAGAATATCCAAAACGCCAAAGGCTTAAACAAGAGAGAAGTTTATTTCTCTCTCATGCAAATGGAGTCTGGCGGTAGGGCGCCCAGAACTGGTGAAGTGTCTTTTCTGGTTGCTCCACATCCTCAACATGTGGCTTCCACTCCGTTGTCCAAGGCTGTTGCTCATGGTCAAGCCATCCTGTTCACATTCCAGGCAGCAGGAAGGAGAAAGAAGGGAAGAACTGCATGTTCCTTCCATTGAGGATACTTCCTGGAAATTGCACCTTAGACTTCTGACAATTCATTGGCTAGAATTTAGTCATGTGACCATATCTAGTTGCAAAGGGTCCTGGGAGATTGTAGGATGCCACGCGCCCATTAGGAAATGCTACACTAAGGAAGCGGGGAAGGATGGACACGGGATGCCACTAGCAGTTTTTACCATAGTAATATGTTAGTTGTAGAAGAGCACGTACGTATACTTACAAAGAAATAAATGTACTAGTTGGGTGCATAATCAAGATTGGGGCTTTTGGGGTGAAGTTTAAAGACCACTGCTGTGGATTATAGTACTCTAGAAGTGCATATAATTAATCGAAAGAAGGAATAGAGGTTTTTTCTTTTCTCAACCAAGTAAATTTGAAGCTCAGTTGCCTTCATTCAACGACTCATGAATCAGGCAGCATCCCGTCTAGCAACTAGAAAGGCATCCCCAAGGGATTTTTTTTTTTTTTTCTTTTTAACCGTCTGGCATACATTCATCCTTCTCCTGGTAAAGCAGTATGGAGAGTTTTATGTCGGGACTCACCCTTCCCCCACTCTAAGCGATGCCGTTGTGAGGGAGCCCTAATTAGTCTTAGCTAATCAACTCCTCCCATCCACTTGACCACTGGGATTAGTGTAGGTTACCGATTCGACTCTTAGAAAGGAGACACTGGACAGAAAGTTAAGAGCACCTGAAGTTGGAAGCTGCCCAAATCCTCCTGCAACCGTGATGGGAGAGCTTATGTGAGACTGCAGCCAGTGTCCAGAAGAGAAGGAAGCCACGCTGAGAGAGGATGGGGTCCTGGTGATACCATTTAAGGTCCTGTATCAAGCTGCACCTGAACACAGCATGCATTGTGATGAGGAGCCATTTTGGACCAGGTAGATGATTGGATAGGTGACTGTCTTTTTAAGTCACTTAAAAAGTGACTTAAACTGCTGACTGCTTTGTTTTAGCAGCCAGCCTACAACCTAACTAGTACACATGTATTATTTCATTTCATTTCATTTTAACGGTCTCACTTAATTACCCAAGGTGGCACGGCAAGTGCCACAGCGCAGAGCAAGGATTTGAACCCAAGACTGCCTGACTCAGGATCCCCACTGTCATTCACCACTTCAGCACTCTGCTTACGCGTCCCCTGGGCTAAGTCTCTTTCCTACATGCTGAGTGGAGTCACGGCCCTTTACACTGTGCCCTCGTTGCATTTTGCACTTAAGTGCTTTGGGGCCAGAGGCTGTACTTTTCCCCCTTGCATTGCCCGGGTCTGGATGGGGCTTGGCCCTCTGTAAATGTTGACCAAATAAATGAATAATAAATGGTCTTGCTGAGCCTCAGAACATCTAGCAGGCTGCTGGAGGGTCAAATGAGATCATGTTTGAGAAGATGTTTTGAAAACTACAAGCCAATATATACACTTGGGTTAGAGTCAGCTCTCTCGTTAGGAAATTCTCTATATTTAGGGCAGGAATATGGCTGTTTCCATGCTGTACTGTCTTTTGGTACTTTCCTCTGAGAAACAGTACTCCCTGTCTTGTGACTCTTAGGGTTGGAGGACACCTAGAGGCCACTCACACCTACCTCCTGGTGCCCTCCCACCCCTACCCCTGGCAGGATTCCGCTCCGTGACATTTCCACTGAAAGGTCAGTTGGTCAGTAGCCCTTCTAACAACTGGGCACTGTGATCAAAATGTGACTCAACAGTGCAGGACAGGGCTTCCCTGGTGGCGCAGTGGTTGTGCGTCCGCCTGCCGATGCAGGGGAACCGGGTTCGCGCCCCGGTCCGGGAAGATCCCACATGCCGCGGAGCGGCTGGGCCCGTGAGCCGTGGCCGCTGAGC
>NC_041228.1:35366350-35368690 GCF_002837175.3 Physeter macrocephalus
ATCCCACATGCCGCGGAGCAGCTAAGCCCGTGCGCCACAACTACTGAGCCCGCTCTCTAGAGCCCGTGAGCCACAACTACTTAAGCCCGCACGCCTGGACGTTGCTCTGCAGCAAGAGAAGCCACCGCAATGAGAAGCCCACGCACTGCAACGCTCGCCGCAACTAGACAAAGCCTGCACGCAGCAACGGAGACCCAACACAGCCAAAAATAAATAAATAAAATAAATAAATTTATAAAACAAAAAAAAAGAAAGAAGAGAATATCCAAAACGCCAAAGGCTTAAACAAGAGAGAAGTTTATTTCTCTCTCATGCAAATGGAGTCTGGCGGTAGGGCGCCCAGAACTGGTGAAGTGTCTTTTCTGGTTGCTCCACATCCTCAACATGTGGCTTCCACTCCGTTGTCCAAGGCTGTTGCTCATGGTCAAGCCATCCTGTTCACATTCCAGGCAGCAGGAAGGAGAAAGAAGGGAAGAACTGCATGTTCCTTCCATTGAGGATACTTCCTGGAAATTGCACCTTAGACTTCTGACAATTCATTGGCTAGAATTTAGTCATGTGACCATATCTAGTTGCAAAGGGTCCTGGGAGATTGTAGGATGCCACGCGCCCATTAGGAAATGCTACACTAAGGAAGCGGGGAAGGATGGACACGGGATGCCACTAGCAGTTTTTACCATAGTAATATGTTAGTTGTAGAAGAGCACGTACGTATACTTACAAAGAAATAAATGTACTAGTTGGGTGCATAATCAAGATTGGGGCTTTTGGGGTGAAGTTTAAAGACCACTGCTGTGGATTATAGTACTCTAGAAGTGCATATAATTAATCGAAAGAAGGAATAGAGGTTTTTTCTTTTCTCAACCAAGTAAATTTGAAGCTCAGTTGCCTTCATTCAACGACTCATGAATCAGGCAGCATCCCGTCTAGCAACTAGAAAGGCATCCCCAAGGGATTTTTTTTTTTTTTTTTCTTTTTAACCGTCTGGCATACATTCATCCTTCTCCTGGTAAAGCAGTATGGAGAGTTTTATGTCGGGACTCACCCTTCCCCCACTCTAAGCGATGCCGTTGTGAGGGAGCCCTAATTAGTCTTAGCTAATCAACTCCTCCCATCCACTTGACCACTGGGATTAGTGTAGGTTACCGATTCGACTCTTAGAAAGGAGACACTGGACAGAAAGTTAAGAGCACCTGAAGTTGGAAGCTGCCCAAATCCTCCTGCAACCGTGATGGGAGAGCTTATGTGAGACTGCAGCCAGTGTCCAGAAGAGAAGGAAGCCACGCTGAGAGAGGATGGGGTCCTGGTGATACCATTTAAGGTCCTGTATCAAGCTGCACCTGAACACAGCATGCATTGTGATGAGGAGCCATTTTGGACCAGGTAGATGATTGGATAGGTGACTGTCTTTTTAAGTCACTTAAAAAGTGACTTAAACTGCTGACTGCTTTGTTTTAGCAGCCAGCCTACAACCTAACTAGTACACATGTATTATTTCATTTCATTTCATTTTAACGGTCTCACTTAATTACCCAAGGTGGCACGGCAAGTGCCACAGCGCAGAGCAAGGATTTGAACCCAAGACTGCCTGACTCAGGATCCCCACTGTCATTCACCACTTCAGCACTCTGCTTACGCGTCCCCTGGGCTAAGTCTCTTTCCTACATGCTGAGTGGAGTCACGGCCCTTTACACTGTGCCCTCGTTGCATTTTGCACTTAAGTGCTTTGGGGCCAGAGGCTGTACTTTTCCCCCTTGCATTGCCCGGGTCTGGATGGGGCTTGGCCCTCTGTAAATGTTGACCAAATAAATGAATAATAAATGGTCTTGCTGAGCCTCAGAACATCTAGCAGGCTGCTGGAGGGTCAAATGAGATCATGTTTGAGAAGATGTTTTGAAAACTACAAGCCAATATATACACTTGGGTTAGAGTCAGCTCTCTCGTTAGGAAATTCTCTATATTTAGGGCAGGAATATGGCTGTTTCCATGCTGTACTGTCTTTTGGTACTTTCCTCTGAGAAACAGTACTCCCTGTCTTGTGACTCTTAGGGTTGGAGGACACCTAGAGGCCACTCACACCTACCTCCTGGTGCCCTCCCACCCCTACCCCTGGCAGGATTCCGCTCCGTGACATTTCCACTGAAAGGTCAGTTGGTCAGTAGCCCTTCTAACAACTGGGCACTGTGATCAAAATGTGACTCAACAGTGCAGGACAGGGCTTCCCTGGTGGCGCAGTGGTTGTGCGTCCGCCTGCCGATGCAGGGGAACCGGGTTCGCGCCCCGGTCCGGGAGGATCCCACATGCCGCGGAGCGGCTGGGCCCGTGAGCCGTGGCCGCTGA
>NC_041228.1:35368870-35373659 GCF_002837175.3 Physeter macrocephalus
CGCTGAGCGTGCGCGTCCGGAGCCTGTGCTCCGCAACGGGAGAGGCCACGGCAGTGAGAGGCCCGCGTACCGCAAAAAAAAACAAACAAACAGTGCAGGACAGGAGACAGGCTCCATGCTGTCCCCAGATGTACCATGAGTTCTCCTCCACAGTTCAGAGTCCTCTCTCAAGGTCAGGTTCAAAGTCACCTGCTCTGCAGAAGTCTTCCGAGTGCAGCAGGGGCACCGAGGTCCCTTTCTTTCCTGCTGTGTCATTTTGCGCTTTATTCTAAACCGTATCACGTTATACTTTTATTTGTGCTTTTTTATAAACCCCACTTAATCACTCCTCCAAACTACCACCTCCACCCCTCATAGGTGAGATTTTTCAAGGACAGAGACTCTATCTTCCTCCTTTGATTCTTATCACCTACCTCAGTGCCCGGCACTTGTTGATAAACTTAATAAATGCTTGTTGAAAGGCTGAGTGAGTAAATGCGTGAGCAGAGAGGCTAAAGCTTTGTCTCTGTCATTAGACAAACTCATGTCCAAATCCCATTGGCTGACTCTACTCCTTCATTGATGCATGTACTCAGTCAGTCAAATTTTTATTGAGCACTTAATATATTCCAGACACCCTGCTAGACACTAGCTTTGGAGAATCAGGAGGACAGAGTCCCTACCCTCACAAGTTTATATCTGAATAGTAGAGACAAAATAAAGAAGCACATCAGTAAATAAACAAGCTATCTACAGATTCTAATATGTCCTGTGAATGAAATGAACAGGGGGCGTGTGACGGAGGACGTGGGGTTGGCAGTGGGCAACCGTAGATGATGGAGAAGGGGCAGGAAAAGCCTCACTGGGAACCTTTGAGCTGAGCCCTGAAGAATGAGTCTTTTAAAGAACAGGAGGAAAAACAGGGGATAGCCACAACCAGAAAAAAATTGCTTCTTTCTCTAAGGCTTAGTTTCCTCATCTGTAAATTGAAATAATCATAGCACCCACTTCATGATTTTTTGTGAAGCTTTAATGCACTGAAACACTCAGCATAGTGCAGGGCACCTAGAAAGCGCACAATACATCTTAGTTCTTATTATCAATTATGGGGTAATGCTATCGAAAGGAAATGAGGGTGCAGTCCTGTGGTCCTCTGTAATTGCCACTTCCTTCCCAAGTTCTAAGCCATCTGTTAAACAACACAGTTAAGAATGTGCCTAGGAGGGAATTCCTGGTGGTCCAGTGGTTAGGACTCCACGTTTCCACTGCAGGGGGCGCGGGTTCGATCCCTGGTCGGGAAACTAAGATCCCACAAGCTGCACAGTGTGGCCAAAAAAGAAAAAAAAGAAAAGGATGTGCCTGGGGCACCAACCTTAATCTTTCCGACCTACGACCTCTAGAATCTCTTTAAAATGAGTGTAAATACCTTATAAGCTTTATAGCGGGAACAAATCAAATAATGTATGTAGAAGCCCTGTGCAATGGTACTTATTTCTATTGTCATATCTTCAGAGTTCCTCCATAGTTTCTGGACATCTGATGCTATAGCTGCAAGCACACCACTGAGTTTGCCAGCCAAGAACCTTCTTAAAACAAGGCCCCTGAAACTGAACATGGAACTTCAGGCAAGCTCTGGCAGACCAGGGAGAGCACGCACAGTCCCAACACGGCCTTACAACCAGGTAACAAGTTAGTAGCAGAAGCAAGAGTAGAACCCAAGTCTACTGCCCCCAGGCCAGCCAGATACACCCTCAGCATCCTGTGGTCCAGCAGGTGAGAAAAAGTTTGCCCTGTTACTCCAGAACAAAAGGCCTCTGTTTTTTCTTCTTCTTTTTTCTTTGCTTTCTTTTTTTTTTTCTTTAATTGAAGTATAGTTGATTTACAATATCAGGTTCGCTTCAGGTGTACTTTTGAAAGAGTTGCAAGGCACCTAACAAGGCTAGTCTTATCTACTGGTCAGATGGGAAGATCTTGCATTTATAACAGGCGCAAAGAGAAAAGAGTCTAACCATCTCAGAGACAAAAGTCTTTCTGCAATTCAAAGTCCTCTGAAGCTGTGGTTTCTCTGATGTGTGTGTTTGTGTACACATATACGTGTGCATGCAAGAGAGGAGAAACAGCACTGGCTCCATACTTTAAGCCACTGACTCTTGCAGATAGGATTATTTTATGTATTCTTGTTTTCAAGTCTGGCCTTAAATGGCAACATAAGCAGAAAGATGCCAAGGAGAGTGGTGGAACAAGGGCTTAATTACAGGGACCTTCGTACAACTAACATGCCAATAATTTGCCTAGCTGAGTGATTCAGCAGTAATCCTGCCAGGTTCCCAAAGAAAACCCATATCTGGGATGACGTAATGTCTCTCCACCCCAATACAGCCGTCTCTCTACACCCACCGTCACAAGTTTACCGTCTCCTCTGGAGAGCCACAATTCCATCTGTGGAATTTTCAGTTGCCATCTGTACGGTGACAAATATGTGTTTTATTATTTAAATGGTATTACAATGTGCAACGCTGCTAGTCTAGCCCTTCACGTTTAAAATTTCAATAGAAAAATCAAGACAAAAAATCCTAGCCTCTGGTGAGTTGTATATTGGCAAATCATGTCTGCAGAATGCCTCCAGTATCTCAAATTAGATGTTTGATCTATGTAGCCCATGAATATTTATACTTTGAGGCAAAGTGATTGATTTAATTTATCACTGGAAATTGAGGTGACTATCTAGACCTACTACATGGTAAGCCTTGCAGAGACTATGAAGAGAAAGGGACCCTAGTCCTACCCCTGTCCGATGTACCTTGTGCGGGGCTGGCAGATACTTCTGCTTGCCTACCTCAGATTCATTAGTCTTCCCCATATTTCTGATCAGACAAATACTCCGGGAAGGCGCTCTTATCCTCATGTAAGCTAATTTTGGTTTTCCTTGCCACACTTGGCTAAGCATATCATTCATTTTATTTCAATTTATTTTGAAAAGAAATGGAAGGAGATCTACTAGGGACTTGGGGGGAGTTCTGGGAAAAAGTTTTTTCTGATAAAAAGAGATCCGAAGAATAAGCTCCTTTTTTTCTGCCTTTGGATGTTATTGTGATACAAGGAACCCCTGCAGCCATCTTGCAAACATGAGGGTAGGTAGCTGGAAGGACTAGAGACATGACAAAAATCTGGGTCCTTGATGTTGATAAGTTACTGATAAACTAACCTAGAGCTGCCCCTACCTCCAGACTTCTCATTATAGAAAATAATAAATCCTTTGTTATTTAAACTGTTTGGATGGAGGCTTTCTGTACGTAGAAGCTGAAAACCTTACTAAGTAAGGCAGTGATTTTCAAGCTTTTTGACTATAAACCAAAGTGAGAAATATGTTTACATGTAATACACTCTAAAATCTTCTGTTTGACTCTATTTCATTTTCTAAAATTCAGGTCATGACTCACTGAAGTGATTTCAAAACTCACTGGTGGTTCCTGACCCACATTTTGGAGAACATTAAAGTCAGAGGGTACATAAGCTACTGTGATATAATGAAAAGCATAATGTGGTAAGTGTCATAAAAGACAAACAAAGTGCTGTCATAGGAGAGAATGATCACGTTGAGTTTGGGGAAACAGGGAAGCTTTCATGGAAGGGCTGGGCCTTGAAAAAATAGCTACATTTTCAGCAAGAGAAGGGAGTTTAAGGAATGACCAGAGGAAAGGCAAGATGGTAGGAAGTCAGATAAATGCCAAAACCAGTGGGTAAACCTGGGCAGATGTTGACGTGTGTGGTTTAGAGGGTAGTGAGAAGTGAGGTGTGACTTGGGTTAGGTCACATGCAGCCTTGACGGCAGGCAGATGGGAGGCCATATGAAGGCCTTTGGGAAGGGCTGGGTGTGAGGAAGTCTAAATAGGTGGCAGTTGCAAGTTGGGTTGAGTCTGAGTCATATCAGAAGCTCAAACTGGAACTTGAGGCAAATGAGAAGGGCCTCTGCCCTAGGAGCTCAGCTTCTACTCCATCACATCTTTTTTGCCTACAGAGTCACTGCAAACCCATTATACACAGGGGCATCCTCTATCTGTGAGCTGCTTTTTAGTGGTGACCAAAGAGTGAACTGGTCTTTCTAAAAATGCTGCCTGGCAGCCCCCAGTGTAAACCGACAGTGCTGATGTGGTGCTTCAGTGCAGTGAAGCCAACAGAGTGAACAAGAGTGACCAATCTGCAATTTCAGAAAGGCCAGCAACCCCCAACTTCTCATTCTTCCTCTTGCACCCACCTGCCTGCCTTCTGATGAGTTCACATGCTGTTAGATCCAGCCCTAAAAGGTGGGCTGAGCCTTGCTACTTGGCACCTCTAATGAAAACAAAAAAATTCAGTGGAGGAGGATTTGGAATTGCTGGTTAAATTGGGTGTTTGTGCTATCCGTGGATTTTCATCACCCGTGTCATTCCTCCCCTACTCTCTCCCTGAAAACCGAGACCTGACCCTCATGATGGAAATTAATCAAAACTAACCTGTGACTTCTCTTTTATTATACCTGTAGACATGAGGGATTGGCAAATCAGAGTAGACTTCTACTGGGAACCCAAATACTGGAGAATAGAACCCGATTTTGATCAATCTTAGATGGGGTCAAGTTCACTCTTACCCTCGCCCCTCAAATTAGCGATAGTTTCTTAATATTTAAGACTGAATGATCAGATTTCTGGAGCACTGTTTCTGTCCTGACAGTTGATACTCTTCGTGGTTTGAGCGGAAGCCCCTACATTTCTGGCCCTCCTGGCTCCATATGGAAAATCACAACCAATAGTCTACCCTTTGGGAGCACAAA
>NC_041228.1:35374159-35376061 GCF_002837175.3 Physeter macrocephalus
CTGACCCAAAGGGGAGAGTGTTGCAGTGAATTCTGCAGAAAGGAAGAATGAGGCTTTGGGTAAAGATTTTTTTTTAAAGAAGGACTATCCTGGGAGAAAACTCAGATAAATGAATAAGCAAAGAATTTTGTTTGTCCACGATGGAGAAGCTGAGAGGGAACCAAGGTGAAGAAGAGGCAGTTGTGTGGGAGAAGCCTTTGCCATCTCTGGAGGGCCTGGCAGCCTGCAAACGGGGCCCTGTGTGGCTCAGAGCACAGCGTCTCAGCTCCCACCCAGGGCCAGCTGCAGGGGTGCCCTAGAACGTCCTTACAACCAAGCTCCGTGCCCAGGGACTGCTCACCCAGAGCTGGCTCTTCTGCGTGAAGCTCTGTCCTGAAGTCCCACTAGAGAAGGAAGGAACCTGTAGTTACGGACCACCTGTCCTGGCACCTGTGATCCCAGGAGGATTAGGTTAGGGCCCTGCCTCCCAGTGAGAGAAGCGTTCTCCACCCCATTACACAGGTGGGGCTCAGAGATGCTAGGTCACTGGCCACTTCCCAGGGCCCCTCCGGCCTTCACACGTCCTGGCCATTCTTTTAATGCATGCCTGTGTGCCCCCAGCCCCGGAATCCACGTGTCCGCTCTCGCCTGGGCTCCCGGTGGACTCTGGGGGCAGGCTCCGTGCGGGTCTGCCCGGCAGGCAGGCTGGCATTACCTAATTGCTGGCTGGCTTCTTTTTTGTCACCTCATTTCTCCAAGCTGCCTGGCTCTGAAAGCCTCCATCTCAGACAGACAAATGAGACTCCAGCCTTGTTCTGCCTGAGCTCCAGCAAAGGCAAGAGATCAGAGGCTGCCGTCTTGTTGGAGAAGCCGCCAGGATCCGGATCACAAAGCACTGGGGGCAGTGGATGTCTTTAGCAGGTGACAAAGCCCAGGCCAGTGCCCTACTTTTGGCTGTGACTTCCCTTATTGGGCTCTGCCTTCTGCCGTAAGGTGTCTGGGGTCAGCGTTCTGAGCACTGAGACTTGTTCTTCATCAACCAGCCGCCCTAGGGAGATGGACCCTTGTTAGAGCCAGCCCCTGGCATCCTAAAAGGCTCCCCTCCCTCCCCAGTCTCTGCACTCAGGGAAGAAGGAAGTAAGCAGAGCGCACGCTGGGGCACGGCCTCAGACAGGCCCGCACACCTGGAGGTTGAAGCCAGTTCCCAGCGGCAAGGCTGGTGTGGGCCCAGCTCAAAAGCACCCCTCTGGGCCCCCGCCCAAGGCTGCGGCACCTGCCTCTGAACGAAAGGCCCTTGGAGAGGCTGAGGAGAGGCCCTAGGGCACCTGGCCTTATCCTGCCCCGTGCTGGCCGGCAGGTGGGGTGGACAGATCCGCACTGATGCCCTCCCCGGGCTGTGAGCTTGTCAAGGGCAGGATATGCGTCCCACCGGACTTGGTATCTCCTGGCCCAGGTTAGCATTCACCAGGGCCAAGCACTGTTCTGAGTTAACCCACTAACCCTCACCTCTACCCGAGGAGGTGCTATTCCCATTTCTCAGGTAGAGAAACTGACACACAGACAGATGACGTTCATGAAAGTCAGGAATGGGGAGTGAGGATTCAACCAGGCATGGCTGAGAGGACTCCCGAGTCCACGCTGTTGACCATTATACTATGGTGACTCTTGACGAATAAATGATGGATGGATGGATGGATGAAACGATCGGTGAATGGCTTGTAGAGAGACAGACACGAAAACCCCCTGTTCAAAATTATTTCCTCTTGGGGCTTCCCTGGTGGCGCAGTGGTTGAGAGTCCGCCTGCCGATGCAGGGGAACCGGGTTCGTGCCCCGGTCCGGGAGGATCCCACATGCCGCGGAGCGGCTGGGCCCGTGAGCCATGGCCGCTGAGCCTGCGCGTCCGGAGTCTGTGCTCCGCAACG
>NC_041228.1:35376175-35376445 GCF_002837175.3 Physeter macrocephalus
CGGGAGAGGCCACGACAGTGAGAGGCCCGCGTACCGCAAAAAAAATAAATAAATAATTTCCTCCTTTAAGTTTCAGGGCCTGTGAATCTGCTATTGAAATGCGTCTGGGGCTTCCCTGGTGGCGCAGTGGTTGAGAGTCCACCTGCCGATGCAGGGGAACCGGGTTCGTGCCCCGGTCCGGGAGGATCCCGCGTGCCGCGGAGCGGCTGGGCCCGTGAGCCATGGCCGCTGAGCCTGCGCGTCCGGAGTCTGTGCTCCGCAACGGGAGAG
>NC_041228.1:35377018-35394068 GCF_002837175.3 Physeter macrocephalus
GGCCCGCGTACGGCAAAAAAAAAAAAAAAAAAAAAAGAAATGCGTCTGTGAAGCCCCTCAGGAACTGGAGTGATGGCAGTGACTGGCCGTGTACCACGGCTGCGGGGTTGGCTGGGTGAGGCCCATGGCCTGGGAAGGAGCCACCCCAGTGTGCGAGCAGGGAGGAGCGGGGTGTTGGGGGTTTCTGCGGAGATCGCTGCTGCCGCTGTGATCTGTGGTGGAGCTGTGTCTGGGACTCAGGCTCCAAAGCCTCCGAGCTGGGTCCGAGTGGCTATGCCTCCTACTGCAGTGCGGCCTGGGGTGTCACGTGGCCTCTGGGGGCCCAGTTTCCTCATCTGTCCTTGGGGATACTGAGAGCGACCTCGTGGCTAATGGTTAAATAAGCTGGTGTTGGTAGTGTGTCTGGCACTGAGCTGGTGCTCCGCAAATAGAAGCCGTTATCTTTGTCATCACACAGATTATAGCCAAAAACTAAGTCCGTGACGATGACTAACCCGCTGTTCCGTCTGAAATGGGTTACCGCTCTGGCGACCCTATTTCTGGTGTCCCAGGGACCGCCCCCCTCCCCAGCCCTGCTGTCCTGCCGCCCAGGGTCTTTCCGGTTGTCCCCAGCCCTCCCTCCTCTGTCCCGGCCTGGCCCCAGCTTCCTGCCACCTGGACCCCATCCAGTCTGAAAGAGCAAGAGAGCCCGCGGCGAAACCATGTGGACGAAGCCCCTGGAACACCCGCCTTTCCCTGTTTCCCGTGCTTGTCGGGTTCCAACTCTTTGCCATCTTGGGTCTCCAGCTGCTCCTCTCACCCCCATCCCTTTTTTCTAACTTTTTCCTCTCTTCCCATTCCGTGGCTCCCCATGTCTCTCATTAAACTCTAATTAAATGATGCAGTGGGTGGCAGTGATGACACCCTCTCCCTTCCAAGTGCTCATCAAAGCGTTGGGCACGACACACCGGAGACACGGGATGAAGGGAGGCCTAGGTCCCCGGGGCGTGGGGGCAGCAGGAGGATTCCTTACGCGGCCATGACCTGACACCAGAGACAGAGGGAAGGTCTGAGGGCTCGCTGTGTGTCCTGGGATAATCCTGTCTGTCCATCTGTCACACCAGGACAGGAATCCTCAGTTCTGTACACCCAGGAGTAGAGGGAAGGTACGAGATACTTAACAAAGATGACCATGAAAGTCCTGGTCACCATCCACTCCACCAAGGACTAGTGATAAATAACTAGCATCCAGGGAAGGAGTCCTAGTTGACAAAGCCTCTCTCATAAACTCTCCTGAACCTCTCAACCACCCCATGAAGCGACAGAGAAAAATGGCACCATTAACCCCATTTTACAGGTGAGGAAACTGAGGTCTTGAGAGTTTCAATGACTGGCCTGAGGCCTAGGCCACAGGGCTGATCCCCGGAACCATTTTCCCATCCCTTTCTGAGATCCTTTTCATTTTGTACACTCAGCCTCTGCCCCGCCCGTGAGCCCCGCACGGCACCTTCCCCGGGCTGGCCCTGGGTGCTGGCAGCTTGGAGAGTCATATACTGAGGACTGTGGCCACCACAGAGCCCGGCCTCAGGCAGGCCCTCACCTGCTCCACAGGGCTTTTTCCACACCTGGCCTGGCCTCCCTTCGTTCCCCTTAACGACACTTCCAGAATGGCCCTGCCCCACCCCTACCCCCACCCCCCTCTCACCCCCCCCCCACACCCGTCATCCCCTCCTACACTCCGTGGATGTTCTTACCTCCTGCGACTCCTGACGATCATGGTCCTGAGCAGGAAGAGCCTTTAGTCCAGCCCCAAGCCTGGAAACACACCTGCCTCCACCCCCTTTTTGTTTTCTCCTCTTCAGTCTTAAGGCTGCAGGAGGCCCCCCTCCTCTCCCTTTTGACCTCTCTCCCTCCTGGCCCTCCAGGCTCCTTCTCCATCAGTGGTCAACCTTCTCTTCAGAATTTCTGGCCTTTCCTCTGCACTGGCGCCCCCAGCCCAGCAACATGCTGTTGTCTCTCCCTTCTTCTTTGCCACGGCATTTTCATGCCACTTCCCCATTCGACCTGAATTCTTAAAAGGATAGTCCACACCAGGGTTTGTCGACCTCAGCACTATTGCCATTTGGGGCCAGATAATTCTTTATCTTGGGGGTCATCCTGTGTGTTTACCTCAATTTTCTTGGGCTGCCATCACAAAATACTATGGACTGGGTTGTTTAAAAACAGAAATTTTTTTCTCACAGTTCTGGAGGCTGCAAGACCAAGGTTAAAGTCTGGCAATTGAGTTTCTAGTGAGGATTCTGCTCCTGGCATGCAGACAGCCACCTCTTCTTCATGTCCCCACCTGGCCTTTCCTCTGAGTGTGAGGAGAGAGAGACAGCAAGCTCTCTGACGACTCTTCTTATAAGGGCACTAATCTCGTCAGACCAGAGCCCCACCCTCATAACCTCATCTAACACTAACAACTTCCCAAAGCCCCATCCCCGCTGCCACCAGAATACTGTCATATTTGGGGTTAGGGCTTTAACATATGAATTTCTGGGGAACACAAACATTCAGTCCATTACAGAGCTGTAGGATGTTTAACAGAATCTCTGGCATCTACCCACTAGAGATGCATTCCTTTCAGTTTGGAAAGATGGTAAAGGACACTAGAAGCCAGTAGTGAGAGTTATGATGCACACCCCCTCTACCCCGAGTCATGATCGTTGTTGACAACCCCAGTTGTGACAACCAAAAATGTCTCCAGACCTTGCCAAATGTTCCCTGGAGGACAAAAATCTCCCCATTCTGAGAACCACTGGTTTACATTATTTATTCTATTTTCTTATCCCAGGATATCCAAGATAATTGAATTCACTCCTCAATTCACTTGTAATTCAGTGTCTACTCCTTCCCCAATCTACTGCTTTAGTTAACACTCACTCTACCCTGTATTGTAAAATCATTTGTGTTCATGGCACTGAGTCACACTGCTCTAGTGGAATATTTACCACTCTCTACTTCTGGAACCTCTTCTGGCTCCGGAGGAAAGCCCTGTTAGTTGCCCTCCTGATCGCCAGCCTTTCTCCCGCCTTCCTCCTCTAGTGAGAGCTGTTTCTACTGTGACTGAAATACTAGTTATTCAAGTGACCATCTTCCTTGCAGCTAGGGCTAGGTAATGGCATCTGAGGGAGAGTCTACCTGTGAGAGCTTCTAGGAAAGATTTACTTTCTGAGAAAGGGGAAGGAGGGACACAAAGAAAAAGCCACATTATTGGTTAAAAGAAAAAAAAAGAAAATTGATGTTGAAGCAGCTGCAGCCATCTTGCAAACATGAGGAAAAGCCAAAGAGAAGCCTGACTTATTGAGCCACTGAACCAACCCTGGAATTGCCTACTTCTGGACCTCTTGTGAGAGAACTAATGTTCTTGTTACCTAAGTCAATTTTAGTCAGCTATTCTATTACTTGTAGCCAGCAGTTTCCTGACTGATCCAGCTTCTAAGACTCTACTCTGTCCCTGTTCTCTGGATGATCCTTTATCATCTTTTTCCAGGCCTTCTCCTCTTCCCCCTCCCCATCAACAACAAGTTGGTATTCCAAGGCTCAGAGTTCTTCTCACTCCCATCATCTCGCATCATTTCACTGACATCCTAGATGCCGATGACTCACACATCTGAACCTAGTGCCTTCCTTGAGCTTCAGACTTAAACCCAGTTGCCCACTAACACACAACCACTTTGTTATTTCTTTGGTTGGTTCTGGTTTCTCTGCCACCCCCTTAATGTTAGGGGGTTTCTCAGGCCTTATTCTTGTGCCCTTTTCCCTTTTCTTTTTTTTTTTAAACAATACTTCCTGAATGTCATTTCTTTTTTTTTTTTAGTTAATCTATTTTATTTTATTTATTTTTGGCTGCGTTGGGTCTTCGTTGCTGCGCGCGGGCTTTCTCTAGTTGCGGCGAGCAGGGGCCACTCTTCATTGCGGTGCGTGGGCTTCTCATTGCGATGGCTTCTCTCGTTACGGAGCACGGGCTCTAGGCGCATGGGCTTCAGTAGTTGTGGCACATGGGCTCAAGAACGCAGGCTCAGTAGTTGCGGCGCACGGGCTTAGTTGCTCCGCGGCATGTGGGATCTTTCCAGACCAGGGCTTGAACCCATGTCCCCTGCATTGGCAGGCGGATTCTTAACCACTGCGCCACCAGGGAAGTCCCCCTTTTCCCTTTTCTAGCTATACTTTCCCCCTGGTTACTTCATCCATTCATGTAACTTTAAAGACATTTCAATATTGAAAATCAAGTTGATACCTAAAGCCCTGAGCTCTCCGTTGAGGACTTGAAAACACAGTTGCCAACTTACCACCTGTCCTTGGACTGTCCCACGGAGTGGTCACACCCACGTGCCCAGTACTCAGCTCATCCATCTTGCTTAGAAACTGCTCTGGCTTGTGTGCTCCACCTCAGCAACCCCACCACCGTGCTCCCAGACCTGAAGCAACCCATTGTGCAAGATGCCTCCTTTTCTATCTCGTGTCTTGCAGGAACCACCAGGTCTCTCTAATTTTACCTCCAAAGTGCCCCTTCTCTCTGCCCCTTCTCTCGCCACTCCCTTGGTTTTGGCTGCCATCAATACTGCAGTCACCCCCCAATTGTCTTAGCACCTCCACTCTTGCTTCCCTCCAATCCCATCCTCCACCTTGCAAGCAGAGTGATATTTCTAAAATGCAAATCTTACCGCCTCACTTTTCTGCTCAAAATTCCTCATTAACTCACCATTCCCCTCTAGCAGTGATTTTTCAGTTTTTAGCGTAAGGCCTCCAATAGATAACAAATTAACAGTCGAGTAATAGGGAGGGAACTCGGAGACGCTCCTGGACACCCAGCTTCCCCTTCCTTCCCCCAGAGCCCAAAACACACATGCACATGTGCACCCAAGTGCCCAGCGGCACACACACTATTTCCTACATTAGTTTTGTTTAGACTATAGATGCCATCTAGTCTGCCCTACCTGGATGTCCAGTATGTCCAGGAAGCACCTCTACCACAGCTCTGGCAACATCCAGCATCTACTGGATACTCTCAAATGACAAGCAGCTCACTACTTTACAGGATCCGTTTCAGGATCCTGTTTTGAAAGTCAAAAATCATTTAAGTGATTTTTGTGACTGCATACAATTTAGGGCCCAGGATAACCTGTAACTTGACACCAGCAAGACTTGTCTCGTTAGGACTTGGAGGTTCTTAGTGCAGTTTGTGCTTGGGTGTAAACAGAAAAGGGAATGCTTCTGAGTGCCCATTACATCACCCCCCAGTGCTGGCTCAGCAATCGGCTGCTGGCTAAACTGGCTAAAACCAGTTGGAGCTGAGCTGCTGGACTGTAAGACCAGACTGGTATGAACAATAGAAACGATGCCTCTTTTCAGGGTCCTGCTCACCAGAGAGGCCCAGGCCACTCCGCACCTATGGAAGGGATGATATTGTCAATGAGCTGTGCAGCTCCAGGTTCAAACCCCAGCTCAGCCACTTAAGAGGCATGTGACCAAGATTGGATAACCACTCTGGGCCTCAGTTTCCTCATCTGTGAAATAGGTTGTCAGTAGGACAAGGACCATGTCTATCAAGTTCCAGGTGCTTACTAGTTTCTCAACCAATGGTGGTAGCTAGGGAACACCGTTCACCAGCCCTTTCCTCATTCCTACCTGGGCTCAGAAGTAGGTGCTTCTGGACTTTATGAATGAATGAACTCGGTGACTTGACTAATTAACGAGTTTGTACATCTCTGGCTCAGGCCCTCTAGGCCTCCTGTTTGTAAACACCCTCGCCCTTGAGGTCAGCTGTCCAGGCAGCCACAGGCCCCGCAAGGGGAGGGAGGTCTGCCATTTTGGGGGGGTAGCTCACTTGGGGTGGGAAGGATTAGGAAACCTCTGTGGCCACCAGATCTAAGCACTCAGCCCAGAGGGATGTTTTCTGTTGCCGTCCTGACTCCCAGAAGTGGTTTTTAGTGGGGAGAGTTCAAGGAGCTGGTGAGTGTGCATACCAGGTGAATGTTGGGTGTCCTTCTGGTTCTGAGAACACTTGATATTCTCAGATGTGAGATGTGACATCACCTTGGGAGCTAAAAGGAGTCCCTCACTCCACAACAAGGACCTACTATGGAGCACAGGGAACTATATTCAATGGAAAAGAATCTGAAAAAATAATATGTGTGTGTGGGACTTCCCTGGTGGCGCAGTGGTTAAGAATCCACCTGCCAACGCAGGGGACACGGGTTCAAGCCCTGGTCCGGGAAGATCCCACGTGCCGCGGAGCAACTAAGCCCGTGCGCCACAACTACTGAGCCTGCGCTCTAGAGCCCGCGAGCCACAACTACTGAAGCCCGCGCGCCTAGAGCCCGTGCTCCGCAACAAGAGAAGCCACCGCACCTCAAGAAGAGTAGCCCCAGCTCACCGCAACTAGAGAAAGCCCGCGTACAGCAACAAAGACCCAGTGCAGCCAAAAATAAATAAATAAATAAATAAATAAAATAAAAAATAAAAATAAACCCACTGGCTTCCAGAAGTCAAGAAGAAAATAACATCAAAAAAAAAAAGAATAGGTGTGTGTGTGTTTGTGTGTAACTGAATCACTTTGCTATATACCCGAAATGTTGTAAATCAACTATACTTCAATTAAAAAATCATAATTAAAATAAAAAATAACCCCTCACTCCATTGCAGAAAGAGACCTGGAATGGGCCAGGGACAAAACAGGGCCCTGGCATCCTCCTGGACATGGGGTGGGACCCCATAGAGGAGGCGGCTGATTCAGGTAGAGTACTCAGCACATGGCCTGCCACAGGGTAAGTAGTGCTGGCCTATGTTGCTTGCTGTGTTTGGTGGAGCTTTTCTTGGAAAGAATAAAGGGGTTATGAGTAGAACTGAAGCCAGCACACAATATAACTCTGGTCATGGCATCCCACTGCCAGTGCCCTCAGTGGCCTCCCGTTGTCTGAGGGTAGAGACAGTCCTTGAGCCCAGCCTGAAAGCTCCCACGGGCACCTCACTCAGCTCCCTGGCCCCTTCAGCTCACTCATGCCGGCCACATGGCCTCGTTTCAGTTCTTCGAGGGACCCCTTCCTTCCTCCGGAAGTGACCTCTGACCTTGCCTGGAGGTCTACTCACCTGGTAGAGATGTCACGGGACACGGCCCCTGGGAAGAGGAGAAGCAGTAAGAGGGATATGGTCTGGGCTTCCCCGACTGCTCGGTGACTCCATGGTTTCCCTGCTCCTGTGAGCCTACACCTGGTCCTCCGTGCACCCCTGTCCCCCTTATCACCTGCTGGGGGTGGCGGGAGGGCAGGTGGCAGCTGGGGCGCAGCACCCTTCCCCAAAGAGGAAATGAGAGTTGCTTTTTTTAAGCCCAATTGCTGCACTGCTAGGCGTCAGCAAGAGCGACTAGGCAGCGTGCGCACCCATGTCTGAGATTTAGGTTTCTCAAGGCCAGAGCTGGCGCCCCAGCAGCCCACCTTTGTGGCTTGTCCATGCCCGCTGTGCCCAGAGACCTGGCTCAGTCTGTCACTCAAGTTGGGAAGGAGCTGTGAAATGTTCACAGGGGCAGGGGCTAGTGTTTATGAAATGATGCCTGAAAAATGCTTTGGAAACATTTATGTATTACAGCACGATATTTCTGTTGCCATTGGAGACTAGCAATCTTGGAAGATTTCCCTGGGACTTACAAGGAGAGTAGGGAGAAAAGAAATGGGCTAGGGTGTCACCGTCCACATGGTAATTTGCAGAATCCATTAGATGAGTGCCTGGAATAATCCAGAGGCTTTCTGCACTTGCAAGATTAGGTAGAAAATAAGAGCCTTTTCTCCAAGTGATGATAATCATTAGTATTAATAGTAATTAACAGTAATGACATGTCAATTCTTGTGCTAACCACTTTATAGGCTGGATCTCATCAATGCTCACTACACACTGTGAGGAAGGACTGTTGTTATCTTCTCCATTGCACAGACGAAGAAACCGAAGTTCAGGGCTGCTGGCTGACCTGCCCAAGGTCACACGCAGCCAGCAGTGGCAAAGCCAGGATGCAAACCGAGGTGACCTGACTCCTGAGCACGAGCTCCAAGGATGACTTTACAAGAAAGGGTTAACTCAGCAGCCGAGTCACATTAGGCCGGGAGTGTCTCAACCTCCGCTGCACTTTGTTATCAGTAAGGGAGCTTTTTGACAATACCGATGACATCAGGGGTCTCCAACCTCTGGGATCTAATGCCTGATGATCTGAGGTGGAGCTGACATAATAATAATAGAAATAAAGTGCACGATAAATGTAATGCGCTTGAATCATCCTGAAACCACCCCCCACCCCCACCCCGCCCTTCCCCGGCCCGTGGAAAAACTGTCTTCCATGAAACGGGTCCCTGGTGCCGAAAGAGATGGGGGGACTGCTGGATGACATGATGAGGTCCCATCCTAGACCAATGGGAAGGGGGTGGGAGCTGGGCATGAATACTTTCCAAAAGCGTCTCAGGTGGTTCCCTGGCCGGGCTTGGTCAGCAAGGGCCCCGGAAGTTGCATGGGGGGCAAGGAACTGTCCACTCGAGTCTGCTCCCCCCGCCCTCCTGCACCAGCCCCCTGGCCCACAGGGCCGCAGAGCAGAGGCCAGGGAGTCTGACTTTCTCGCCCTGACCTCGGCTTAGCACTGCCTCTCGGGGCTGCTCCGAGGGTCCCTCCCACACACCCTCTGACGGACACAATCTACCCTCAGCCAGGCTAACTAGCACAGCCCCTGGGCCCAAGAGGAAAAGGAGCAAAAAGCCTCCTTTTTTTTTTTTTTAATTGGGTCAAGGGAAAAACAGAATTATAGAAAATGAAAGTCATGGTTATAGCACTCCCGTCATTTTTCGGGCTGCTGCTGTGCTCTGCATCTCCCACATGTAAGAGCTGGTTCTACAGTGTGAGGGGGTGGGAAGCAGCACCAACAAGATGAGAGCCTTGAACCGTCGAGGGCGGTGAGGGTACCAGGCCCCGTGCGGGCCGGGTTCCTGCTTGATCTCAGCCTGGCCTGTGGACGCCCCGTGAGGGAGGTGGTATCGGGGCCTTTGACAAGCAAAGGGGCTGAAGTTAAATAACCGTGACAGAGGACACACAGGCGTGTAAGGCGAGACTGGTGCCAGCTTTGCCAAGCCCGTGGGCAGCCTGAGTGGCTCTGCTTGGCGGCGTCTCCAGGGTGGTAGGGAGCCACCAGGCCCCACCTGCCCCACTCGCTTTTGTCCCTTCTCGCTGTCCTATGTGACTCACAACGTGGGCTCGGGTGGCCCCAGGCCTGCAGATCTGGGGAGGTCGATGGACCTCGGCCACCTGCTCCCCACAAGGCCACCTGAGTGCTCTGGTTTGCTCTGTGTTCTTGAGAAATCAGGAGAGGACAGTTCAGTCTCCTGGGGGCTACATGGGGTGGAAAGGAGGGATGCTATGTGGATTCTGTGGGAGTCCTCCACGTACCAGACACAGCCAGAGCTCAGCCCTCCCGCCAGGCGGGTCGGGAGAACTCCCGCTCCCTTGTCCTGTCTGCCTTTCGGACTGGCTCTCCTGCCAGCTTTTCCACAGGCAGATGCAAACCTGTCAGGGTGGGAAAGGGGGGCCCGTGGGGGCCGGGGAGACCCACTGCCAGTTGTCACTTTCCTCCTCGCATGAAACGATACTCATTCATTCGGCTCACATCCTCGAGCCCTTGGGCTGAGTTGGGCACTGGGGCTGCCAAAATACACAGCCCAGGAGCTGGTAGACTCACGGTTTCGTGGGATAAACACACACAGTCACAAACTGTCACAGCACACGATGGCTGCAGCACCAGAGCGCGTACAAAATGTAGCGTTAGCCCGGAGGAACGCGTGATTAACTTTGAGGAGGGAGAAGTGCCAAGTCAAGGGGGTCCAGGAGGATAGTCTGGAAGCAGGACGTGACTCTGAGCACACAGGCGGAGTTCCACCTCCTCCCTGGAGCCTGATCTGGCCATTCCCACCTTCTCTGGTCTCCCCTACTCAGGATGCAAGCCTCACATCTTCTTGCATCGCACTGGCGCTCTCTGAATTCTGCTTTGTTCATGATGATTTTTTTGTCCATGGCCCTCTCTCTCAACTGGATTTTAAGTTCCTTCAAGTCAGGGACTGGTTCTGGTATTTTCTCTCCCCACAGAGGGCTAAGATGGTGTTGAGCTTCCTGGGACGCTTCATAAACGTTACTGAGTTAGTGACCCAAAGGCCATTGGAGGGTTTGAACCTCTGGATTCGACAGCCAGTTCTAGGCAAGGTGTGGGAATGAGAATGAGGGCAAAATTAGCCCTCACTGATACCTTCGCTCAGAGAAACAGTAACCTTTACCCTGGAGGGGAGGCAGGTGGGAAAGGTAGCCAGCTTTTAAATGTTTCATGAGCTGGCTTTTCGCAATGTACTTTATGACCTAAGTGTAGTCAAATATAATGGTAAAATTAATTTCCAAGTCAAACATCGGGTTGAGGATTATGTGCTGTTTGGAGTGATTAAAACTGCTGCTCTGTTCTGCAATAACACAGAAGAGGAAGGACCAAGACAGTGTATTCTGTTCAAAGAGCAAAAAGGCCCAGAGAAGTGACATTTTCCCACTCTAGCTTCTAGTTTTAGAGGGAAAAAGAAAGGCAAGTAAATAGCTGACAATGAAATTACCTTTTACTATTAATTTTTTCAGGGTAACAAATATACCTTATTTAAATATCAAAAGGTACTACAATGCTTATAATAAAAAGCAGGGATTCCCTGTGAGTCCTACTTTTCAGAGGAAAGCACTTTCCACTCTTTCTTTTTCTCTTTTTTTTTTTAAGGGAGGGTGTGAGGGAGCTCTGAGGGAGGGAGGGGGTGAGGGAGCTCTGGGTGAGCGCACTTTCAACTCGTTTAGACATTTTTCTGGTATTTTCCTCCACAGTTTTAAGTAATACATTTCTCAATTTTTTCCCATTATAGACTTGTATTAACTTCCTACTGTGGCAGAGGAAAATTCATTTTTTGCATTTTATACACATGAGCACATTCATACTCATTCTTCAGTATGGTATTTCACCTCTTTTGGATTAATGGATACTCAGAATTTATGTTGCTGTGTCCCGGTAAATATTGTTAAATATTGCTCACAGCCAAGCCTCAGAGTTTGCTATAATTACATTTCCCCTCATGTACAGTGCTTTGCTTTTCCTGGAGTTAATCACCACGTTACATTTGTTCATATTTTTAAGTGCCTCTCACTAATTCCTCCAACTTCTCGTTAGACTCCTCTCAACATGGACAAACACATGAAGTGTAAACTCAGATCATTTATTCCTGTTATGGCATGAATGCAGAGGTCCAGTACCCTCCATCCTGCAGCTCCACTCTGAATGGAGAACTCTCTAGACCTACTGTGCCATGTTGCCCTGGGACTTCCCTTCACCTCTCTCCTGTGTTAGACTAGATATTTCCTGGGTCAACTTTTGTTGGTTTCTTCTCTTGTTTCGCTGAAGCACATCCTTTAGTAGTTTGCTGAGAAAGTTAATCTGTTGAGATTTTGCCTGTCTGAAAAACGTATTCGGTTTATCCTCACATTCAACTGGCCATTTGGAAGTTGTTCTCCTTCAGAATTTTGAAGGTACTGTTCCACTCTCTTCTAGTTTCCAATGGTGATAGTGAGAAATCTGAATTTCTGATCTTTTGTATTTTCCTCTAGAAGTTTTTATGATAATCTCTTTATTCTTGGTGTTCTCAAATTTTACAATAACTTATCTATTTTTTATTTAATGTTCCCAGCACTTGGTCCAAACTTTCTTCCATCAGTTCTTCAGTAATTTCCTCCTCTCCATTTTTTTGCTCTCCTTTCCTCCTGGAACTCCTGTAAGTTTGTTTTTGGACTTCTTGGATTGATTCTCTTTTATCTTTTCTCTCCTGTTCTTCATCTTTTTGCGTTATTCTATTTCCTGGGAGACTTCTTCAACCTTACTATTCAACTCTTCTATTGAGAGATTCATTTCTCTTATGAGTTTCTTAATCTCTTCCTCTTTTTTTTTTTTGGCTGCATTGCACGGCTTGCAGGATCTTAGTTCCCCAACCAGGGATTGAACCTGCACCCTCACACCCTCAAACGTGTAGAGTCCTAACCACTAGACCACCAGGGGATTCCCTGAACTTCTTAATTTCTACAAGTGTTTTCTTATTCTCTGAATGTTTCTTTTTTATCCTGGTCTTATTTCATGGAAGCAAAGTCTTCTAATTCTTCAAGGATGTAAACTTCAGTTTGGCCGAAATTTTCTTCTGCTTCCTGCATTATTTCAGCTTTAGGACTTTCTGCATTTCTTTGTCTCTTTGCTTAGTTAGATCTCTGGTGATTGTGTTAGAAGCTTTTCTCAAACGTCTGAAGATGCTTGACTTTCTCTTCATATTTAAGGATAGTGTCCTGGATACATATTCATTATAATTCTTAAGGGCTTGGGCTCTGGAGTTAGCTAGACCTGTGTTCAAATTCTGTTCATTCTTTAGCTCTGTTGTCTTGGGCAATTGACCTACCCTCTGTGAACCTCATTTCCTTAGATGTTAAAATGAAGATGGAGATTATAGTAATGACCAGGCCTGGGAACACTGAGAGATTCTCAGGTGTTGATGCTGCACTTGTGGGACTCTGAGAGTGAGCACCCCCTTAAATCTTGTGCCCTAGGTGTCCTGCTTGCCTCATCCTAGTTCAAGCTCTCCTACAGACCTCACGCCATAACTCTGAGAGTTCGGCAGGATAATGCATTGTAAGAGCTTGCATCAGAGCTGGCATATGGTAAAGGCTCAGTAAATATGAGCTGTTACTGCAGATCAAGTGACATAACTTTTATTAATAGGAAACGTTTATTTAATATCCACCATGCATTTGGAGCTATAACTATGAAATCAGAGGATTCGAAAAGAGAGGGGAAAAAATAGAGGGAATAATAATAATAATAGTAATAATAATGAGAAGAAGAAGAGGAAAGAATCATGATAATAAAAGTAGGAAAAATAATAAAAATTTAACTAAGAAAGGCTAACCCTGGGAGACAGAAAACTGTATAAAACAAATTTATATTGACACGGAGGCTACAGCTGGGAAGATTTTCTGGGTGAAGAGAAACGCCTTCATTGTAATGAGGAATGAGTTAATAAGAAAAATCTGGAATCTGTTTCTCTTCAGAAAAGCAGAATTGATTGATTCTCTGAGGCTGCCTGAAGGAAGAGAAACAGCCTCAGACCCAAGAGAAAATGATCTTTTACAACTGATGTCCCCTTGATTTTCACACTTTGGCAGCTTCTCCACATTTTAATTGATCATTAGTCTCCTGGGCGGGGGCCTCAAGGTGACCCGAGTCAGGAGTAGGGCAAGTTTATAGGTCTCAGAAACAAATAAACAAACACTGGAGACTTCCTCCATCATTAAGATTATGGGAGATAAAATCTTTATGAAATAAAATCATCTCTCCCTAACTCTCTCTCTCCAAACACCAGAATGAAGTGGAAAAGTAGGAGAAATTTAGAAAAATATAAAAGAATCCAAGGACACTGTTTTCTTCTCCAAACTCACTGCCCTCCCCAATTTAAGAGCTCTGAGTCACTGGGCTCAGCTGGACTTTCGTACCTAATGTGGTTATCAATAAACTTTTGTGCTGCCCCAGCGTTCTTCTCCCCTTTGGGCCGGGTCTGGCCATCCTGGACAGGAAGCCATGGGCATCTGACAGCCAGGAAGGCTGAAGCATAGTGGAGAGACGGGGAGAACACGCTGGCCACCTCCCAGGCCTGTCTCGGAGGCATCCGAGGGTAGAAGGGGCAACCGCGGGACTTCCATCACCAGACACAAAGGAAACATTTGATCAAAAAAATTGGACCTTCCTGGAATCCCATTGTTTCTTTGTGTTTTGCTGGCATTTAGGGAAGTGACTGAAAAATCAGATCTGTTTAAAAGTAAAATAAAGCACTAGTGCAGGGGGTGAGGGGGTTTGCTCTGCCCCTGAAGCCTTCACTGAGGGGCTCAGGCTTCCTGGGCGGAGCTGGAGCTGCTGCGGAGGCGTGGCTCTGCCTCCTATGAGTGGCCCGAACGCAACAGGACTGGTGTCCTTATAAGAAGAGGAAGGGACTCTCGGGATGGGCACACACAGAGGAGAGGCCGTGTGAGGATGCAGGGAGAAGGAGGCCGCCTGCAAGACAAGGAGGGAGGCCTCAGGAGAAACCAACCCTGCCGACACCCTGATCTTGGACTCCAGAAATGTGAGCAAATCCATGTCTGTTAAGCCGCCCAGTCTGTGATATTTTGTTATGGCAGCTCTAGTAAATTAATAAAGATATGATTACAGGAGTCTCCTAAAATTCTCTTCCAATTTCACTATTTCCTAAGTGAAATCTGAAGCAGTGTCACCTGCTGGGAGTGAGGATGGAGATGTTGGAGTTTGGAGGACAGAAGGGAAAGCCGTCATCCAGGAGCGGGGGAGAGAGGAGGCACCAGGGAACACGGTTGGGTTCAGGAAGCCCTGAGGGCTCACTTAGATTGAAAATAACACCAATCGCCTGCTTATCATCTGTCTCCTCCTACATCCGTGTCCTACTGTGAGATAGGGCAGCTGAGGTAGGAGCTGGGACAGGGGCGGAGCTGACAAAAGGTTGAATTCCACCAGGGCTGCAGTTTTGTGAGGACCACAAAGCAAGAGAAGGGTAGGGGAGTCAGTGTGTGTGAGGGATTGTGGATGTTATTATGTGTACATGGGAGCTATTATCATGAGTGGCCGTGGAATTTCAGCTGGATAAGGAGGAAGTAGAGAAGATGAGGGCAGCGAGGGACCCATCAAATGTGGTAGGATCAGTGACTTGAGGTCCTGATCGGTTGAGGAGTGTTGGGAATTGGGGTTCTGGAAGTAATGAGCAGGGCTGAGAAGCCAGCACGTGGTTGAAGAAGAGGTGACAGAGGCTTTCCAGGCAGTTCTTAATAATGGGAAGGTCTAGCTTCTGTGAAGGAGAGTGAGCAAGGAACAAAAGGACAGCATGGTAACACAACCAACTCTGTTAGTTACTTCCCTGGCGGTCCAGTGGTTAGGACTCTGTGCTTCTACTGCAGGGGGCATATGGGCTTGATCCCTGACTGGGGAACTAAGATCCCGCAAGCCATGTGATGCGGCCATAAAAAGGAGTTTGTTAGGACCAAATGAAGAAATATGATCTTTGTTGAATTTTTATTTTGCTTCAAGGAAAAAAACAATTTTTTAGCCCTTTAAGAACTCTCATCAAAGTTCCAGAAGCTCTATTAAAAGAGCCAAGGGAGGGGACTTCCCTGGTGCAGCGTGGCCAAAAAAACCCCCCAACTCTGTGGATGCTGAAATCACCAAGAATTGTAGTCGAGGAAGTTGAGAGGGTGGCAGAGGGGCAGGTGCTCAATCTCGAAGAAGCGAGGGGAATGACCCTGGCTGCACCTAGTGAGGTCCAAGGACATGAGCTTCAACCCCGAGGGGTCTAAGGTCAACAGGTCTCGTAGGTGACCCTGATGGATATAGCCCAGGGGTCAGAAAGCTCAGTGGTGACAGGTCAGAGTCACACAGCTGCCCCCAAAGCTTGCTGTGGCCCCAGATATGGACACGTTCCTCACTCATCCAGCCCTTTTCTGAGTCACCCCTTCACTAGCACCTCCTGAGGGCCCAGGATGTGCCCTGCACAGTGCTGGACACTCCGGAGGGCGGGGGGCAGAGGTGAAGATGGAGACTGGCTCCAGCAGAGCGTGGAAGACCCTGAGACCTGCTCAGCCCCTCCTTGCCCAGGAGCACACCCTGCCCCGGAGGGCAAAGGGGAAGTAGATCCCTGCCCCACCTCTCACACACGCAGACATCTACACGCACATAAAATGCATTCGATCAGTCTAAAAAGAGAAGTCTATTTAGATGTTGTGCTTGAAATTACACTCTCTGGTTTTCAGGAAGATACAATTGCTCATACAATAAAGGCTGATTTTCTCCCCCACGGTAGGGTTTTGATTCTGTGAGTGTGTCATGCTCTTCGCTCAAACATCCAACAAAAGCTTCATTTGACTGAAAAACAAAAAGCCTGTCAGCATGCTGACAAGTTACAACCATGAGTCAGGCAGGTGAGAAGGCAAACCTACTCCCTTCTCCCCCTCACCTTCCGGACCACCGTGCTGGGATTCTTGGAAGCTCTCAGAAACAGTTCAGGCCTCCGGTCCAGCTTCCAAATGTGACCAGTTCAGAGGAGAAGCAGTACATCTGAGCAAGAAAAGCCCAAGACCACCTCCCCGTTCCCTTGACATCCTCTGCTCAGCACCTTTTCTGCCATCCAGAGACCTTGGCAGGAGCCTTCCTGCCATCCTGTTCTGATCCACTCACACATACACACTCACACATACACACCGAACACACATACAACACACAGACACACACACCTAGCTCACACACACACTCACACAACACACCCACTCACACTTTTTACTTCATAACTGCAATCAGGGAGGTAAGTGGACCCAGAGGGTGAGCTGGAAGGGAGAAGAGTCCTCCAACTCTCAGGTCACCAAGATGCAACCTCCACTCCAGAAACAGTAGAAATATTCAGCCTAACATGGCCAAGTGTATGCGAAAAATGTTTAGCGGACAGTGTGTAGTGGTCTGAGTACAGCCTTGAATCATAGAGACTTTAGAAGTTTGGTGCTTTTTTTTTTCCTACGAAGCATCTAAAGCATCTGGTCAAACCCTTCATCTGACAGCCATGAACGTGGCCCTCAGAGAAGTGAAATGACTCACAAGTGGCCTTGGCAACGACTTGACACAGTCCAGCTGACTCCTTCTCCCGTCTCCTCCTGAGCATGACCACACAGTACGTGGGTGCATGCCTACACACACACACAAACCCCACACACACACCCCACACACCACACACACAACCACACACACCGCACACACATATCACACAGACCACACACACATCTCACACCACACACACCACACACCACACACCCCCACACAGCACACACACCACACACCACACACACCCACCACACACACCACACACACACACCACACACCACACACACACACCACACACAAACC
>NC_041228.1:35394611-35396895 GCF_002837175.3 Physeter macrocephalus
ACACACACACAATACCACACACACCACACACACACACACCACACACACCACACAGCACACACACACCACACACACAACACACACACAACACACACCACACCATGCACACACACCACACACACACCACACACCACACCATGCACACACACCACACACACCACACACCACACACACACCATACCACACACACCACACACACACACAACACACACCACACACACACCACACACACACATCACACACACAACACACACAAACACACACACCACACACACACACACACACACGCTGTGCGCGTCCCTTCTCCTAGCTGGACTCCTGACACAAGGCACCTGGCCAGCTTGGTGTTGACCCCCTCAGTCTCTAACTGCAAAATGAGCAGCTGAGGCACAGCTGGGCTCTGTGACCCACAGGGCGAGGCGGGCCCTCCAGAGCCGAGGCCCTGTGGCCTGAAGCATTCTGTGTGCAGTAGTCAGGCTCTCTCGGGGGTGGCACCTGCATGAACAGTGGTCAGCCGCCGATCAAAGGACTTCCCCAGTTCCAGAGCTTCAGAAGAATCTCCACTGAATTCTGCCCTCGGATTTAGCTAGCATTATCTATGAGAGGAAACAGAGGGCTTGTCATCACGCTTCTCACCATGGCTATCGACTTGACACGCATTTTGGAGGAGGTCGTCTCAGGCACAGCAGCCTCTATTTCATCAAGATGACTCCTCCTGTAAGCCGGCGACAGGCCCCCAGAAGCCCCGAGAGGCCCTGGCCATCTCCCACCATTTTAGGCCCCAGTAAGAATGGAAAGGTGAGGACAGAAGCAAGATAGTTTGAAGGCAGGATTTTGAGGCATCAGTGACGGAGCTGATGTGGGAGCCAAGAAGAGAAAGAGTCCAAGTTGGCGGTGATAGAATAAGAGCCCCCGACTTTCCTCGCTCAGGGCTGCTGTGGGACGTGGTGAGAGACTGGCTGCGAGGAAGCTTTCTTACCGCACTGGGCCAGGGGACAGAGTCCAGCTGAAGTCAGTTAAGGATTTGCCGCCCTCTTTGTTTTTAGGGAAGACCCCCCCTTGCCCCCGCCACCCCATACAATCAGTCGAGCTAGAAAGTGGGGAGCAATTCTAGGCCCGTCCACCCCTCCCACCCCACGTCGCATCCACATTCGAGCAGTACCCTCTCCTCCATCCCCATTGACCCCAAGTGTGTTCGGCTCCTTCATTCCCCCAAGAACTTCCTAGCGGGCTCCCTCTGATCCGTCTGTCATGTTACCACCAGAGAGAACTCTCTACAAAGCAAACCACGTCATGCCATTCTTAGGCTTAAACCCTCTGTGGCATCTCCATCAAGTACTATCTGCCATGCTTGGCACTCACTTCTCCCCTCCTGGGAATGCTCTTGCCTCTTCTTGTCATCTGAAAATGGCCAATTGTCTTTACAGATGCTGGCAGTATTTCAAGGGGAAAGGATGGAGCAGGAAGTCTAAACTCCAGACTCACAGTCGTGTCTCCTGTGCAACATCTCAATTCAGATGACTCTTGGGCGCTTCAGACTTGACGTTGTCCAAAGCTAGCTCCTACACCAAGGCTGCCTCCCCTCCAGGCAAATAGCACTCCCATCCAGGAATTCAAGCAAGAAACCTGGTTAGGGGTCCCTCATTCCTCGTTTCTGTCTTCACACCCCTATATCCGGTCCAGCTCTCCTATCTCACGTTTGCCCACCTCTCCCCGTCTCTGCTGGCCCTGCCATCATCCGAGCCAGCATTTCTAGCCCAGCACCAAGGCAGCTTCTGAACTGTTCACGCTGCTTCCACTTGCCCCCATGCTCGCCTGTCACCCATATACCAACCAAAGATCGTTTTCTTTCTTTACAGTTTTAATTTTATGTCTCTTTCGAGAAGGTCTCCGTATTTATATGGATCAAAATTCAAATGGTGATATGGATACAGTATCCAAATTGTATAAAGACGTCTAACAACAAAAAAGCCAAACAACCTTTTTAAAAACTGGGCAAAGAACTTGAATCGACATTTTTCCAAAGAAGATAAACAAATGATCAATAAGCGCATGAAAACATGCTCATTGTCACTAAACATTAGGGAAATACAAATCAAAATGACAATGAGATACCGCCTCCCACCCGGTAGGAGGGTACTATAAAAAAAAAAAGGAGGGGCTTCCCTCGTGGCGCAGTGGTTGAGAATCCGCCTGCCGATGCAAGGGACGCGGGTTCGTGCCCCGGTCCGGGAAGATCCCACATGCCGCGGAGCGGCTGGGCCCGTGAGCCATGGCCGCTGAG
>NC_041228.1:35396905-35406635 GCF_002837175.3 Physeter macrocephalus
AACGGGAGAGGCCACAATAGTGAGAGGCCCGCGTACCACAAAAAAAAAAAAAAAAAAAAAAAGGAAAATAACAAGTGTTGGCGAGGATGTAGAAAAATTGGAACACTTGTGCGCTGTTAATGGGGCTGTAAAATGGTGCAGCCACTGTGAAAATGATTTAGCATTTCCTCAAAAAGTGAACCATGAAATTATCATATGACCCAGCAATTCTACTCCTAGGTATGTACCTAAAAGAACTAAAAATTCAACTCAAGCAAATACATGTGCATATGCATGTTTACAGCAGCACTAATCACAATAGGCAAAAGGTGGAAACAATCTGTGTCCATCAACAGGTGAATGGATAAACAAATTGTGGCATATACATATGACGGAATATTATTCAACTGTAGAAAGGAGTCAAGCAGTGACACATGGTACAACGGACCTCAAAGACATTATACGAAATGAAAGAAGCCAGACATCAAGGGTCATGTATTGTATGATTCCATTTACATGAAATATCCAGAATAGGTAAATCTGTAGAGATGGGAAGCAGATTAGTGGTTGTCAGGGGCTGGGGGGAGCAGTGAGGATAGAGGGGGAAGGAGGAGGAGGGAGTAACTGCTGAACAGGTAAAGGGTTTCCCTTCCCGGTGATGAAACATTCTGGAACCAGATAGAGGCGGTGGTTGCATGACATTGTGAATATACTACATGCCACTGAATTAAAAGTTTTTTTAAAAAAGAGAAAATTCAAATGATGCAAAAGACTGTATGGGGAAAATCTGCCTCCGACCCCTATGCTCTGGCCCTCAGTTTCTTCTCCCCAGCGGTAACCTGTGTTGCACAGTTTCTTACCCTCTTTCTTGAATATTCCAAGCATAAAAATCCGTGGCAGCCATGGAGGTGTACAGCTCAAACCTATCTCCCAGGGAGTACGGCTGTGAGGTTGTCTGCAGTCCATAGCCTCGGGATGCTGCACTTGAGGGTGCACCACGGTGCCCAGGCCGGGGCCACACCCTCCCCGCTGCTCCGGGTCAACGATGGAGCCGGCAGGGCTCCTGCCTGACGCAAGACTCCTCTAACTTGGTCTTTGCTCTGACTTTCTCAGAGCTGCATCTCGTCCTTCCCCTTCTTTTTTCACTGGCGTCAGACCGACATTGGGATCTGAAAGCTCTTCCCACCTCCCTCTTGCTTTGCCTCCCCTTTATCCTCTAACATTGTTTCCCCCAACAAATCTTCTGCACTTCGAATTCCATTCTGGTGTCTGCTTCCTGGAGGACCCAAACTCACAGACACACATCCTTTTCTTACACAAATAACATATGTGTACACCATACACACGGCCCTGAAACTTGCTTTTAATCATTGGCTACATATACATCTCAGAGGCTGAGCCATGTCAGGACATGCCCACCGCTGCCCAGCAGTACAGGGTGTAGATGACCAACATTTACTCATCGAAGCCCTTATTTGTTGAGATCATTGGATTTAGTCACTTACTGATATTTAGAGTATTCCAGTCTTTTACAATCATACACAATGCTGCAATGAATAAACTAGTATACATCAATTTTGAAATATACATGCGTAGAATAAGTTCATGGAAATAAAGCCCCTAGGTAAAAATTGTGCATTTTTGATTCCAATAAATATTGCCAAATTGCTCCTCTTAGGGTTAATAACCAATTTATAACTCCACCAGCCATGTGAGAGTCTGTCTGTTTCCCACACCTTTGCCCACACCATGTTTTCAAACTGTATTCTTTGCCAATCTGATGGGCAGAGAGAATGATTTTTTTTTTTTTTTTTAAACAAACAATCAAATCGGGTCACTCTCTTGCTTAGAACTCCTCAGTGGCTTTGCATAGTATCTGTGTGAAATCTGGCCTCTCCATCCCGGTCCACAGAGCCCTGCGTGATCTGACCCACATCCTGCTCTCCAGCCTCATCTCTCGCCTCCACCACTGCACATCTGCTTCTTCTGGGTTCCTTAAACACACCGAGTTCATCACCAACTCAGGGCCTTTGCACAAGCTGTTCCTGCCACCTAGAGCACCCTGGCCTGAATCCTTCAGGTCTCAGTTTAATTGTTACCTCATCAGAGAGGGCGCCTTGACCACCTTTAAAAGTTGATATCCTGTTGCTCCTTATTATTACACACTGTTTCCTTCATACCATTTATCACAACCAGAAATTACTTGTGTGTTTACTGTTCTTCCCCACTATATTTTATTTTAAAATTTTATTTATTTATTTATTTTGGGCTGCGTTGGATCCTCATTGCTGCGTGCGGGCTTTCTCTAGTTGCAGCGAGAGGGGGCTGCTCTTCGTTGTGGTACGCGGGCTTCTCATTGCGATGGCTTCTCTTGTTGCAGAGCACAGGCTCTAGGCGCTCGGGCTTCAGTAGTTGTGGCACGTGGGCTTCAGTAGTTGTGGCACGCGGGCTCTAGAGCACAGGCTCACTAGCTGTGGTGCACGGGCTTAATTGCTCTGCGGCATGTGGGATCTTCCCCGACCAGGGTTCGAACCCATGTCCCCTGCATTGGCTGGAGGATTCTTAACCACTGTGCCACCAGGGAAGCCCTTCCCCACTAGATTTTAAGTGTCTCAGTGCCTGGCTCACGTTGGGTGCTTACTAAGAACGTGTTGAAATAATGTATGAATAAATAATTAACTAAATACCTCTCCCTGGACTCCAATGACATCAGGCTTTCCCCATATTCTTTCACATCCCATTGTCTGTCATAAATATTTTGTGCTTCCAAAGCTGGAAGGCTCCTCACCCCCCAGGCGGCTGCATTTCCCAGGTGTTTTCAGCCAGCTAATATCTTTCTTTAGGATCCTTCTGAAGGCAGAATGTGACTCATACCTCTGTCACAGCTGTCACAGGTGTGTCCACAGAAGCAGATTAGAAGCCCCACCAAAGACTTCTGAGAGTTGCCACAGCAGATCTCGGGCTGCAGATTGCTATCTCAGTAAAAGAGACAGACCCCCACGTTTGTCTGGCCGAATAAGATTTTTTTCAAATGAATTCACTGCACTGTATGGTTTTAAGCCAAGAGACAAAACAAGATGCAAACTTAGGAAATCTAAGGTGACACTTCACATGGGAAACAGAAAGCATGTGAGTTCACAGAACCCTTTTTTTATGGGTTAGGTTTTGTCCCTCCCACCACCAGAAATTCATATGTTGAACCCCCTGTACCTCAGAACGTGACTGTCTTTGGAAACAGTCCTTGCAGAAGTTAAGTTAAAATGAAGTTATACTGACATAGGGTGGGCCCTAATCCAATATGACTGGGGTCTTTATAAAAAGAGGGAATTTGGACACAGATGTCCATAGGAAGAATGCCATGTGAAGATGAAGTCAGGGGAATGCAAAAGATGGCCAGCAAGCCACCAGAAGCTGGAGGAGGACATGGCCCTCGGAAGGAACCAACCCTGCCGACACCTTGATCATGAACCTCTAGCCTCGAAGAACAGTGAGACCATCAGTTCTGTTAAGTCACTTAGTGTGTGGTCCTTTGTTACGGCAGCCCTGGCAAACTGCTACAACCAACACTCCTGTTACGCTGACTTGAATGGCTGGATTCTACATGCCAACTTGAATGCGCCCATTTCACCTTCTTAATAACCCCAGCCACAGCTCCTTCCTTGTTTGAGGAGTAGAAAGAACACGAGGCTTGGGGCGGGAGGGCCTGGGGTGTCGTCCTGGCACACACACCCCTCTTTGGCTCCAGTAGGCGGTCAGGTGAGAGGGTGGGCCTGGAAGATCTCTGTCGGTTCCCTCCCAGATCAGTGTTCTATGGGTCTGTCATTCCTCCACACTGTTTCCCCCTACGGGCATGGTTACTACCAAACAGTCTCTGCAAGGCTTAGGGAGGCTGGGGCCAGAAGGGTCTCAACCAGCAACCCAGATGGCAGAGCTAGGGCAGCAGAGACCTTGCCGTTGGACCTGGTAACTATACCCTGTGTGCTTTCCCTCTCTGTCCTTTCCCACTGACAGAGCTGCCCCGGCTTTTCCATTTGGATGTGTGCGATTCAGTTTTAAATAATCTCAAGGTGGCTTTGTCTCCCTGGAGATCTCACCTGGGGATGTTATTCTTAGGAGTTATTTGGGGAAATGTGAAGGCATTTTTAGTATCACTATGGTATGGGGGGAGGGGTATCAGATTTGTGGGCAAGGGCTCTGGGTGCTAAGGGTCCTACAGTGTGTAGGGAAGTTCTGAAAAATAAAAAATTCTCCCATCCAAATTCTAATAATGTCTCTGCTGGGAAACACTTAAAGGTGGTGTGGAGGAAAGAATGTAGACCTTGGTGTCCAGATGATGTTCGAGCTACCGATTGCCATGTAACAAAATCACTCCCCAAATTTAATCATTTCAAATTCTACTCGTTATTCTCTCTCACCATTCTGTGGGCTGACATCTTAGGCGGATAGGTCCACTTGGGGCTTCTCATGTGCTTGCGGTCAGGTAGTGACTGGAGTTGGAGTCAGCTGAAGGTTTACCTGAGCTGGATGTCCAAGATGGCAGCTCACTCACATGGTCAGCAGTTGTTGCCCATTAGGCCGAGATGTTGACAAAAGTTCCTCTATGACTTCTACATGTGGTTTAGGCTTCTCCCAGGATGGAAGCTGCTTTTTCAGAGGGAGTGTTCCAAAAGGAACATCTCACAAGACCAGAGCGAAAGCTACAAGTCTTCTTATGACCTGAGAAGTCACCCAGCATCACTCACAGTTTTATGTTGGTCAAAGCTGTCATAAGACCTTCCCAGATTCAACGAAGTGGAGGAACAGACTCCATCTTTTGATGGAGGCGTGGAAGAAGAGCATTAGGAATTAGCCCATCATAGAAAATAAAATCTACCACAGAGGACTTGGCTTGAGGTCCTGCCTCTCCCACTCGTATATCAAAGACTTCCACTAAATCCTGACTCTCTCTGAGTTTTGGTGTCTTCCTTTAAGACAGGGAGTAACATGGTACCTACCTTGCTAGGGTGCCTTGAAAACCTATGGCAACCGTTGCTAGTTGTTACTGTCGGTGTTTTCCTATTAGCAGGAATGGCAGTCCCAATTCCAGAATTCTCCTAATGCTGTGCATGTGTCTGCCATTTTGACTCTGCTGGCTTTGTGGTTGAAGGATTTGAAAAGCACCCTCGGTTTATGTTGGGGGAGGTAAGGTCAGCATCTGACCAATGCAGGTCCAGTCTTACTTCTTTTATTGGATTTTAATTCATTTTTGTTTGTATTTAATCAAAATATAACATCTGTAAGAGTCCCTTGACCTCTTTCCTCCCTCATCTTCCTTCTGTTCCCCAGAGGCAACCACCTGCAACATTCATAGCTGCCTCTTCTTTTTCTTCTTCTTCTTCCCCTCCACCTCCTCCTCCTTCTTTTTTCATATTTACATTCATATTTTTAGATAATAGGCATATACAGTTCTCTCTTGAGTCACTTACTTTAAATATTTTCCACTATACAGTAAGTGAATATTTTAGATCACTCCTCTTCCTCTTCCTGTGCTTTGTATCCTTCCAATACAATTGTTTATCAATTTTGGGTTAGATCCACACAGAGTGTTTTCATTATTATGATTGTATACAATAAACATTGTTCACTACTGAGCCAAGCAGTGACTCGAGATTACATTTTCCTGGGGTTGATTGTTCCTTCCTATTTTGCATTTGCTCTGTTTTCTGTAAACATCTATGTCTTTCCATATTTCCAACAACTCTGCAAACCAATTTATTCAGTGTTTTGTTTTGTTTTTGTTTTTGAACATCTCAAACCTGTTGATAATCAGAAGTTCCTGGAGAAATTCTTCCTGGAGTCCCCTCGATGCTCTGCTCTAACCTCGACCAGTTGGTTCCTAGGCCTACCTCATAGCTGTCCTCCTGGGACTGTCCTTCACCAGTATCTTGGAAATGCCCTTTTCCCCTGTCCTTCATAGGATCACAAGGCTTCCTCTTTCTTGGTTACTCCCTCATCATGGTGGAGCATCCTCCAGTGGTTTCCCAAGAATGAATACAATTGATGTAAGGATTTTTTGTATTTTGCATGTTTGAAAATATCTTTATTTTACCCTCATGCTTATTTGATAGTGTGGCTAGGAATAGAAATTTAGGCTAAAAATAATTTTCTTTGGGGATAGTGAAAGCATTTTTCCAACGTCTCCTAACTTCCAGTGTTGCTATTGAGAAGTCCAATGCCATTCTGATTCTTGATGCTTTATATGTAAACTTTTTGGTTTTCTCTTTAAAAACTCTAAAGATCTCCTTTTTCCCTTAGAGTTCTACAGTGTCACAATGATGTATCTTGGTCTGGGTCCATTTTCAACTATTGTGCTGGGCATTTTCATCAAGAATTGTGTCCTTTGGTTCTAGGGCATCTTCATATTATTTCTTTGATAATTTCCTTACCATAATTTTCTTCTGTTATTTCTGAAACTACTTATCAGATATTGAACCTCCTGAATCACTCCTCTAATTTTCTTACCGTTTTTTCTTCTATTGTCTTTCTCTCTGTTTTTGCTTTCAGGGAGATCTCCTTAACTATATCTTCCAACACTTACAGAATTTTTGAAATTTTTTGTTCATTTTTTTTATTTCCAGGAACTCTTTTTTGCTCTCCTTGTTTCTTTTTCATCACATCCTATGGATATAGTGTCTTCCCTTATGCCTCTAAAGATACCAAATACATTCAGTTTCTGCTTCTCACTCTCTGTTTCTGCTTCCTTCAGAGATCCTTTTGTTTTCCTGCTTGATTATTTTATTCTCTGTCGTGTTGGATGCTTTCCTCACCTGTGATCCTTTACTGCCGCTCAAGGATGAAGCCCTGAAGAGCTGACTGGAAGTTCTGTGTACATGGATGGGATTTATTCTAGGAAGATCAGGTAGACAATGGGCTTTTTCACCAGAAGCCTCCACATGTCAATATGTGTAGGTCTTTTTCCTGGAGTGGGTCCGTTTCTGCAGAAAAGAATCTTTCAACCCTGGGGTTCTGAGGCAAGGTGGGGGAGGGGAGGGGAGGGGGGGTTACTTAGAGTACACCTCAGCCTCCCTCGGTATCTGATGCCACAAAGTCTCTCTGGTTCAGTTTTTCTAGAAAATAAACCTCCTGGGAATTCCCTGGCTGTCCAGTGGTGAGGACTCTGCGCTTCCACTGCAGGGGGCACGGGTTCGATCCCTGGTCGGGGAACCAAGATCCCACAGGTCGCACAGCGTGGCCAAAAATCTAATAATAATAATAAAGAAAAATAAACCTCCTCTCTCCTTCAAAAGGTAAAGTTGGAGCTGGGACCTGCAAAAGTCTATGTGCCTCTTACAAATACTTCTAAAGAATCCTTCTGTCTTCAGGCCCTACCTCATTCCCTTCCACAGCACCTGGTGCCCCAATTCTTGAGCCTTGCCAAGGTTCTACGGGCCATAGCCTTCTCTCTGGTATATGCCACCCCTGTCCCCAGGCACTCAGTGAGGACTTTCCTTCTCCCTGCTGATTCCTTCACCTTTCCACTGTCTTCATGTACTGTGGCTCAGGGTTACATATGTCTCCAACATCTAAGAGACTTCTGAGGAGGCGCTGGAAAATGCTCTACCCACCATCTTAAAACTCACGGTCCTGGCAGCCTTTAAGCTAACGTTGGCCTTTTGTGTTAGCTTCAAATCAACCAATACAAGTGGACCATCTCAAAGGGCTCAGAACACTGTCATGATAACAACAATAACCATTTTTAGCACCTACTATGTGCCAAACATTTTGCATAAATTATCTTTAATCCTCACCACAACCTACAAGGTAGGTATTATTATCCCCATTTTACAGATGAGGAAACTGAGGCCCAGCAAGTTTCAATAACTTGTGCCACGTCAACCATTTGATAAGTGGCAGGGTCAGGATTTGAATTCAGATCTGTCTGGCTCCAAATAGCCTCTAACCACCAACGCCTTATAAATCTACCTCAAGTCACACAGTGGGTGGGCCTTAAATATCCGGTAATCAGTCACATCCAACAAACAATCTCTTATGCATCAGTGCTTAAAAGGGAAGCTATGGTGCATCCGTGCATGGTGCAAATAAGCCTCCTTGGTATATATGTTCTATTCAGTCGTCCTCATCTTGTGTTTGTTTGAGGTGAGCCCTCCAGGTGAGCGGCTAGGCCTTGCATCTGCAGTGTGCAACCACGAGCCAGTTTTAAAAGAACCCAGCTCAATAGGAAGACTAATGAGCCCGGCCGCCCTCCCCCTGCTCTGACTCCTGCTGGTTGTGGGGCTGCAAGCTGGAGCAAGCGTAGCCATGGTGATGGTGGCAGTCTGCCAGCCGGGTGGTGGGCGGGGGGGAGGGGAGAGGGAGAGGGAAACTGCAGGGGATGGGACCAGAGGATTTCTCTGAGGAGGCTCCTGGGGGAAAGGGCTGCTCCCTGCCCCCAGCAACCTCGCAAGCTGGGCACCTGCCAAGCACCCACCTGCCTTTCCAGCCTCCTCAGCACTCGCGTTCTCACCTCTTCCCCTGACTCACCATGCAGGTGGCTGACTCATGGCACCTGTGGTGTAGCCAGGGTAGAGGCGGCATATGGAAGCCTCTGCTGGTATGCTCAGCCGCTCCAGGAGGGGGTGTGTGTGCAGGATCTGGGGAAGGCAGACCTGGGGGCCTGAGCTCCGCGAGGACAGGACTGAGAAGGTGATGCTGAGGGCCCACTCTCCGACGGTCTGTCCCTGCCCTGCCTCCACCATTTCCTGGGTCACTTTGCTGCTTAGCCGCTGCTCCCGGGAACGTCCCTACCCGTTGGCACAGCTTGACAGGGAGGGCGGAGAGGCTTTGGGCCGTGGCTCTCACTGAGCCTGGCGCCCGCATATACATCCAGCGTTCCCTGCGTGTCACTCCCTGCTCCATCCCTTCGAAGGCTTCGCTACGCTCCGGGCATAAAGACTCTGAAAGCGTTTCGTGCTCTGCGCTGTTCTTCCCCTCCAGCCCCGCCTCCTTCCTGGGTCCCCTCCCGCTCTGCCCTGGTCTTCCCCTCCAGCCCCGCCTCCTTCCTGGGTCCCCTCCCGCTCTGCCCTGGGCCACACTGGCCACCTTTCCATTCTCTGCCGTTTTCCCATCGGGCCCTTGCATAAGCCCTTCCCTCCTCCTGGGATGCCCCCACCCCCTCTCACCTTTTGCCCCTGCAGATACCAACTCAAAACATCACTTCCTCCGAAACGCCTGTCTTGGCCTCTCAGACCAGTCACTCCACCCTGAGGCCCCAAGAACCTCTTCTTTGCAACATTCCTCACAGCTGCCATGTCTGGGTGCCTGTCTCTCTCCCCCGGTGGGACTGGGAGGCCCAGAGGACCCCTGCTCCCACTGGATGCCCTGTACCTTGTACAGTGCTTGGCAGATGGTCCCCACTCAACAGTAAGGAAGGAAGAGAGGGAGGGAGGGAGGAAGGAAAAGAAAGAGGGAGGGAGGGAGAAACCCATCCATTCGTTCTGACTGGGGATGTAGGTGACGCAGCTCGCTGCCCTGAGCCTGCCCCGGCTGGGACGCAGAAACCAATGTGACATTTCTCCCGAGCTGCTGTTCCACATCTGACCTTGATGACGATGAAAATACGAGGAGTATTAAGGGCTTTGGCCTCTTTAACCAAACCATCATTTGTCTTACTCTCAAAAATGTTTTTTTGTTTTTTTTTTTTTTGCGGTACGCGGGCCTCTCACTGTCGTGGCCTCTCCCGTTGCGGAGCACAGGCTCCGGACGCGCAGGCCCA
>NC_041228.1:35406816-35440971 GCF_002837175.3 Physeter macrocephalus
CGTGGGATCCTCCCGGACCGGGGCACGAACCCGCGTCCCCTGCATCGGCAGGCGGACTCTCAACCACTGCGCCACCAGGGAAGCCCTCAAAAATGTCTTTCTTGAAGGTGGGAGCAGCTAATACTTTTAGCTCGAAAGGAAGTGTTCCTTGAGCACCCTGCCTCCAGTAAGAAGGGCGATGGGGTACCGGCCACCTGGCTTACGTTTCAGAGCATTTGCTCTCTTTCTTACACTCACCAGCCCCACTTCCCATGTCCCCCCAGCTGCCTGGGGATCATGTGCCCCTAAAGGCCAGCGACAGAGAAAAGGCTTGTGGGAAAAGCAGGGACCAAATTCTGGAGTCCGGCTCCCCTAAATGCGGGTGGCTGAGCTCCCAACAGTGGGGAGGATGGAGAAGAGGGGAAGTTTAAGATGTCCTTCCAAGAGGGTGGAGAAGCTGTTTCCTGCTCAGCCCTGCAATTCCAGCCGGGTGCGGGTGCTCTGGGGAGTGAGTCACCTCTGATAAACCCAGGCAGGAGGGATTTTGATAAGATAGAAGGAAGGGTGTTTACCCAGGGCCCTTCGATTCCGGGTGGGTCCGCTGGTGTAGAGGCCAAAGAACATCCTCTGGAAAAGTAAAGGAAGTCCTGTTAGGAACCAGAGGGAAGGCAGAGTAACCGACTGCCTCCGACTTCCACTTTCTTGAGCTTATTTTTAAAGGGCCCTGAGACCATCCCCCTAGAGAAAAACGTCTTGACGCACAATGCAAATCAAAGGCATTCTCTGGCTGTATGACCCTGAGCAAATCATTTTACTTCTCTGCTTGAGAAACTGCCTTGAAGCCGGCTCAGATGATTTATTGAGTTGAGGTCCCTTTCACTCTAATAAATATTTACGGAAGTCATTGATGTCTCCTCTGTCATGAACTTGAGTTTGAGTTTTGATTCTAGCATTTGCTGATTTTCCGCCTCTGTAAGACGAAACCTATTCAAAAGGTCGTTGTGTGGGTCTCCAGCCCGGTGCCCAGTTCCCGGAAGGAGGGAGCTGGCCCACCCTGTCCCTCATCTCCCAACGAGTGTGGGATGGCTGTTGTGGGTATTTAGAGACCAGTACATTACCCTTCTGAAAGGAAGCTCTGGACTTGTTAGGAATGATCTGTGAGGCCAAAGACTTCGCTCCTTTACCCTGCAGGTGCTGGGCCTGGAGTGTTCAGCCTCTGAGCCAGAGAGTACTTCCAGGTGAAACCCTGTTTCAGATAAACCAGTACTGCTTCAGGAAGAGGTAGTGGGACTAGGGAACCGGTGTGAGAGGAGGAAAAGGGAGGTGGTGGTGCCCTGCTCACAGGCCGGCCCTAGTGACAATCACAAAGTCCCATAAAACCACAGTCAAGACTAAAAAGTTTCCTAGGAGTGACCTGCTCCAGCCTCCTGCTTTAATATACAAGGAAACATATTCAGAGGTGAGGTGAACCGCTCCGGATCATCCAGAGAGCAGCTGAAGCTGGGACAAGAGCCCAGTTCTTCTGTCGCCAGGGGGAGGTTGCCTTTATTTATTTATTATTTATTTATGGCCACGTTGCGAGGCATGCGGGATCTTAGTTCCCTGACCAGGGATCGAACCTCCTCCCCTGCAATGGAAGCATGCAGTCTTAACCACTGGACCGCCAGGGAAGTTCCAAGAGGTTGCGCTTTTAGACCCCAGTTCATCCATGGTAAATTCTTTCTGAATCTTAAGACACTGCTCATTCCCACCAAGGGTTAACAGGGAACTGAGGTATAAAGTCCAGTTGGTTGGAGTTAACTTTGTGAGCAGTCATTTCCTTTGAGCTTATGAGCTCTCTCACACACACACACACACACACACACACACTACAGCAAAATGTAATATTTGGTCAACAGTGAAGAATGTCTTATCAATCATGAAAGGTCGTTTCTAACTCCTAAGGTTTGATTACTTCACTTGTTTGTTTTTAATATTAGCCAGAGATAATCATTCATCCATAGACCTCTTGAGACTCAGCCAATGTGTCAAGGGTCTCATTGAGTTGCCCATAGATGCTGTGATCACAAGGAATTCCATGGTCACTCAGGACCGAGCATGTGGCGACCCACACATCCGCGCCCCTGCATCCCTGCACAGGCCCAGAGAGGGACTATCTCTTGTGACCCACGAGCAGAGGCAAGTGTCAATCTCCCAGGAATGCCCCGCAACAAACCACTGCCCAGTTAAACTGTGGGGGAAGCAGAGTAAGGCTGGGCAGTGTTCTATTTTCTTATCAGAGACTAAGGAAGGACTCGCAGGGTTAGAGTTCTCCATCCCCTGGAGTGAGAGCAGGGCCATCTGGGTTCTCCCAGCTCCACGATATAAGTAAATGTAAAAATTGCATTTGTTGGGTCCTGAAGAATAGGATGTGGTCTCCAAGGAAACAACTTCTAGCCCAGGGCAAGAGAAGCGCTGCCATTACCCCCACCTGAGCGTAGCACTTGACTTCCTTGACTTCCTAGCCTTGACTTCCAAGACCACAGGTGTTGCTCAGGACAAGCAGCGGCAAGGAGATGAAGATCAGGAGGCTGAGGTTCCTGGGGGTGGGTGGCCACTGCCACGAGCAGGGATGGACCTTCAAGCAGATGGCACAGTCCAGCAGAGGTAACTGAGTGTAGAGAGTGAGATTCTGTTTAAGAACTTAAGAAGAATTCCAAGTCTCCTTCCAGGATCTGCTGAGACATGAAGACTGGGTAACCAACAGGGGCCATGGAGCAGGGCAGAGGGGCAGGAGGAGTGGACCAAACTGTAACCCACAGGGACTCCTCGTAGAACATACAGTGTCCAAGTTAAGAGCGCCAGCCCAGGAGTAAGACAGCCTGGGTTTGAATACCAGCTCCTCCACTTACTAGCTATATGACTGGCAGGTGTCTAAACCTTAGCTTTCTCAACTGACAAAAGTTGGGATAATAATACCCACCTAATATTGTTGATTAAGTGACATCAGTTATATGAGGCACTTTTAGTGTCTGGCGCATTAGACTAAGTGCTTATATTATTTACCTGTTGCTGAATAACAAATTACCTTCAGGCTTAGTGGCTTAAAACAACAAACATCGTCTCAGCTTCTGTGGGTCAGGAATCTGGGCACAGTTTAGCTAGATGCTTCTACCTCAAGGTCTCTCAAGGGATGCAGTCAAGCAGTTGGCCACGAGGTCCCTGAAAGCTTGGCTGGAGGTGGGGAGGGGCACCTGTAAACCCACTACTTCAGCCTCAGTCCCTCACTACGCCTCATGACATGGCAGCTGGCTTTCTTCAGGGCACACAATCTGAGAGAATAAGAGCAAGAGAGAGAGCCCGAGAAGGAAGCCACAGTCTCTTTATAACCTAATCTCTGAAGGGATACCCCATTACTTCTGACATATTCTATGCATTAGAAGTGAGTCAATAGGGCTTCCCTGGTGGCGCAGCGGTTGAGAATCCGCCTGCCAATGCAGGGAACACGGGTTCGAGCTCTGGTACGGGAAGATCCCACATGCCGCGGAGCAACGAAGCCCGTGTGCCACAGCTACTGAGCCGGCGCTCTAGAGCCCGCAAGCCACAACTACTGAGCCCGCATGCCACAGCTACTGAGCCTGCATGCCACAGCTACTGAAGCCTGCACTCCTAGAGCCCGTGCTCCTCAACAAGAGAAGCCACCGCAATGAGAAGCCCATGCCCTGCAACGAAGAGTAGCCCCCACTCGCTGCCACTAGAGAAAGCCCACGCACAGCAAGGAAGACCCAACACAGCCAAAACTAAATAAATGAAATAAATAAATTTAAAAAAATATAAAAGAAGTGAGTCAAATCCAGCCCACACTCCAGGAGAGGGATTACATAGAGTGTGAGGGTCAGGAGGCGGGGGTCACTGGGGGCCATTTGAGAGAATGCCTACCATAGTGTTTATTTAATGTTCCATATTTTTATTATTCTTTTTGTAAATTTTATTCCCCAAATTATTCTCCATTAATGCCACTACAAGTTTCCAATTCTGTGTTTTACTGCTGCTGTTCTTACTGCCAGGAATGCCTGCTTCAAAATATTTATTTATTTATTGGATATTAATCCCTTATTTGTCATAACATTTGCAAACGTTTTCTTGCATTCAGTAGGTTGTCTTTTCGTTTTGTTGATAGTTTCCTTTGCTGTGCAAAAGCTTTTAAGGTTAATTAGGTCCCACTGGTTTATTTTTGCTTTTGTTTCCTTTGCCTTAGGAGATAGAGCCACAGAAACGTTGCTACGATTTATGTCAAAGAGCGTTCTGCCTATATGCTTCCAAATATTTACACTGTCCAATCCTACCCATCTTTTTCTTTTTTTTTTCTTTTGCGTGGCATGTGGGATCGGTTCCCCAACCAGGGATTGAACCTGCACCCCCTGCACTGGAAGTGTGGCGTCCTAACCACTGGACCGCCAGGGAAGCCCCCCTACCCATCTTTTAAGGCTAGACTCAAATGCCACCTCCATGAAGCCTTGGCAGATCACCCCCTTATAGGAAGTAGTCATTTCCTTCTCCGAAGTCCAAGGGAGAAGAGGTTGATGAAGGAAAGAACGGCTACTTTGTGCTCAAGAAGATAAATGCAACAACTCGTAAATGAGTAGGAGCCAAGTAACTCAGATACACTTCATGTACTTCTTTCTCAAAAACAGGCTTTGGTTTTTGGCTTCTGGGTGGATGAGGGCACCAGCTCTGTTACACCATTGCAGAAACTGCTTGGATATTTCTGCTTGTTCTGGGCTGTCTGAGCACCTACCCATTTGCTGACCCTTAGGACTCATCTTCTCTAATAAAGGTGATGTGGGTCCAAAACTGAAGGCTCCTCTGCAGGGTCGGCTCCAGTAGCTCCAATAGCAGGTACAACACAGAGCCTCTTGCCCCATCTGGAGAGAAATCTAACTGCGGTAGTTTGTTCTTCTATGAACGCTCTTGTGGGTGTGAGAATTCCATCTTCCGACAAGACTCTGTTAGGCCTGAAAGGAGCCCTATTCCACACCACAGTGCTGTTCTCAGGTATCCCAAAATGATGAACTGCCACAGGGTTTCCACGGGGGTCGGGGGTTGCTGAGGAAGAGAAAAAGGCAGTGAAGTGAGTGTGGCTGATGTGGAGTCATGGAGCCAAATGGAGCCAATTCAGCCGCAGCCTGAGTAGAGGGACATCAGGTCAACTCAGGAGAAGAAGAGAAGGAAATTCACATCTGTTATGCACCTGCAGTGTGTCAGATGGAACACTTAATATTCGCCGTCCTATTGACTCCTCAGGAAAGTCTGGTGAGGAAGGGGGTATGTTCCCCATTTTACAGATGAGGAAACTGAGGTCCAGTGAGGTGAACTGGCCTGCCCCAGGTCACACCACCAGCAGAACACAGGGCTGCTTGACTCAAAGCCTAGGTTCATTCCACAGTCTATAAATGACTGCAGAAACAAAGGGAAAGGCAGAGTTCTAAGACAAGCTAACTAAAGCAACTCCAAAAATAACTATTACAGACCAAGCATGAAGTTTCATTTAGTTCTCCAAGTTCTCAAACCGAATTTTAGCAAAGCTTCCGTTATTGGTCCTGAGTTACAAAATAAGCAAATCTTCCATAGTGACAAGTTGGTGAGGGGGTGGGTGGGAAAGGATGTTTGGTACAATTAATAAGAAGACCTCCACAGTCCCTTGCCCCCTATTACCACCTCATCTTTATCAGAAGATGAGTATGAAAAGTGATGACACAACCAGAAAGCTAACAGGATGGGAAACCTAACTCTGAATATCAGCTTCCATTCTACGTGAACCATCGCCCTCTCTCCTTACTCTTTCCATCCTGGCTTTCTGGTCTTTTATGATTGGCTCTGCTTTCCTGTCCCAAAGGAAATAACTCCCAGAAGGAAGAAGAAGGCTCATGCCAAGAGAAGATACAGGACTGATTGAAAGCTGCACGGTAAGTAGACGAGCCCTAAACTGTTGATGTCAACTCCTTTCCTCTCACCTCAAATTGATGACGTAGATTGGGTTAAACTGCTGTTGAGTCTTGTGTGGGGGTACAGTTATGGATACGGAGAGAAGAGAGAAGTTACGTGGTTATGGAGAGAAGAGCCCCCTCAAGACAGTATTACAGCGTATTTTACAGCATAGAACAGCATATTTCGTTTGATCTCAACAAATATTCAGTTAGCACAAGACTCTCAGCCACGTGCTGGGCTAATAGGTATGATGGAACTCAGTGGGGGAGACTCAGACTCTGCCCTCAAGGCATCTAGAATTCTCTAGGGGAGATATAAAGTGTACACAGAACTTAAAAATAAGACAGTATGTTACAATCGCCATTAGAAAAATCAAATCAAATTACCATTCCTTAAAAAGGAAGAAAATTCTGACATGCTCTATAACCTGGATGAATTTCGAGGACATTATTTTAAGTGAAATAAGCCAGTTGCAAAAGACAAAGACTGTCTGATTCCACTTCTGCGGGGTCCCTAGTGCAGGCAAATTCATAGAGACAGAAAGTAGAATGGTGGTTGCCAGTAGCATGGGGAGGGGAAAATGGGGAGTTAATGTTGAATGGCTACAGAATTTCAGTTTTGCAAGATAAAAAAGTTCTGAAGGTTGGGAGCTCAGCAATGTGAATACACTTCACACTCTTGAAATGTACACTTAAAAATGTTTCAGATGGTAACATTTACGTTATGTGTATTTTACCATAATTTGAAAAACTTTTTAAATTTTTAAATGGAAAAATATTACTACTGACCTGCAGAAAGTAAAGCAATTGCCTATCTAACTGGAGCTATCAAGAAGGCTTCATGGAGGAGGGGACATTTGAACTGAGCCTTTTAGAATAGATGGGCTAAAGATGGACAGAAAAGGGCATTCCAGGTGAAAAGAGCTGCAGGAGCAAAGGCACATCTTTTTTGAAAAAAATCCAGAAATTTCTCTCTTCCATTGCACCAACCCTTAACAAACACTTTTCCAGCGATCAAACTGCCGGAGCCTGTGTTTGTAATCCTCTCCTGTGACATCTCAGCGAGGCACGGGCTCTCCTGCTTCTCCCTCCCTTCATCTCTTCCCCTCTCTGTGCCTGCCTCTTCCTGCCCCTTGTTCTCTCTCTCTCTCTCTCTCTCTCTCTCTGGTGCCTTTTGAACATTCTAAAATGAAATCCTTGACAAAGGTTTGCTTTCACCCCAGAAGCAGTCTTCCTTGAGGTCTCTTTAACAAGAGCAAACACCCAGAGACTCTCACACCTTTATTAACAGACCTTGTTTTGTTGTTCTTTTTCCTCCTTGGATACCAACCAGAAGCTTAAGAAGAAATTACCTCATCACCCACACAGGCAGGTCTCGATTAGAAAAGCAGTCTTTCTGACAGACGCTTCCACTGCCTGGTCTCCCTGATTAAGGGCAGCTTTATACACCAGCACCCCGACAGGGGAGGTGAGGGGAGACGTTCAGGTTTATACATCACCTGTGAACACAAGTCTAGAGGAGGGTGGGCTCCAGGGAGAATTTCTTCATCTTCGGAAGGGTTACTAAAGTCAGAACTTACTCTTCTCCATGTTAATCACTGAGATCGAAGGCAAGAATGCCCCTGTTTCGGATGAGAATGGTAACCAGGCAAAGGGAAGTCATCTCAGGCTCCAGGAAGAAAGCCTGCCCTGTCCCCACCCGCGTGGAGTCGGGCATCGGGCCCAGGACCGTCTGATCTGGGTAGACAGAGCAGAGCTTCCCCGCAGGTCCCCAAAGTGCAGACTCATGCAGCGGAGATGCGCAAAACGTGTCTGTTCGAGTGAATCCAGTTTACCCAGAGCGAAGCCCCTGCTGCTTCATGCGGCCCGGTGTGATCTGGAGAGGCTGCCAGATCTCCGGTTAGAAAATTGCCCCGTTTTTAGTTATCTGTCTTTTTGTCCTGTCCTTCACTTTCGATTGTTACCTTTAGTTTTGAGCGAGGACTCCTACCTGTTTTGGGGTGAATGGTGCCACGTCCTGGAGGTAGCAGGCCTGACTCCTCTCCACAAAGTCTGTCTGTTCTGGAGAACTGACATTGCTCTTTCCTCAATTTCTTCAGCTCAGTCTAGACAGCTTTCAAGTCAGCAAATGCTGGAGAAAAGGCAGAGCTCAGGGTGAAGTGGGGAATCAGCCTGACATTTTCTTTGTTGGAATTGATCACTTGGGAGTAGAGGGGGTGGAAATCCAATTTAGGGACCACAGTCCTTCCTTGGTGTCTATTTAATTCCATTAAAAATTATCACAACAAAATCATGGCATCTCCGCACAGGGAGGAGCCTGAGGTGTTATCTCAGCCAAGCCCAACATCATGCAGGAATCCGCCATAGGCATCCCAGCTGGCTACGGCCACTGAAATAATCAGACATGTTCCCTGATGGAGAACACACTGCCTTTAGGAGTGAAATTAATCAGAGAAGTCTTCCTTAGACTAAGTGAAAACTGAAAATCTGCTTATGTATTAGCTTACACGCACAGATACTAATGCTGGCATGTATGCCTATGTGTGTTGACTGACTGACTGAATGAATGAATGAATTATAAAACAGAGGAAATTGGCAAGGAAGAGAAAAAGGGAAAGGAGGGAAAGTAGTTGCAGTGGTGAGAGGCCATGGGAAGGGAGGGGGAAAAATATTTTTCTCTAAGGATTTTCTTCAGGTTTTGTGGTGGGTAGGGAGGACGGCCTGATTGCCTCAGCAAAGGTTTTCATTCCCTTGTAACATCTCTTCAACCAGCCAACAAAACCCCCAACAAGTCGATATATAATTGCATCCGATTTTACAAAGAAATACATTTGTGAACTGAAATCGATTACTTATGAATAGTGTAAAAGTTACTAAAGATAAATATTGCCTATTTTCCCTGAGTTGTAGACTTTCTCTCTCTCTCTCTCTCTCTCTCTCTCACACACACACACACACACACACACACACACACACACACACACACACCCCACACACCAGCTCTTGCAAACCATTGCTTTCTGGCCTCCTCCGAGGGAGCTAGCTAGATAAACCAGCTAACCATTACCTTTGCTCTAGCTCAGACACCCTCCTGCTCTGCCTCGCATCCCGAAACAGCTGCCCCCCTGCCATTTAGGACGGCAAAAGGCCCTCCCTGGCACACACCACACCCTCACTCCCACACACCCATCCACAGCTCTGTGTTCAAGCAGAGCTGCTCTGCTAGAGCAGGAGCCTCCTCCCCGGCAGCAGACAGGCAGCAAACGCGCACTGCATCTTTCCTGCTGTGTGGGAGGGCTGGGGAGAATTCCCCGGGTGCAGACTGCAAGCGCTCCCCTAAATCTCAAGATGACGATGGCTCACGCAGCCTTGCAAGGCTTCACAGGGTGGTCCTGGACTTGGGCTCAAATAATCGGCTGCTTTCCCTGCCTTCTCTCCTTCCCACCCCTTCACACACTCTGGGAACGCTTCCCACCCACCGGGCACCACAGCAAACTCCCCTGCAAATGCCAACGTGTCTGGTGTCTGAGTCTTCCCTGCAGGAGCTCACCCTCCAGTACAGTCCCTTCTGGAAGGAAGGCACTGCAATTCGGTGAGGACAGCAGCAAAGGCTGCAGAGGCTGGTGCTGAAAATGCCCCTTGTGTTCTGGATCCTTCCTGGGTAGGTAACCTCCCCCACTGAGGGCCCCTCCTCCCCCCAGTATCCAGCACTGGGACGCCAGGGCCACCAGTGCCAAGTGAGTTGGATAGTAGGAAACTGCACCGTTTTCTGGCAGCAAAGACAGCCAATCCAGATAATACCAGCCAGATCCTCCGGGTGTTCGGTAATTCAGCTACAAATAGGCCCTTGGCTTTTGCCTTTCATTTTGCAAATAACTGTAGCTAGAACTCATCAAACATCGACTAGATATTCTCTGGTACTTAGACACAGACTTCTCAGTGTGGAAAAGACCCTAGAAGCGAATCAATCCTTTGATACATCTGACCCCCTGCTAGAAGATTTATATCCATTCATCATATACAGGATGTCATTTCCAACCCTGTGAATCAGAATCGATCATTTCTCCCCACCTTCCCTCAGCATTTCACTGGCAAAGATTCCAGGGCGTTTTTTCACACGGCTCTGTTCTGCAGTTAGTGGGTGTCCTGTCTGTCTCTCCACTCAGGCTGGGAGCTCCCTGAGGGCAGGTCACAATCCTCCGGAGTCCCTCCCAGCTCCGAGCACAGATTCATATACGCAGGGGCTTAACAAAGACATGTGCAGTGGAATTCCTGCTTTCTGCTCTCCCTTCTAGTGTCCCAAGAAATAGCAATTTACCCTCAGCAAATTCAAGGATCTGGAGAGACACAGAGACAAGAGTTAGGATGTGTTCCAGGTGTCCTGTAAGGGCCAGTACCAACAACAGGCAGGGGCCTAAGCCCAAGTTTTATAGGGTTGCCCTCCTCTGCATGACCTTGGCCTCAAGACAGGAAGCTACTTGCTTCCTACGGCCCTAGGGGTCTGGAGCAGCATCTCCACTCCAAAGTAGCCTCCCATTCATTGTTATCAGGGTAGCAGCCAAACCTCCGTGATTTTCTGGATAATTTCCATTTCAAGTATTCTGTCCTATTGTTCCTACCCATTTATGGGCACATGTCAGACTCTGCTATTTCCAAATCAGAAAATAGAATTTGGAATTCCAATTCAAGAATTATTCTTTTGGCTGTTTCAGAAATCCCCTATGATTGTTTGAGTTCCCCCTACAGTGGAGACCCTGAGACAAGGATTCAAGCACAAATAGGTACAGAGAAAACCAGACGGGGATGGGAAGAGAGACAAGGAAGGGAAGGCAGCTGATAGAGGGTCTTTGACCTAGCCAGCTGCCAATGTGGGTGACGGAGCTTAATGCTGTCCGGGAAGCTCTGGGGCTCCAAGTCAAACACAGCCCTCAGAGGTGCAGGGGCCTGGGTATTCATCACCAATGCTCATCAGTTATTGCTTGCAGGATGCTCCCCGGAGACACTCTCAGCTGCCATCAGAGAGCAGAGGGCGCCCCAGGAGGGAGGAGAAGCCCCTAGACGGCAAAATGCCAGCGCCGACAGCTAGAGGGGTATGCATGGCTTGGTAAGAGCCAAGGACACAGTAGGGCACTGGCAGAGTGTTCTACGTCTTCTCATCTCCAGAAGACATGGCTGTAATTCACATATAATTCACAATGACCAAGAGCAAAGCCCTTTAAGAACAGTATCCAGGATATAAATCAGTGGCCAAGGAGGTTGAGGAAAAGGACACTGAAGAAGACGGTGGTGACACACTCATGTCCACGTCTCACACCTCCCAGTTCTGTGCTGTCCAGTCTTGTTTGCCCTGCACGGACAGCAGGCAAAGTGTACAGGCTGTTTCTAATGGGTGAGCTCCAGTTCCTCGATTATGTGCATGAACCAATCAATTCCCCCTTTTCTCTTTACTTCAAATGATTTCTGTCACTCACAACTGAAAGAATGTGGATGGCTGTTCGCCCTGGTTTCCTGGTCACGTATACGAAAATTCAGAAGGTTAGGTAACGTGCCTGAGCTACACACCTCCCATGCGCTGGGGCCAGGGGGCCCCTCCAGGTCTGTATGGCTCCGATGCCAGTACTCTGTGTCTTCAGGTTAGTTTCAGTAATGCTGTGCCAGGCTAGTGCCCATGGGGAGCTGGAGCTGGCCTCTACTCACAAGAGTCCACCGTTTTTTTGCTCAGGAATTTTGTAAGCCAGTTGCCATCATGTTGTTAGCTTGAAATCGGCCATGTTGGGAGTATTTACACCACAGAAATTGGCAAATGATACAAAACCAGGGCTTCCCCCATCAAGAGCCAGTTGTTAAACATGAAACATATATATCTTGGAAGTTCCTATGCGCCACCTCTCTGCGTGGAGTCCCTGTGGGCAAGAACAAAGTCTCTCCTGCTTTTGATCTTATACAGCTCAGCTCAGCTTGAGAGTCACAGCAAGTGGGTGCTGCCTGACTTGGCAACGAAGCAACCCCTGTATGCAGGTCTGTCTCATCCGGGAAAAGGAAGAAGAGTTTTAGGGGAGCTCAGGATTCATCACCCACGATTTGCTCATGGAGTTCCCCACAAAGAAGGGAGAAGGGGGTGTCTGTTCCCATGGGATGGGTGGTGAGCCAGGGGGTCACAGCCATGGGCACCCCTTCCTCAGGGTCCATCTTATCACCCTCTAGCTGAGCTGCCTGAGGCCCTTATTTCTGACACCAAATCTTGTTTTAAATTTGGTTTTGACCATTGAAAACAGAAGTCAATGATACCTTTTTAAGGAACAGCCATGACATTAGTATACTCCAAGCAACAACCAAACACAGGCATCCTACCCCATGTGTGGGTTTTGTTTGGTTGAGTTTTGTTTGTTTGCTGTTGTCCTCAGACTTGGGAGAGTCCTCCAGAAAAGCGGAGGTGGAGGGCTTCCGTGGGCTTCAACCAGAAACCAGGACAAAAGCAAGTGAGAGGCACGCAGAGGTCTCCAAGCCCAAAGAGAAGCTTCCGGAGATGATTAATTCCTCCAGGCCAAGAGGCCCAAAGCTAACAACATTTCCCTGAATGCCTGCCTGACAGCATGACCAAAGTCCAGTTCAAAAATGCATCTGAAAATTTTAAGGCACCAACTTAGATAATTTTATTCAGAACTGGAAATTGACCTTCGGCTAAAACTTCTCCAGCCCAATGGAACGATTTAAGTGCATGTGTTATTGCCGATACTTAATCTGCGACCAGCACCCAAGAGAACAGAACAATTCCTCCTTTCAAACTTCCTCAGGCTCCTCCCCTCACAGAACCTTCCAGGACTGAGCAATTTGGACTTAAAAATGCCAGCCATTCTCGCTCATTATCTTCCAGTAAAGTGCTGCTTTCTGGAGGCTGAGTCCCATCTCTTGCTTTCTGCCCTGGCAGCTGTGGATCGCGCAGATCACGCAGACGTTGCAGGGCTGCGTAAATCCCTCCCGCTCTTAAAATTTAAAAGAAAATGGTTGGGGCTTCCCCACGACGGGAGAGGCCACAACAGAGGGAGGCCCGCGTACCACAAAAAAAAAAAAAATAAACAAAAAAAAATGCCAGCCATTCTCGCTCATTATCTTCCAGTAAAGTGCTGCTTTCTGGAGGCTGAGTCCCATCTCTTGCTTTCTGCCCTGGCAGCTGTGGATCGCGCAGATCACGCAGACGTTGCAGGGCTGCGTAAATCCCTCCCGCTGTTAAAATTTAAAAGAAAATGGTTGGGGCTTCCCTGGTGGCGCAGTGGTTGGGAGTCCGCCTGCCGGTGCGGGGGACGCGGGTTCGTGCCCCGGTCCGGGAGGATCCCACGTGCCGCGGGGTGGCTGGGCCCGTGGGCCATGGCCGCTGAGCCTGTGCGTCCGGAGCCTGTGCTCCGCAAGGGGAGAGGCCGCAGCAGTGGGGGGCCCGCGTACCACAAAAAAAAAAGAAAATGGTTGGGCACCACTCTGCCTTCGACTCAGCTCACAGAACAGGAGCCAGATGCTTCCTTTAATTTCCAGGTGCACTCAGGCTGCAAGCACCCTTGGGAGAATGGCAGGCCTCAGGTATGTGAAAACCCCTTCGAAAGGATGCCGCGCGGTGGCTCTTAGTCACATCCGAGCCGCGGCTCTCCAGCTCTGGGAGGGCGTTCTTGAAATGTGCTTTCCCCTTATCTGTCCACATACCTGGCATTTATGCCGAAACTGTCCTCATGACACATGCAAATGTGATAAACCATCTAGTCTCAGGGCTGTGTTCCATATCTGTCACATTTATCAACCTTTCTTTGGTTCTAAGCTTTCCAAGGTGTTGTCGGGCTTCCTCACATATGTGAACGCAAAGTGTGTACCTTCCAAGCTGACTTAACGCCCTCTGCAACATTTTCGATCAGTTTTTTTATGGACATTATTGAAAAATTTTGGACATTTGAATCAAAGTTTTTTACTGAGATCATTTTTTTCTAAAAAATGTTTCCATTTCTCATTGCTGACTTGAGTAAGTAACACTGTATTCTTACTGTAACTTTTTACTCTGTATACAATACACAAATATTTTGCTACTAATGTATGTTTCTGCCTAATTGAAGCCTTTAATAACTCAAATCAAGTTGCTTATTCATAGGTACAGTGCGCTTAGGCTGTGTACCAGACAGGAAATTAAGGAAAATACAAATTGTGTTCTTTGGGCTCAAGGAATGCCCAATCTTGTTGAAGGAATAAGACAGCATAAAATACGGCGCTAGATTGGTAGGATACATGAGCCATCATCCCAGGAACCATTTATAGCCCTGACATCTCCAGAAAAACAGGATTCCCACCTCAAAAGTGGCCCAACATAAAGGATGGATGACAGCCAGGTTCTTAGCTAGCAACTATTTCATAAACAGAACTGGAATGACCTCTAGCAGGACAAGTAAAAAACTTCTGTAAAAAACCTTGTGGAAACATTAACTGATCCTTTTACCAGCCCTTACTTGGAGAGGCGCTGACCCCTGCATTTCCAGGATAAGATGGAAGAGAGAGACCCATATGGCTCATAAAAAAGCAGAGCCTTCACTCACCTCGGGTGCATCCTGTTCCTCGGCAATGGGCTTCCCGTGGGCCATGGCCGCTGAGCCTGTGCGTCCGGAGCCTGTGCTCCGCAAGGGGAGAGGCCGCAGCAGTGGGGGGCCCGCGTACCACAAAAAAAAAAGAAAATGGTTGGGCACCACTCTGCCTTCGACTCAGCTCACAGAACAGGAGCCAGATGCTTCCTTTAATTTCCAGGTGCACTCAGGCTGCAAGCACCCTTGGGAGAATGGCAGGCCTCAGGTATGTGAAAACCCCTTCGAAAGGATGCCGCGCGGTGGCTCTTAGTCACATCCGAGCCGCGGCTCTCCAGCTCTGGGAGGGCGTTCTTGAAATGTGCTTTCCCCTTATCTGTCCACATACCTGGCATTTATGCCGAAACTGTCCTCATGACACATGCAAATGTGATAAACCATCTAGTCTCAGGGCTGTGTTCCATATCTGTCACATTTATCAACCTTTCTTTGGTTCTAAGCTTTCCAAGGTGTTGTCGGGCTTCCTCACATATGTGAACGCAAAGTGTGTACCTTCCAAGCTGACTTAACGCCCTCTGCAACATTTTCGATCAGTTTTTTTATGGACATTATTGAAAAATTTTGGACATTTGAATCAAAGTTTTTTACTGAGATCATTTTTTTCTAAAAAATGTTTCCATTTCTCATTGCTGACTTGAGTAAGTAACACTGTATTCTTACTGTAACTTTTTACTCTGTATACAATACACAAATATTTTGCTACTAATGTATGTTTCTGCCTAATTGAAGCCTTTAATAACTCAAATCAAGTTGCTTATTCATAGGTACAGTGCGCTTAGGCTGTGTACCAGACAGGAAATTAAGGAAAATACAAATTGTGTTCTTTGGGCTCAAGGAATGCCCAATCTTGTTGAAGGAATAAGACAGCATAAAATACGGCGCTAGATTGGTAGGATACATGAGCCATCATCCCAGGAACCATTTATAGCCCTGACATCTCCAGAAAAACAGGATTCCCACCTCAAAAGTGGCCCAACATAAAGGATGGATGACAGCCAGGTTCTTAGCTAGCAACTATTTCATAAACAGAACTGGAATGACCTCTAGCAGGACAAGTAAAAAACTTCTGTAAAAAACCTTGTGGAAACATTAACTGATCCTTTTACCAGCCCTTACTTGGAGAGGCGCTGACCCCTGCATTTCCAGGATAAGATGGAAGAGAGAGACCCATATGGCTCATAAAAAAGCAGAGCCTTCACTCACCTCGGGTGCATCCTGTTCCTCGGCAATGGGCTTTGGCTACCTTTCACCTCGTTCAAAGGGGTTCATTTGACTGAAACTTATGTAAGTCCCAAGATGGTATCAGCCTCCCATTCTCATCTCAATATCATAGCAGCCCACATCTCCTGAGAGTTGACAGGTACATTATCAAGGAGAAAGGAAAGAGCAAGCCTTGACCCCAATTCAACCTTGGAGGTCATCCTCCCCGAGAGGTCGCAGCATCTTTTGACAAATGGCACCATCCAGAGCCCTGGAGATGTAAGGATGGCTCCAGGCAAGATTTACTTGCCCTTTGGGCAAGACTTTCACTTAGATCTTCCCCTATGAGCAGGTTCTGTCAACCAAGTGAATCCCAAATTACATAAATCCAGTTGGTACAATTTAAGCAGGGGTGGGATGGGGGAGCAGGGAAGCAAAACATTTTACAGTGAAAGAGAGGACACATGATCACCCTGCTTAATATAGGATAAAATTTAGAGTATCTGATACTGGGGAAAAAAGGGAGAAATTATTTTAAATAATTTTGAATCCATACCCCTTCTTCTAAGTGAGGAGTCCATAGTAAGTTCCCTATTTCCATTTGAAGTCAACCTCAACTCCTTGACTTACACGTCAAGTCTTGGCAGTTGTCTCCTCTCCTCAACTCCTTGACTTACATGTCAAGTCTTGGCAGTTGTCTCCTCTCCTCAACTCCTTGACTTACATGTCAAGTCTTGGCAGTTGTCTCCTCTAGGTTCTAGTGTCTGTGTCTGTAAGCTTAATAACTTTGGCCAAACTACTTAACCTCTCTGGTATTGTTTTCTTCACCCTAAAAAAATGAAGCTGTGATTTTTAGGTTTTCTTCCAGCTCTCAAAATTTAAAATTCTATGACTATGCTACACAGAGATAGACTTGCCCTCAAATAACTGTTCTTTATTTAGGGAATAATTTCTACAGGTAGTAACCTTCAGTGTCCCAAGAAATGCACAGAGCCACACACAGTAGGCTGGGACAGACTCCTTCTCCAGGGAACTAAGGGTCTTCCAGAATGGCCAGGGAGATCCACTCACACCAGCCTTCTCAGTCACGCTTGACCCAGAAAAGAGCCACACCATCTGCAGGGATGAGTAGCTCTGAAAAAGTAAGGCAGTGATGGAAACTGTAGGAAGTTTAGACGCAGCTGGATGGGATTTCAAAAAGCAAAGGGTCAAATAACAAGGTGACAGTAGACTGCCATGCTGTCAGCACATTATTCTTGCAAGGATTGGGTTTCTGGACACCAATTGTTCAAACTTAGGCTTGTCCCTCCCCCAAGGATTTGGAAGATAGGTTGGGAGGTGAAGCAGCAGAGTGAGGGAAGGGCAAGGCGCATCAGTGCGGAGTGACAGGGCACCCTGACTCTTACCTGAGCCCCCGAATGAGGCATTGTGTGTGCTACTGGTAACCAGAGCCTCTCCCGTGTGCCGCGCAGTATGGGCTTCCCCACCCTGCCTGCTGGGCCTGTCAGGCATGTTGGATATGTGGAAATACCTCCAGGCTCTAGAATATGGCTCACCAGCAATGGAAGACTGCTCCCAGACACTGCCCTGGGCCTCAGGCACCTCGGGAGTTCTGCTGTGTCAGGGACCTGGCGCTGCAGTCTTTTCGTCTTTCAAATGAATGGTGGCAAGCAGGCTAGTGCAGGACTGAGGAGCGCTAGGTGGCATGGACCTTTTGCCTGTATCCCTGAGGGATGAGAGAAGATGCTCTGGGGGCTCTGGCTTCGTGACCTGGCATCTGTGACATTTCTTAATTCAGAAAAAGCAAAAGAACTACGTTCGTTCAGCAGAAGAAGCGAGTCCTGCTCACCTTGGGTGTAGAGCTCGTCCCGTTCCATCCATTAGAGGACAGTGGCACCTAGGGGATCACATGCACACACATAGTCACACACAAGGGCTGACTCAGCAGTCATCCCTTCTGCTGTGACTGAAATGCCCCAGGCTCTCCCGAAAGCATGAGAACGTGCTCTACTTTCGGCCAGGGCAACAGTGGATGGAACCAGACGGGCCAAGTGCTAAAGAGAGGGTCCCTGTTTGCCATTAAAGTTGCTAAAGTTGTTGCTGGTACCCATGCAGGGGACTTCAGCTTTCACCCGAGTGGCCGGAGCACAAAACCACCCCTGGATCCAAATCCTTGTGGGGTCTTTTTTTTTTTTTAATATTTATTTATTTATTTGGCTGCATCGGGTCTTAGCTGCAGCACGTGGGATCTTCATTGCGGCACGCAGGGTCTTTTGAGTTGCGGCACGCAGGGTCTTTTGAGTTGCGACATGCATGATCTTTAGTTGTGGCTTGCGGGATCTAGTTCCCTGACCAGGGATGGAACCCAGGCCCCCTGCATTGGGAGCTCGGAGTCTTAGCCACCGGACCACCAGGGAAGTCCCCCTGGTGGGATCTTTGAGCACAAGTTTCTGGTAACTCCACACTGAACAGGAATGAAACTCCATGCCTGTCCTCAGGCTATAGTCACCCTTGCAGGTAAGGGCAGGTTGGGTGTGGAACCCTCCGAGGAGGCTCCCTGAAAAACACCTGTTCTGAGAAATGGTAATGATGACTCACCACGTGGCACTCCTCCCTCGGACTCAACCCTGACTCTACGCCCAGCCGGCTGGTAGGGACTTGGAGCAGCCATAGAGGGTGGCTCTTGGGTAAGTCATAAACCAAGAGGCTGACCACTTACACCCCCCCTGGGTGACCCAAGACTTTTTCAGAAAAAAGCAGGCAGAACAAATTTCTATTCCCCCTTCCTCCTCCGGGCTCCCGTTTGCCTGTGGTGATGATGGCAAGTGCCATGAGAAGTACTAATATGCCCTTCCACTGCTTCCACAATGGTTGTTGAAAGTTTCTGGACCGTGTTAAACAAGAAGAGTTAACCTGAGAAGGCTACACGGTTTATCAATGTAGATGAGCAAATTACATAGCCAATAATCTAAATCTATACCATTCAATATGGCAGCCAATAGCGGCATGTGGCCCTTTAAATCAGATTAATTGAAATCTAAAGTGCAGCCCCCCAGTCACACCAGCCACATTTCAAGTGCTCACATGTGGCTAGTGGCTGCAGTATTGGACAGCACAGCTACAGAACATCTCCACCATCACAGAAATTTCTATGGATAAGACCGGCTCTAAATATACAGCAAATGTTAGAGATCCACTTAACCACTCATTCATTTGTTTATTCGACGAATATTTATGGAGGGTTGGCTACGTTTTGGGTCCCTATCCTCCAGGAGTTTGCTGGGCGCACATCTGTGTAATCAAAGCTATAGACCCTTTTCATCTGGGGAATAAAACAAGCCACACGTGAGTGAATAGAACTTTTACAAAAGATCAGCTTTAAGGCAGAAGAGCAGGGGAGGCAGTCAACCTAGTGAGACCTGAGCTTATAAATCTTTCCTTCAGCACCTGCTTGCAGATGTGTGGGTGGTAACTTAGCTTAGGCCTGAGTAACAGGTGTCACATCCACAGAGCAAGGAAGCCAGAAGAAGGAAGCCCAGACCCAAAGCTCTCCTAGGAGAACTCCTGAGCCTGTGTTCTAAAGAGGGCAACTTTGTGAACCAGCTGGTGGAGAAGACCATTTCTCACTCAATCCTATCCCAACCAAAGTGCACGTGTAGGAAAACTTTGCCATTCACCTCCTGGAACTCTTGAACACTGTGTTTCCCACCACACTTCTGAGAAAGTGGTGAGCACCCAGCTGGCTTTTTCTCCAGCACAGCTGCTCCTTGTTTGAAGGATTTTCACCAAGTGATTTTTACTGTTTTTACAAAGTGTTCAAATTGGGCAACCCCATTGGATATGCAGGGTCTGGGAAAGTGATCGCAAAGCACCAAGAGTGACCGGTTCCCACAGAACTTTTCAGCAAGGTCGCTTTAGGGAGGGGAAGACTGAGGAAGAAAGACACCAGAGTAAAGGGCAGACACAGGCTTTACGCAATCAAAATGCCACCTGAGGGGCTTCCCTGGTGGCTCAGTGGTTAAGAATCCGCCTGCCAATGCAGGGGACACGGGTTCGAGCCCTGGTCCAGGAAGATCCCACACGCCGCGGAGCAAGTAAGCCCGTGTGCCACAACTACCGAGCCTGCGCTCTAGAGCCTGCAAGCCACAACTACTGAAGCCCGCAGCAGAGCCCGTGCTCCGCAACAAGAGAAGCCACCGCAACGAGCAGCCCGCGCACCGCAACGAAGAGTAGCCCCCGCTCGCCGCCACTAGAGAAAGCCCGCGCGCAGCAATGAAGACCCAATGCAGGCAAAAATAAATAAATTAAATTTAAAAAAAAAACCACCTGAAAAGGATGACTTGAGCAGGAAAGAAGCATATAGGAAAATGCAGAAATCTGAATCAGAGCTCCAGAAGAATGAGGAGGTATTTTTCAACCTCGAGGGAGTTGTAATGACTTACAGTTGGGTGATAACTGCGTGGCCGTCCTCTAAAGACACTTATGAATTTGTTTGGGGAGAATATTTGTTCACACTTGGGGATCACTGCAGATGGCTTGTGAGTCATAAGAGCAGGTGTTGGGTTCCTCTGGGCAGCCAGGCTACAGAGGAACTATTGTGAGAGACTGTGGAAACAGGAATTCTGTTTTTTTAACGTAATGTTATGAATACGGGACATAGTCTCATGATTCAAAATTCAGAAAAGGTATAAAAAGGTTCACAGTGAAAAGTCTCTCCTCCTTGCCATCCCCTGCCTGCCTGGTTCCCACACCTCTCCCGCGTCCACTTGGGCGGCCATTTTGGACCCATCCCAAGTTCCTTTATGCGTTCACAAGAACATGCAAATATATGTTCTCATTTCTCCCCCACCTTGTTTTACACAAAAGGTACCAACTGTATACACTAGTCTGTCTTTTACTTAACCATCTAATCACTGTCTTGGATGTCTTGGAATTCTTCCCTGTCAGGACAGAGAGCACAACTCATTCTTTTTCACCGTTGTGTAGTTAGACTGTTGCAGGAAGGGGGACCCCTTCCAGGGCCCCAGAGTGGGCTGTTGTCTAACACTCAGAAATGAATTGTCCGAGGAGACACACGTGTGCTGACAAAGCAAAATACTTTATTGGGAAGGGGCGCCCGGGCAGAGAGCAGCAGGGTAAGGGAACCCAGCAGAACTGCTCTGCCACGTGGCTCGCAGTCTCGGGTTTCAGGGTAACGGGGTTAGTTTCCGGGTCGTCTCTGGACAAGCATTCTGACTCAGGGTCTTTCCTGGTGGCGCGCGCATCTCTCCGCCAAGATGGATTCGAGCGTGAGGGTCTCTGGGAGGTTGGCAAGACATATGGTCTCTCCCCTCCTCCTTCTGGCTCCTGGCGAATTCTCCCAGTTAGTTTTGGGTGGCGGCGCCGCATTCTTTATCGGAACCTCCTGTTGTGAGACGACTCAGGCAAGTAGTTACCATGGTGCCTGGCCAAGCAGGAGGTTTCAGTCAACGGTTCCCTAACAAGACATCACCAGTTTAACGGTACCCTCTTGATGGACACTTAGAGGCTTCTTATATTTTACCATTTCAACAATGCTATAGTTAGTTACCCCGAATATACATTATTTCACATGTGCACAGTATACCTCTGTAGTAAAATCCCAGAAGGGGAGGTCAAAGGGTATAGCGTTTGTACTTTGGGTAGATATTGCCAAATTGCCCTCCATTGAGTTGTGCTGATTTACACTTCTACCAGCAATGACTGAGCGTGCCAACAGAACGAGTTGTCAGATTCTGGAGTTTCTGCCAATCCAATAGGTGAAAATGGAATCTCAGTAAGAATTAATTTGCATTTCTCTTATTATGAGTGAGGCCAAACATCTTTTATATGTTTAAGAGACATTTATTTGTATTTCCTTCTCTGTGAACTGTCTGATCGTATCTTTCGCTCATTCTTCTCTGGAGTTACTGTCTATTTTTAGAAGTCAGTTTCTTATTCATTTTTCTCATCAACTTTCTTATCAATTTCAAACTCTTATCAAGGACACTAGCCCTTTGTCTGTAATATGAGGGACGGTGAATATAAACACAGAGCTAATCAATAACTCTCTTGCCCACAGATGTTTTGACGATCTCCCATCAAATTCACGTCAAGGTTAGGCCTTCCATCCCCACTTCCACACACTCCCTCACCTCACTCCACCCTGTCCCCTCAGGTTACACCAGGTTTCTGGCTGTCCCTCTTTCACTGATTTTCTTCCCTGGGGCCTTTGTATCGGCTGTTTCCTCTTCCTGGAATGAGATTTTCCCTTTGTCCTCCTGGTAAATTCCTGCTCACCTCCTCAAGGTCGGTGGCACCTTCTCATACAAAGAGCAAGTAGGGACGGGGGAGAGTGCCGGTGTGAAGCCGTGAGGCTCTTCCTCCAAGTCATAGAGAACTGAGGGGGGGCCCAGGCTGCACAAATGCCTGGGAAGCAGTGAGTCAAGACCTGGGGTCAGGGTGAGGCCTTGTGAGCGGCAGAGCCATATGAGGACCAGGGGACAGTGTGGCCGAGTGAGGAAGCTTCCACAGAGCAGGGCTTGTGGAGGGGGGCCTGGGGGTGGTGAACCCTCATGGGACGTGAGGCCTGGGCACATGCATTCAGTGGGCTGTGTTTTCAGCAGAGCCTGGAGGGCAGAGAGTGGAGAACTAGGAAGGACAGAGTATGAACACCAGGGATGCAGGGCGGGGCTGCAGCATCCCTCAGGGTGTGGTAAGCAGAGCAATTTCAACTGGAAACCTAGGCACCTTGACCTAACGGTGCCCACACTCCCAGGAACCCACAAAGGGGGAAAGGAGTGAGAGATCGCTCAGCCTCTGGCAAGGAGAGTAACTAAAGGAAAATAGTAAGAAGGACAGAAAGCCCCGTGAGTGTGGACTTAGGGCAGCCTGAGACGGTAAGAGAGGTGGGAAAGTCTGGGAAGAGACTCAGGAAATGCTTTAACCCTAAACCACGCAGTGGAAGTCCCACTTGCTGGGTGCTCAGATTCACCACACTGTGAAAGGAGAATTTCCTGGCTTCTAAGTTGACCTCCTGGGTGTGCTGTGTTCCAGGGAAGACAAGCTGGGTGATTGGTGGGTACCACTAGGAAAGGAAAGGGGTCAGATGATAAAACCTGGGACTCAGCCTTTGCAAGAGAATCATCCCTAGCTAATCTCCCAGGTGGCACCAGCAATTAGCCAGGAGAAGTCCCAACAAGAACTCAGAGGTACCTTCTGGCTGGGGGGCGGCCTTAGGAGCAACTGTTCAGCACAGCCCACTCTGAGGGTCCCCATACGCTTTCTCGTGTGTTCATTCAATACATGTTTTGGGGGCGTCTACTGCACACTGGGCACTTTGCTAAGAGACATAATGGCGAGTAAAGCACCACCTGCCCCATCACTGTGATCTAGTGGGAGAGATGGATACATATACAAGCCAGGGTCATGTGTGCTCTGATGGAAATGAGTAGTGGGGCTTGCGGAGGTGCAGAGAGTGGGACCTGGCCTAGATTTGGGGTGTTTGGAAGGCTTCTTAGCAAAAATGACTCTTCAGCCGATTGGGGTCCCTCAGAGAATGACCTACCCTGAGTGCGTGTGTCCTGCGATGGGGTGGAAAGCTCTCTTGCAGTACAGAAGGAGCCTGGAGTTAACACGCTGCACTTCCAGGTAAGGGAGGAGACTTTAGAAAACCAAACAGAGAGATGAATGCTTTCCTCCTCCTGACTGTTCTGACCCAGACAGTCAAATTCCTGCACAACTATACCTCGGAAGTAATGCACGTGCAAATTCTAAGCCAAGAATAGAAGCCATGCCTGATAGAGTCCATGCTCACTCTTTTGTTGCTGACTCGTGTATTAGCTCTTAGCTGAGGGTCAGCATTTTCTGATACCATCTTCTGCCTTGCACTCATCCTCTTCCCTCTGACTCCTTTAAGGATCTCAAATCTTCCAAGCAGCCTTATTCAATATTTATATGGTCTGGACACAGCGAGGCTGCTTTGATCTGCAGTGAGTGAGGACTGGAGATCATCAGAGCTTGGCCCTCAGCAGCTTCCTCTTGGCTGCTCTTCCCCAAGTGTGCCCATCCCCCAGGGGTCCCCAGGAGCCCTGCAGGGTGAAAGCACATATTTCTGTTCAGGGGTCCCCAGGAGCCCTGCAGGGTGAAAGCACATATTTCTGTTCAGAGTCTTTGCTTCCATTGGGCACAAGTCGACACCTGTCGATCTCTTTCAGGGCAGGGGAGAGAGTTCTGCCATATTCTTATTTACAGCCCAGAGATTCAGCCTTCATTTTTCACTGTGACCAGTTAGCAGAAGCAAGAGGTCAATGAACCCTCAACGGACAGGCCACCCCAGTAGGGCCAGCACACGCAGGAAAGTGGATACAGATTGGAATTGCTCCTTTGGCCCTTGCAGCTTGGAATTGCCGTGGCCAGGCTGCCTGTTTTCTTTCATCAGAGGAATCAATGAGATGGCAGGACCTGTAAGGTTTATTCTGTCCCTGACAAGCACACACCTCCATCAGGATGCTAAGTAATGAAAGTGCCTTTATACTTGCTGCCTGGACCTTCAATGAGAAATGTGGCCAGTTCAGACATCTGTACTGATTTGCATCCAGCACAGAGCGTGTGGGGTAATAATACTCTAACTCCACCGCTGTTGTTTTATCTTCTCAGCCTAGCTACAAAAAGAGTGCTGCTACCCAGGCTGCATCCAGGCAGAGCCCTTCTAGGTCAGCTAGCTGTGGAACAGCATCAGTAACTGGGCCTCCTAGAAGGACAGGAGATGTTTTGCCACCCAAGGGCCTGTTTCTCCAACATCTTGGAGAAGTAACAGGGTAGCATCAAAAGTATAGGTCAGAGGTGGTTAATAGAGCAAAGCTATATTTACTCTCTCCCTCTCTTATGCAGACAGCACTACTAATCAATCATAATACTTGTTCCTTCTGAAAATACGTACCATCCCGGGAGCCGTAGTTGCTGACACAGATCCTTGGGCTGCAGAGAAACTGAAGGCAGGGGCATTGATCTCCTTTCCCGGGAAGGTTAAGGTTTATCGTTAACAAAGTCTGAAAGGGCCCCTTTGCTGACACTTTTATAATCAGGAGTCCAAGTGAATTCATTCTTTTCTCTTGGGGAAAAAAGCATTGAGCCGCTTGTTCATGGGGTGAATCATGGCAGGCAAGTGCCTGGAGGGGTCTCCTTTCTGGGGAAGAGGCCCAGAAAGAGCAAACCGTGTCCCAGAGGACTTGAGAACAGTTGGCAGAACTTCCCACATCCTGCAGGGTACAGAGACAACCAAGTATTTCCCATGACCCAGTGGGGGCATGGAAGGAGCTGAGAGAAACAGGACCTGGGAGGTAGGGGGCCCGCAGTATTGACTGTGTGTGTTACTCTCAGAACAGATGCCCAAGAGAGATATGAGGGGGAGCTACAGAAAATAGAGAATTTTAGATTACTGACGCCTTTAAGCTTGTATCCTTAGAACTCAGCTAAATTAAGGATGAGTTTATCAAGACCCTCTTCTCAAGGGTCCACAGTTTATCTGGGGAATAAAGAAGCAGAACAAGCCATTAGGATGTGGAAAGCGGTATTAAGCAATACGGAAGCTGCTTGTACAGAAAACCATTCTGTGAAGAGTCCCCCCATCTCTCTCTCCAGTCTCACTTTTGGGAGGTGTATTAGTTATCTATTGCTGTGTAACAAATTACCTCAAAAATTAATGGCTTAAAACAATAAACACTTATGATCTTGCAAAGTTGCCAGGGGTTAGGAATTTGGAAATGGATTGACTGGGTGGTTCGGGCTCAGGGTCTCTCGGAAGGTTGTAGTCAAAATATTACCAGGGCTGCAGTCACTTGGAGGTTTGACTGGGGTGGGAAGGTCCACTTCCACGGTGACTCAGAGGACTGCCACATGCTGGTTGTTGGCAGGAGGCCTCAGTTCCTCACCATGTGGACCTCTCCGTAGGGCTGCTTGAGTGTCCTCACAGCATGGCAGCTGGCTTCCCCCAGGGTAAAGGATCCAAGGGAAAGAGAAAGAAATAAACCACATTCTGTTCATAAGGAGCAACTTACTAAGTTCAGCCTACAGTCGAGGGGAGAGAATTAAGCTCCCGCTCTGGAAGGGAGGAGTATCAAATAATTCACGGACTTATTTTAAGATCACCAAAGGCCATGAAGGAAGCTAGATTCCCTGAACTGCCTCCACTATCCTGATCCCCTAAATGTGATGGGTTATTATGGATCCAGAGGTAATAGCATGAGGAAGGTCCACTTGACAATATTGGGATTGGGAATCAGACACAGTCAGGAAGGATTAGGGGTACCTAAACATAAGAACACAGTCAAAACTGTGTCACTCCTGGGATGGGGCTCTCAGAGAACCAGCCCAAGGGGGAAAGTAGGAGCCAGGTGTAAGCACTGTTAGCCAAGGTCCGAGCAGTCTCTTTAAGCAGGAGGATCGGGGAGGCATGGGGCAGGGCCTGAGGGGAGGCAGCATCGGGAGGTCTAGACACAGGGACTGAGCTGCACTGCCCACTGGGCACCCTAAACATGAGCTTAGAGACCCAGCCCAGCACAGGCCTCCAACAAAACTACAAAAAGTTCACCTTCAGTGAGAACTGAACCAAAAGTTTTGCAATCCAAACATCTCAAGTAAAGTCATTAAAATTTCAACACTCAAGTAAGTTTGTGTTTTAAGAGTCAGTATATTTTAAAATTTGGAACACGTAATGGGGGAGGGGGGTTGCAGAAGGGTCTCTAAAGCAGAATTGACCGATTGGCGTATCATAGCACACTGATGGACCGTTCACGGGTAGGGCCCCCGGCAGGGCTGTGCCCCTGGTGACCAGCACAGAGAACCTGGCATAGGGGGTGGGTGGGAGCTGAAATCTAGCCTGTGTCCTGTCTACCAAGCCCGGCATCCTGGTGCAGGGATGAGCCAGCCTGCAGGAAAAGACACACTTCTGTTATTCCTAGTTTCTGCTAGCTGCTGGCTCTGCTAGTGGGTTATGGACCAGTTGAAATATAGATGCGTTTGGCCCTTAGGGAAGTCAGGAAGGCTAGGACAGTGCCATGGGGCAACCAGGGCAGATCCCTCCTGCTGGGAGCAGCCTTGTGTCTCACTCACACGGAAAAAAAAAAAAAAAAAGAAAGAAAGAAAGAAAGAAAGAAGAAAATGAATGCTTGAATCCAGCCCTAACCAGGCAGCTAACCAGTCAACAAGCATCAATACCAGATCTTAGGCAGCGCCATCGACGTCCAACCAAGGTCTCCTTAGAGGCCCCCTGCTTAGTAATTGAATCCCAGTGTGGGTAGCACAGGGCTCCAGGACTAATCAAGAAGGCACAGAAGCAGGGCCAGGGAGAAGCAAGGGGACAGGTAGCCCCACACACAGGACTTGTCCTCGTGGCCAGCTGCGGGGCAGCCTGCCGGGAAAGCGCACGCAGCCTGTCCTTCCAGAGCTTTGCAAGTTGGCTGCTGGCAGCAGCATGTTAATGGCGCTCCAGCCGCTCCCCCCTCCGGCCCCACAGAAAAGCCAAGCTGGGGCACTCCTCTGAAATGCCACACCCACCCCCTCAGAAGAGTTCCACTCTGGCTGGAGGGGATGTGAGTTGGTCCAGAGCAGCACACAGATGAGGGATAGGAGGCCAGACCCCTGCGTCTAATAAAGCTCGAATCCGATAGTCAGAGGCTGTGCGGCACACACGCATGTGCCCACGGGCCTGCGGACTGGGCTGTGCTGAAGGATGTGACATATGCAAATGAGTCACGTGCCTGCACTGCTGGGACCTGACTGACAGCTTCATCCTGCAGCACCCCCATCTGTCAGGGCCTGTTCATAAAGAGGCCCGGAGTCGTCTCTTGTCTTTTGGCAACTATCCAGCTCACTCAGGCATGACTTAGCACAGAAATTGAGTTTGACTTTAAAAATGCTCCTTGTGATGGTAACTCTGCAGCCAAGACAAGCTCTGCGCTGAACCGTTGAATGGCACGGGTGTTTGCCTGCCCCAGCCCGAGCCTTTCTTCTCTGCAGCTCCCTTGCCTGGCAAGTAATTTTAAATATGCAGCAACGCATGGCCCTGTGCTCACCCGGCCAGTGCTGAGCCTCATTCCAGCCACGCTTCAACAGCTGCCAAGACACTCAGGGCACCACGTCTTGCCCCAGGGTCACGGGCACTACAGATTTGGGCAAACGGATATCTTGACGATCTCCAAGCTATTGTTCTGAAGGAATCAAATCTTAACACGTCTAAAACCAAAATCATTCATTACTCCCTAACCAGCTTCTTCACCTGTTTTCTCTACTTTGATGAATGGAGCCACCAGCCACCCGGCCACCCAAGCCCACGTCTTGGCTTCATCCTTGATTCCTGTTGCCCCCTCACTCTGCAGTATGGGATCGGTCTCCAGGCTTTGTGTACTGAGCCTCTAAAACATTTCTCAGATAGAGCCAATCTTCCCCATTCTCACCTCTCTTGACTTGCTGGGCTGTTATCGTCTCTCCTCTGGACTCCTAACGAGTGCTCCTGTCAAGCTCTCTTTCTCCAGCGCTTTGACAACAGCAACCGTCTAATCATATCACCGTCCAACCTTCACTGGTTCTTTATTCCTTTGAAGATAAAGTCTAAACCCTTTGTCATGTTAGAGAGAGCTCACTCTGAATATGAGTTCTGCCACTTGCAGCTCAACCTGTAAAATGCAAGCAATAGAGGCAGTGAGGGTGAAATGAGAGAATGTATATAAGTGACATGGATCAGTATCCGGTGCCTCAGAAGTACCAGAAACACTCACTTTTATAATTGTTGCTGCTATTCACACCCTGTTCTCCCCTCCCTTTCCATCTGTATCTCCTGACCAGAAGGTCATACTCTACGCAACCACACACATCCCCTAAGCACGTCCTACAATCTCATATGTTTGCGCCTTTACAGATGCCATTCTCCTGCCTGGAATGACCTTTATCTCCTTTTCTAGCTAATGAATTGCTACTGATTCTTAGAGGCCCATCTCAAATGTTACCTTCCTTGAGATGGTCCTAATGGTCCCATCTTTGCACTTTCGTGACCTTTTAACTCTATTATGACCCATTGCCTTGAAACATTTGTTCTCACGTGTGCCTCCTTCACTGCACAGTGAGCTCTCTAAGAACAGAGGAAATACGTCCGTTCAAACATTTATTCAGGGACTTCCCTGGTGGCGCAGTGGATAAGAATCCGCCTGCCAGTGCAGGGGACACGGGTTCGAGCCCTGGTCCGGGAAGATCCCACATGTCGCGGAGCAACTAAGCCCGTGCGCCACAGCTACTGAGCCTGCGCTCTGGAGCCCGCGAGCCACAACTACTGAAGCCTGCAGCAGAGCCCGTGCTCTGCAACAAGAGAAGCCACCACAATGAGAAGCCTGCGCACCTCAACGAAGAGTAGCCCCCGCTCGCCCCAACTAGAGAAAGCCCGCGTGTGCAGCAACAAAGACCCAACGCAGTCAAAAATAAATGAATAAATTAAAAAAAAATTTTTTAGTTAAAAAAAACCATTTATTCGATAACAGGCATGTGGCATCTTTCCTGGGCCAGGCACTGTGGACACAAAGATGCATTAGGCACCATTTATTAATCAGGGTGCTTCCTTGCAGACAAGAGCATCCACTCTAACTAGTTTAAACGGAAAGAATTTTATTACAGAAATCGAGTAGCTCACAGAATCTTGGGTAGGGTCAGGGCCAGGCTTGGTGTCTAAGAATATAGACAACAGCAATGCAGCTGAGACCTATGCAGACTGAGAAAAATGACCAGTGACACCAAGGCAGTGTTCTGATGGAAGCACCATCACTATAGCCACTTTGTGCTAAGGGCTGGAGCATAAAAGACTCCAGAAGAACGAGATATCACCACCAAGGTTGCCAGAAGATTCAGTCTTCACTGTTGGCTTCTCTGGAAGTTTCATACAAGTATATCTGCTTGATGGAACTTAGGTCACATTCCTATACCTCAGCTGTAAGGGAGTCTCATAAATGCAATTGTTAGCTTTCCAGCTCAAACAGGGAAGCAAGGTATGAAGGCTTTGGAATGGGTGTTGAGTGAGCCACACGACATCATCCTGGCTCTTAAAGAGCTCCAGCTTAGGGAGAAAGTCAGGCAAGCAAACAGACATTACAGTATTATCAGTGCAGTACGGGGCAAGGGGTGGGGAGGGGCAGTGAGAGCCAGAGGAGCAGTCCCCAGGCCAGGTGAGGGGGCTTTGCATGGAAGGCATACCTCTGTATGCCAAGTTTTAAGAGCTTGCATTTTATCCTGAAGGCACTGGGTAGTCATCGAATGACTTTAAAACAGGCATGTGACATGGTCATATTTTAGTTCTGGAAAGATCAACCTGGACTGGAGAGGGCCAAGTCTAGAGAGAAAAGAGCCAGTCAGGAGACCACTGCAGTCATTTGGGTAAGACGATGATGATCTGAACCCAAGAGGTGGCGGTAGGGCTAGAGAAGGACAGAGACGAGAAATATCTTAGACCCGGTGAAGGTTGACCAGGGGGATGAAGGGGACTGAGGCTTGCAAGTCAACGGCCAGGTCCTGGTTTGGGTGGTTGTGTAGATTGTGATATGCTTCACCAAGATGAGGTAAACCAAGGAAGGTGTACATTTGTGGGGAAGGACGATGAGTCCTTTTGCACATGTGCTACTGAATCGTTTTCGAGATGGTGCATGTGAGCCATCCGAGTGAGGATGCTGAGTAAGCAATTAGCTAATCCAGGTCTGGTACCCATGAGAGAGGTTTAGTTGTAGAGTCGCTATCTGCTGCTTTTTTCCTGACCATCCTACCTATCTTGTTTTGGCTGAATTACACTTTTGGGAAACCATGTGGTTGTGAGAGACTGACCCCCCCACCTATCTGAGTAGACATTTAAGCAGGCTGTCCAAGCAGCGTCCACCACCCGCTACCACAGAGATTGGGTCAGGTGTGGTCACGTGACCCAAACCAGGCTCCTCAGTGGGAAACATACCCAGGCTTTTGCTGGACCCATCAGAGAGGAAATGGTCTGTTTCCATGAGGCTGACAAGTTGATAAATGAAACCCTAGAGCGTCCAGGGACCATGTTTCCCTCAGGTCTCTCTGATTGAATATCAAGGTGCAGGATGGTACCAGGAGGCTGACGGGCTGAAGAAGAGGGGAAGTGAGTCACCCAGAGTGATATAATTTTGCCTCTCCTGCACCAACAGCAATACCTGCATACAGTAAGTACTCTATATACGTTTAATGCGTGAGGAAGTGAATGAAGCCTTTAAAACATGTACTTATAAGTAAGATATGGTACTACAACTATATCATATCATAAAAAATCATACCTTGAGATTGAAAAATAACTATCACAATGGATCTAATGGATATGCAGAAATTTCCAGATTCCAGGTTTTGGGGGAAGGTGGGGACTGGGGAGAGGATTACACTGGACCTGCTGAATTGCTTTGCGCAGCCATTTCCCTTGAATGTTTAAAGACAGATGAATAATATTAAACACACTACAATGCGATATACTGCACCCAACTAAATCAACCATTCCTTTCCTTCACATGGTTGATGCCATAACAATAATCACAGTGTAACAGCAGGACTCACATTCAAAGTCTCAGAGGCTGGTTTTCTAGGGACTGGCGCAGCAAGACGGCAGGTCTGATTAAGTTGCGCAATCAACAAAGGCAGTATAAATTAAATTGCCATTTTAATCAAGTAGGGATCCAACCTATAAAAAGATGTGTAATGCTTTTTGCTTAACATCGTGGACCACAATTAATCCATAACTTTGTTCTGCATGTATGCTACAAAACAGTTACAAATCTAGTCATGGTTCTCCATTTTGCTCCTTTCTTTGGCTAACAAAGGCTACAAGAAATCAGGGGAGTTGATGGATCTGGCCGTGGGCAATTAATTCACTTGACCTCTCGTTTTCTTTCCATTTCTTCACCTATCCCAGGAACCAACATATGTCCTGAGCTTTAATGAAACGAATTACCCAGAGGGCATTCGCAACACTTTTCCCGAATACTGGGAAGATGAGGGCACTGCTGGTGATTAGAATTTGTCTTGGGCTTTCAGGGACTTGAGGGAGCAGAATGCTAAAGAGAAAGGAAAAGAGGAGAAAAAATTGAGCAGGCATGGTTTCGGCCATAAAAGAACAGTTTGCACATTCCTCCTTCCTGAGCTGTAATAATAAACAAGCCAGGCTGGAAGACACAGCTCCCCTCTCCCGGGTGTTTGTCTTTTCCTTTGCCTGGTGCCTCCCAGATCCTGCCCCTCGAGTCTGGCTGTGCTCTTTGCGGCAGGACCACACCTCTCCAGAGTCCCCTGAGCCTGACCAAGAGAGTGTGTGTAGACAGAAAGCCTGAGAGTAGTGGAACTAAATGGAAGCATTTCTTCTATCAGGGGAAGGAGAAACATTGCAATACACACACACACACGCGCACACACAAGCAAGCATGCAATTTTCTAATCTCTTGGGCAATTCTAGCCAAGGTTATTCAGCTAGACTCTCCACGCCTTTGCCTGCCTTTGCCAGGGCTGATTTCCAGCGGCACACGCTTGGGGAGAGAGGGGTGCCCCGGGGCAGTAGGCATTTTTGCTAAACAGAAACCATCACCCCTACCCCCACCACCTCCTTCCAGAACCTGTCTGTCTTCCTTCTCTCAGACACCCTCTTTGTTCACACTATCCTCCAGCCATCTCACATGGCCCTTCCTCTTAGGGAGAAAACTGTGTATTATCTTACACTTAGAAGTGACCTTTCTAAGGGAGCAGGCAGGAAGGAGGTAGGAAGGCGTGTGTAAGGAGGGACTGGGCTATCAGGCAGTCACATAACAGATGCTCAGTTAACATTTGTTGAATGACTGATAAATGGAAAAGTATCCGGTTAACTCATAGAACCAAAAGAGCTTTGAATGCAATACAGAAAAAAACAAGATTATTCTTTCTTACTCTTCTATACTTCTTTACACTTCCACTGGCTTCTCTGGACTTTGTCCCCCACCCAGGAATCATGGACCTAAAAATGCTGCTTTAACCTGGCTAAGCCCCCAGATGATGAAATAAACCACATATCTGGTTGAGTGGAGGGGCCGGTACCGTAGGCGAGAATCCCTACAACATGTCAAGGTCTGGAGAGCTCTAATGCATCCGACATCACGGAAGCCACTGCTTCTAAGACTAAAAAGGCCCCAAATTGTCTGATCCTTTTGGGTCAACTCAAACTGGAGGCAACTATTAGTACTAAAATGAAAGTAAAATAAAATAAAATGAATAATAATGCTGCTGTCTTTGAGCAGGTACTTCCCTAAATTACTGTATTCAGTTGGACAATAACTCTGGTTCTACCACCCCACTCCACAGTTGGACACACTGAGTCTCAGGGAGATGAAAGGATTTGTCCGAATAATACACGGAATACAGAACACCGGTATAGGCAGGCTTTGCCCCCAGATCTGTCTGCTTCCCAGATGTACACCGTGAACCTCCCGAAAGAGAAGAGCAGCTTCATCTGCGTTTGCTTTCAACAAAGGGTGCCCTATTCAGCTCCTGCATTCAGAGTTCTAGCCTGATCATTTTTCCTGCAGGCCAGCTTTTCTCTTAAGAGAATCCCATTTTGCCTATTACAGAGATAGCTGTCCCCACAGAAAACCCTGGTGACCCATTAAAATGTTCTCATGAAAACTGCCTCTGGCCAGACCAATAGGAACCAAGATGAGGACGCAAACTCCAGCCTCTGGTGATTTAAGAATCTGTTGGCTTCACAACCTAGTGGGGCTGGTACAGCTACAAATGCTTTTAAGGCAAAGCTGCAGAAGTAACAGGCCAAATTAAGCTTTAATCTCCGAACCATTGTAAGGCTAAGGAGTGCACTTTATAATAATTGCCAGAAGTGAAAGCAGGGAAGAATACACTGGAAAAGGCCCCAGCTTCAGTTCCTTCTTTTGCAAACCAGGGGTTGTAGGGCCAGCCAAGCCCCTGAGCTCACAGAGGGCTTGGACAGTTCATGAGGTGGGAAAAGATTTAGAAACAGGCCTGCTTTACCAGTGGGTCTGCCAGGCTTGGGCTCATTACTGGCAGTCACTGTGATGACCACAAGAACCCTGCCCCACCCCGAGGCAGGTTCTCCTGCACATCTTTCCCTTAGGCTGTGAGTCCAGCTCACTTATATAACAAGCTTCAGGACAACACTCATCTCTAAGCAGGAGAGACTTTGACTATCCCCATTTCTGTGGCTTCCACCACGGGGCAGGCCCAGTTGCCTGTGAATCTGGTGAACCAGTGGCCCATGTCTGCCAAGCCTCTCTTTTCTGGGTATATATATTTTTTTTTTTTTTTTTTTTTTTTTTTTGCGGTACGCGGGCCTCTCACTGTTGTGGCCTCTCCCGTTGCGGAGCACAGGCTCCGGA
>NC_041228.1:35441016-35463815 GCF_002837175.3 Physeter macrocephalus
AGGCTCCGGACGCACAGGCTCAGCGGCCATGGCTCACGGGCCCAGCCACCCCGCGGCATGTGGGATCTTCCCGGACCGGGGCACGAACCCGTATCCCTTGCATCGGCAGGGGGGCTCTCAACCACTGCGCCACCAGGGAAGCCCTCTGGGTATGTTTGATTCATCACTGTCCTGCACCCTCGGTGGGGAGCATTTATCCATCACACGGGGTTGTCACAGCCCAGGGAGCCTGTCTCCTGTTCCTGTCCTCATTTTGGCTTTTGCCTGTGCAACTCAGATGAGGGGATATTTGCCTGCAGAACCACGAGGAAGCAAGTAGAGAGGGCCCAGGAAAGACAACAATTACAGCTGCTATGAACATTTGTGTACAAGTCTCTGTTTTCAGTTCTCTGGGGTATATATCTAGGAGTGGATTTGCTGGGTCATATGGTATGATTCCATTTATATGAAATATCCAGAATAGGTAAATACATAAGGACAGAAGCAGATTGGTGGTTGCCAGAGCTGGGGGAAGGAGAGAGGAAAGAGGAGTGACTACTTAATGGCTATAGATTCCTTTTGGGGTGATGGAAAATGTTTGAGAACTTCATAGAGGTGGTAGTCGCCTAATATTGTGAATGCACTGAATGCCAATGAATTGTGTATTTTTAAATGGTTGATTTTATGTTATGTGAATTTCACTTCACTTCTATATATGTATATATATTTTAAGTTAGGGTTTCATTTACCTGAGACCTGCCTTCCCAGGGAAATGCAATGTGAAATCAAAGCAACTGACTAGGGGCCCAGACACCTTGCTGATGAATGCAATTCGAGGGTAGTCGTATTTTGTGGGGAAGAGGAGGTGGTCTGGTAGTTTCAGAATCATGGAACACAAAAATCTTCATGCTGTCAATACTACCATAGGCGCTCCTTAAAATACAGTAAGTCCTTTAAATCTCTTTCATGAACAGTATTCTCAGTCTTAGGCACAAATTTCTATGCATTACATCTTACATACCTCAAAGTTCAGAACCGCTGAGCTAGACTGAAAGAAGGAAAAAAGGGCAAGTTTATATGCACATCTGGTCCTTCTAAATACTCTGCTTTGAAGATAAAGGAGGAGAGGGGTATAGCATGGTGACAATAGTCAATAACACCATATTGCATATTCCAAAATTGCTAAGAGAGTACATCTTAAAACTTCTCATCATACACACACGAAATGTAAGTAAGTGTGAGGACAGACGTTAACTAGACTTATTGTCGGAATCTTTTCGCAATATATACAAATGTCAAATCATTCTGTTGTATACCTGAAACTAATATAATATGTCAGTTATACCTCAATAAACAAAAAAAAAATACCAAAGGACACAGCAGAACACATAAACAAATGGGAAAACACACCATGTTTTCTAAAAAGATGACTCTATCATTTTCCTTTCTTCTGTCAAGAGTATGCTTATCTTCTTACCATGATGTTTAAGTTTAGCATAATCTCAATAAAGCTGTAAACAGGGGGAAAAACGGAGCATAGGAAATTTGGAAAATGTTTCTACTCGTTTGTAGGGTTTAGTCCCATTCTGTGTCCATATTAAAGCTCTATAACATAATCTTAATCCATGTTAGTGGATTTATTTGTTGGGGAGACAATCAAATGAGATGATGTCGTCTCATTTGGGGGAAGCTTGACAGAGGCTGAGGTCTGTTAAAGGATAAAAAAGGTAAGATCATGACTCCTATACAGATATAAAATGATCACGTGTCAAAGATTTAAACTGATAAATTAACAAGGGAACCAGTAGGTATCTCAAAAAAAAGGTCAAAGGGAACTCAGAGTTCCACACATTTCTGGTTAGATGAAGAATGCTAAAACGAATTGACAAATGGATGAAAAACTGTTCAATATCCACAGAGGGATTATCACTTGCATTCCAGTGGACATGATTTGCATTCCTATGGCTAGGGATTGTCACAATTAGCTTCATACAAACAAATGTCTACCTCTACAGAGTTGTAAAATAGTCTCTTCAAAGACAAAGACAGATGGTTGAGCTGACCAGAATACCCACTAAATTTCAAAATCTTTCACAATTTTTCCTACACTTCCTTTCAAAAAATTGTTTTTAAATTGAAGTATAGGGGCTTCCCTGGTGGCGCAGTGGTTGGGAGTCCACCTGCCAATGCAGGGGACACAGGTTCGATCCCTGGTCCAGGAAGATCCCACATGCCGTGGAGCAGCTGGGCCCGTGTGCCACGGCTGCTGAGCCTGCGCTCTAGAGGCCGCGAGCCACAACTGCTGAAGCTCGCACGCCTGGAGCCCATGTTCCGCAGCAAGAGAAGCCACCGCGATGAGAAGCCCACGCACCACAGCAAAGAGTAGCCCCCACTCGCCGCAACTAGAGAAAGCCCGCGCACAGCAACGAAGACCCAACTCAGCCAAAGATAAATAAATAAATAAATAAAGCCAAAAAAAAAAAAAAGTAAAGGGAAAAATACTTTACATTTGTACAACAATTTAAATTTAAAAACAATTGAAGTATAGTTCAGAGCAGCACTATTTACAATAGCCAAGACATAGAAACAACCTAAATGTCCATTGACAGATGAATGGGTAAAGATGTGGTACGTATATACAACGGAATATTACTCAGCCATAAAGGAGAATGAAATAATGCCATTTGCAGCAACATGGATGGACCTAGAGATGATCCTGCTAAGTGAAGACAGTCAGACAAAGACAAATACCATATGATATCCCTTACATGTGGAATCTAAAATATGGCACCAATGAACTTATCTACGATACAGAAACAGACTCACAGACATAGAGAACAGACTTTTGGCTGCATTTCTGAAGTCTGGGTGTGCTTTAAATGCCTGACAGAAGACCCCTTGGTATCGACCAGGGGTTCTGTCTCCCTCTAGCCCCCTAAGGAGGGGCACTGTTCCTCCAGTGTCATAGAGAAGAGAACTCTCGAACAGCCTGAAGGCTAGAAAGATGATCTCTCCCATTTCCCTGTGCTGGACTGTCAAATCACTGGGGACAGTGTTTCTTACGACCAAATGATTTCCTTGTGAGAAGCCCTACATGTCCTCTATCAAGTGGCAAAAACAGGGCTGAATGACAGCTGAAACAGTTCCCCTTGTCAGTAAAATTCATCAGCCCCATTCCTCCTGTTTCCTCACACCCCCTGGTTCATGGACTCTTTCCGGTTCCTTGGTGGTCACTTTCAGATCATGCCAGGCAGGTCATTACCCACATGGCCCTGATGTTCCCAGGTCCTCCTTGCTTGTTGGGAGAACTTGATTAGCTGTTACACCCAGGCTGCAATCTCTATATTCTCTTGCATTGGTGCTGCCCTTCTCAGCCTGGCTGGCACCTCTGGACCCCTAGCTTGGCCAATACCATTATTCTGTTCCTGCCATTTCTCATATTCAAATGTCCCCCCTCCATGAATCTTACTGAGTTAGCTCCTGGCTGGGGTCAAATTGTAATCACCCGTTTGCAACAAAGAGCACTATACCACACACCCAATATGAGTTTCTTATCCACGTTCAAAGCCAGCTTTTCTCTGAGCTAGAAACTTTGGGGTCTGGATGTAGACCAGAGAGAGAAGGAAGAAGCATGCGGCTGAGCGCAGAACATAGAGAAGACCTTAGTCCCACCCTTGATGTCTAGGTTGGGAAGGTGGAGACATTCTATATTATTCAGGATTCTCCAATAGAATGTGCATATATATATATATACAGAGAGAGAGAGAGAGAGAGAGAGAGAGAGTGGGAGAGAGATTTATTTTAAGGAATTGGCTCACGTGATTATGGATACTTGGCCAGTCTAAAATCTGCAGGATAGTCTGGCAGGCTAGAGACCCAAGGATGACCCAGTGTTGCAGTTCAAGTTCAAAGTTCATCTGCTGCAGAATTCACTCTTGCTCAGGGGGAGGTCAGACTTTTCTTCTATTCAGACCTTCATCTGATTGCGTGAGGCTCACCTACATTATGAAGGGCAATCTGCTTTACTCAAAGTCCACTGATTTAAATGTTAAGTTCATCTAAAAACTTGATATGTTTGATCAAACATCTGGGCACCTTGGCCCATACAAGCTGATATATAAAATTAGCCATCACACATTCCCAGACCCCTAGCCTGGGTCTTAGGAGCCAGTGGGTCAGTAGTCCAGATGCTGAAGACCCGGCCAAAGACCGAGTCTGGTACTATGAGAGGGAAAGGGAAATATAGCCTCAGAGTGGCCAAAGAGAAGGAGGTTAGGGAAACGCCAGCCCAGCTTATTACACTCTGTTCATCTCTCTAACTACCCTCCCCCTCTTCCCTAAGGAAGCCTTGCTACCTGTCTTACTTCCAGGCTTATTAAGGAATTTCTGTTGAGCTCCTAAAATGAACCCAGACAGATCATGGTGGCCTGGCTTAGCCTGACTAGCCTTGTGGGGACCTAGCGAGCAGCCCAGGGAATCTGGGCTTCCTTCTCTTTATTCCTGGTGTGCCCTGTGACTCTTCTTCCCAGGTTCACAGTTTACCAGTGGTTGCAGGGGACAGTGCTAGGAGAAGGCAGCAACCCACTATGACGACACAGATGGAGAAGTTCAGCCCCACTGGAACCGGTGGTTCCTCTTTATCTCTGTCTGGAGCTTAGGTCTCTAGGCAGTAGGTTGGATGGTGGCCCCTTCCCCGCAAAAGATATGCCCGTGCCCTAATCCCTGGAAACTGTGAAGATGACCTTGTGTGGAAAAGGGGTCTTTTCTGGTGTAATTAAATTTAGAACCTTGAGATGAGATCATCCTGATTATCCAGATGGGCTCTAAATCCAAGAACAAGTTTCCTTGGAAGGAAAAGTCGGAGGGACATTGGAGACAGAAGAAGGCCATGTGACAGTGGAGGCCGCCACAAGCCAAGGAACTCCTGGAGCCACCAGAAGTTAGAAGAGGAAATAAAGTATTCTCCCCAAGAGCTTTCAGACACCTATTTCAAATTCCAGCCTCTAGAACTGGGAGACAAATAATTTCTGATGTTTTCAACCACTAGGTTTGTAATCATTTGTTATAGTAGCCCCAGGAAACTAGCACCCCTTATTAGTGGCCCTGGAGGTTGTCTCGGGCACTATGGATCCAAAGGACAAAATATACAGTGTCACACTGCCTGAGGGGAGGCAAATGCAGTGTCCTAGCTACAGAGACACTGTAATGATACACACGTGTGTGTCCATTCATTCCCCCTCCACAGATCTTTATCGAGTGCCAACCACAAGCCCCGGGCATTGTGTTAGGAGCTGATTATACAAGGATGGTCAAAACATCCTGGGGTGGGTGCAGCTCCAAAGCAGATTGTCACCAATGTCTCTTGGTCCAGGTCATCCCTTTTTAACGAATGGTGAGCTGTGCTGTGTGCAGGGCTCCATGCAGGAACCAGTTCTGATCCAGGACCATTCCTTCCTGAACCCCTGTTGAGCCTGGCCTGGCCTGGCCTGCTCCAGTTTGCTGCTGCTTTGATCCAGCTGCATCCCCCTCTCCTGGCTCCCTCTCAGCATCCCTCATCTGGTCCCCAGAACCTATTTCCAGCCAAAATCCTTTCTTCCCTGGCCCGCCTAGCAGTATGTCCCTTGTGGGAGTTGAGATGAAGAGTTCCAGTGTGGGGTCACACTGCCTGAGTCTGATCCCTGACGTCGCCATTTACTAGCTGAATAAACTTAAGAAAGCATTTACTATTTCCTAGCCTCAGTTTCCTTACCTATAAAATGGGGATACTAGTGCCTGCCTCATAGGGTTATTGAATAGATTAAATAAGACATTGTCTTGTGTCCAGGTGATGCTCAAGTCATAGCAGCTATTCTTATTTTTGCAGAACTGGTCCCCTTTCCTAGTTGTCCTCTATCTCTAATCACGAGGCCTGGAGTCCCTTCAGGTCTAACCTGGGAAGTTTTTTTTGTCCGATACAGCCAGGAAGGCATCTTTCAGAGTGTGTGAGGGCAGTTGGCCTTGAGCCAACTGAATAGAACGGCAGTGATGAGAACCACCTGGCAGGTCACGCATCACAGAGAGAGGAAACGGGCTTCAGCCTCACTCAACACCGTGGCTGCCTGGATTTTCAAAGAAAGGAAGTAGCCACAGCAAGGCGGGAGGTTGGGGTCCATACTTCAGCACTCTCCTTCACGCTCAGAACCACTCTGTTACACAACTCTGGGGGGCCATTAGAACTGGGCTTGTGTGATGCAGCAGTCCCTTCATAGAGGCCCGCTTCTCTGACATGTTGAGGGAGGTGGAAAGGGTTCTAGTGAACTTTCAGATGCTCCTAATCCTCTTCTGAGTCTTAAGTTTTACATTCATTAAAAATGGCACTCAGTACTCAAACAAATATATATATGTACATGTTTATAGCAGCACTATTCACAATAGCCCAAAGGTAGAAACAACTCAAATGTCCATCAACAAATGCATGGATGAACAAAATGGGGTATATATCCACACAATGGGGTATTATCCAGCCATAAACATGAATGAAGCACTGATACATGTTACAACATAGATGAACCTTGAAAACAGTACACTAAGTGAAAGAAGCCAGACACCAAAGGTCACATATTGTATGATTCCATGTATATAAACTATCGAAAATAGGTAAATCCTAGAGACAAAAAGAAGATTGTTGGTTGCCAGGGTCTGGGGAGGGAGGAAGGAGGAATAATTGTTTAGTGGGTACAGGGTTTCCTTTTGGGGCGATGACAATGTTTTGGAGCTAGATAGCTGCACACAACATAGTGAATGTGCCAAAGGACAATGAGTGGTTTGCTTTAAGATGGTTAATTTTACTTTACGTGAAGTTCACCTCAATTTTTTAAAAAGTTAACACTTAACCCTTTAACATGAAAGAATTCAGAATCTGAAAACCATCAATTCTACCCCTCCTCCCCAAGTCTGGTTCTAGGATATTTGCTTCTTGCTATACCAGGGAAGAGAAAGATGGTGCAGATTTGGAGCCAATGCAATGACTCATCCTTTCGTGGGGATTATTTTGAAAAGTGCCAACCAAAAGTTGGGTCAGATCATCCGCAAAAGATGTATTCGAGGGCTTCCCTGGTGGCACAGTGGTTGAGAGTCCGCCTGCCAATGCAGGGGATACGGGTTCGTGCCCCAGTCTGGGAGGATCCCACATGCCGCGGAGTGGCTGGGCCCGTGAGCCATGGCCGCTGAGCCTGCGCATCCGGAGCCTGTGCTCCGCAACGGGAGAGGCCATGGCAGTGAGAGGCCCGCGTACAGCAAAAAAAAAAAAAGATGTATTTGATTTCGAAGGCAATTTTGTTCTAAGTTATGTTATTTTTCTTACATTCAATTAAAGGTCCCATTCCAGAAATATTAGTGTTTTTTTAATACCTCTCCCACACCAACTGTAAGATCTCACAGCAACTTTCTGGATTTGCAGCGAAACTCACATTCCTTCAGAACATGGTTGGCCAAAGTCTTGAGTGTCCTTGCCTGACATACGGAGAGAAAATCACTCCTCCCACTGCTGTACCCATTCTAAAAGGTCTTCCCCAAAGATACTCCTGGTAACAATTATACAAATGTGTGGGTAAGGTAAGATTACATTTCTACTTCAGATAGAACAAATGCCAGAATCTCTGATCCGTGCTATGTGGGTGGCTGAGAGCAGTGGCTCCCCATGCTCTCAGATGGAACCCTTCCTCTCATTTATCACTCAGCGTAGGCTTTCCAGGGCTGGTCTGGCGGTTTAGCAATTTTGGGAATCTAGACTCCTTCCAAATTGTTTATCTGCTCATCCTACCATGTTGCCCTTATCCACACAGTCCAAAAGGGCTCAATGCCACATCCACACTCCAGCCTACAGGAAAAGAGAAAGAGGAGCATTGGAGGATAAACTTATTTCCTTTTAGGAACATGACCTGGAAATTTCACATATAATTTCTGCTGATGCCCCATTAGCCAGAATCTAGTTACACTGTTGCACCTAGCTGCAAGGGAAGCTGGCCGAGTGATCAGCTTAAACTTCTATTACTGTAGGAAAGGGGAAGAATGGACATGGGAAAGTACAACTTGGACTCAACCCCAAGCCAACTTAACATTCCTTCTCTCACCGATCCCCCCAGTCTCTTTACTGTCATTCAGAATGGTGGGTTCATGCCCCACCTCTGAGCTCATGCTCTGCCCTAACATGGAATATTCACCCCACTTCTCCACACCTGTCTTGACTTCACCATTGCCTCAAGTCTCATCTCCTCCCCAAAACCTTCCCTGACTACCCCAGCCCACACTGACTTTCCATAGCCTTCCTTGATCTTTATGTTTTCACACGCTGTTCCCTGTAGCTAAGTCTTAGCTTCAGAACTAGACAATATGTTTCTTGAGAATAAGGTCCCTATCATATATTTTTCTTGTATCCTCTATGGTCTCTTGCTCAGTGCTGTGCACACATACGTATTTAACAATTATGCTTTGAAATGAATTGAATTTGATTAAAGTGACATGCTGAATAATTTAGGACAATATTCTTACTCTCCTTTAATTATGGTATTTTTTTTTTACCTGTGTTCTGCATAATTAAAACCAATATAAATAAAGAAACACACATGTACACAAGTACCTTTACAATTCAAGAAACAAGTTCTAGGGCTTCCCTGGTGGCGCAGTGGTTGCGCGTCCGCCTGCCGATGCAGGGGAATTGGGTTCGCGCCCCGGTCTGGGAGGATCCCACATGCCGCGGAGCGGCTGGGCCCGTGAGCCATGGCCGCTGAGCCTGCGCGTCCGGAGCCTGTGCTCCGCAACGGGAGAGGCCACAACAGAGGGAGGCCCGCATACCACAAAAAAAAAAAAAAAAAAAAAAAAAAAAAAAAAAAAAAAAGAAAGAAACAAGTTCTATTCTTATTTAGTTTTCTCATTCAGTTGTTTACTGGGCAACTTTGTATCAACATTACCCACACTGTTTCAAAAATTAAACAGGATAAGGATAGCCTAAGAGTTTAGTGCAGGACCTGGCACATAGATGGTGCTAAATAAACGTAACGAGAAAAAATGTCAAGGGCAGAGTATAAATGTAAACTGAGTTAAACTGTTTAAAACTTACTGCAAAGTCAAGGATTCTGGTGTTAGACTTTGGTTTGAACTTTGTTTCTACTTATTCACAGCTTTGCGGAGTATTCAAAGAATTGACTAATGTATTTGTCATTTTCTATTATCTCTCAGTTCCGTGCACACCCTTCTGTACTTTTATTTGTAATACTGTGGGCTTGGAGTCTGAAAATTACATTTCCCAGATTCCCTCGCTAGCTGATTTCCAGTTAGGGTCTGCAACTGGGAGGCACAAGTGGGAGATTGAAAGGCCGGAGGAGAGAGGAAGGAATTCTCTTCCTCCTCACACCTTCTTTGGACTGCTATGACTCTGGCACCTTTTGGAACTCCTAGCACCAATGTCAAGCCACTTTCTCAGAGGCCCCATCACTAGCCACACAGTGCGCCCTTGGCAGTCCCACTACCAGGTACAAGATGGCCCTGTAGCAGCCCAGCTCCTAAGGTGGTGGCCCTTCCTCTGCATTCCTAGGTTCTGGTTATACCTCTTTCCTTTTGTTCCCCTTACCTTCGGGTTGCTTCCTGTGTTTACTTACCTCACTGCTCCCTTTTGAATATTCCAACACCTGTGAAATTCACTCACTATGTTAAACACCCTCTAGTTGAAACACCTTGTATAATTTCTGTTTTCCTGACGGAATTCTGACTGACACAGTATGCAATGTGCTTAATGCATTTTATCTCAACAAATGTTAGTTCTCCCCTAGATGATTTCACTCTGTTGTGTTGAAAGCAAATGTGTAATGGAAGGAAAGATATATTAATTTTATTTTTTAAATGCTCGCTTCTTTTTAGAGTTCTTGAGCTTTCTCCACAGGCTCCCAGTATTCCACAAAGACCACTGGTTCTCAGCCTTAGATATGAACTATATTCAGCTGCAGAATCCTCAAAAATACAGATGCTTAGGCTCTCCTAGGACCTGGATTTCAAGAGATAGGGCTGAGTTAAGTGCATTTTGAAAAAGTTCTCCATGTAATTATTTGTGCGAGTTTGAGGACCCCTGGTTTAGATACTCAGAATATAGTACATTAATAAGTATGATTTCTTAATGCTTCATGGGTGCTAAAATGTTACCTGCTTACTGGTATCTCACTAAATGCTTTTTGATAATGATGCTGACACTTTATCCCAATAACCAGTTGAATAGTCCCTTGTTTCTGTGGCATCAAGTTCAGACCAGCCTCGAGCTGGTTTACTACCATGGTACTAGATGTTTCTTGGCTCCATTCCAGATATGAGGGGTAGAGGAAACTCGCATGGATGGTAAGTGGCAGAATCAAGGCTTGGTCTGTTGAAATTAGGGGCAGCACCAAGGAAAATTAGCTTCCCAACATCCTAAGCCTGTATCACCCAGAGATAATTCAAGCCCAGGATAAGGGAACCTCAGGGAGAACAAAAGAGGATGCCACAAACACTGATCACATCATCTGTTCTCTGCCTACTGTTACCTCTTCCTTTTCCACTATTCTTTCTATACTGGCCTTATCTAAGAAAAACGTCAAACCCATAACAATCTTGCTCCTTTAAGTCCAGTTTCCCTCACCATTCCCCCATAGCAAATTTCCTAGATCCAAATCAGGAGCCCACGAAATGCCCTTTGAGTGAAGAGTGATCCCATGAGTGCTAAAGGAATCTTTACCTTCACAAAAAAATCAAGACACTAGGCTGTCATCAAATCCTGTCCTTTGTAACTATTATTGTACCAAATGAGATGTAGTCTCATTAGTGGGCTTCCAAATTCTATCTCAACTGAGAAACCCGGAGGCAGCTAACAAAGTATAAGGAAAGAAGTCCCCGTAACACGCTAGGTGACTTCAAATGGTATGACTTTATTATTTTAACAAAGAAATCAGAGCTTATACATCCAAGCGGCAAATTTTTTTCAAACCATGTTACCATGGCTCACCATATTTTAAAATTGTCCCTAGAGCCTGCTGTAGATTTTTATGAAAAATTCTCCATGGCCTCGAATATTCCTCCTTGGGTCTATTTGATTATTTAGAAACAACTGGAGTATTTGACGGTAAACCTGGTGACCAAGGTATGTGATCATGCTGGGAGACATTATCTGGTGGAGCTGTAGCCAAAAGAAACCAGGAGTGAAGGAAGAGTGTCAACTAGTTGTGAATACAATTTTCAAAGAGGAATTGAAAGCATTTTAGATAATGTTTGGAAGAAATGATAGTCTCCCAAGACAACAATTTTAAAGAATGTCTCTCATTCTGGGTAACCAGATCACATATGTGTGTGTGTGTGTGTGTGTGTGTGTGTGTGTTTAATCAACCTGACTTTACAATATTATATTTACAGAAGTTGTTCTCAATTCTCTCTCCATGTATGAAGATTCCCAGCTGTCCCGGGTATTTTCTCTGCCCATGAGGACCCACGGCAATGAGATTGTCTGAAAAAGTCATGGATTTTGGAAAAAGATTGGTGTACAAATCTGGGCCTCAACTACTTACTCTCTCTGTAATCTTAGGCAAGTTACTTGAGCCCCACTCTACTTTGGTTTTCTTATCTGTAAAATGAGCATAATAATACTTACCCCATGGAGAAAATGAGAAGATAAAAGGAAATAATACATGCAAGTGCCTAGCGCAGTGTCTTGGCTCAAAGCAAATACATGCAAACATTATTATTACCATCAACGTGTGGATGCGGTATGGATAATTCCTCCAGTGTAGGGATACTGATGTGTCTGTTTATATAAACCAGACCGCCAAGCCTGGAGCACCGCATGATGAGCTCTACGTAGAGCAGGGAGAATCCAATGATAGCACACTGGAATAGTTTCCTCTTCTTTTGATCCACCTATGGGATACTGCAAAATGGGAAAATCATATCATCTCAAAGTACATCAGTATGTTAGAATGTTAATATGAAGATATCTCATTGACCCAGTGGTATTGGGAATGCAGTATTCTGCATACTCCAGATAACAGAAGTTCTTCCCTTTGAGAACCAACACTTTTCCCAAAATATTAATCATTTGGGAGTCTTCACCTCTCTCCTTTTCAAGCAAAGCACATGACTTAACTTCTTTGTTTTAATCCACTACCATCATTAGGACCATGCATTGCAGCATGGACGGGGTGCTCAGGGCTGGGCCTGCTGTCTGGGTTTACTGCCTTCTCCTTCCTTGATGTAAGGCGTTGTCTGGATGTGACAGGCTTGAGATGCAACAAGCTCACCAACCTTGGAAACAGGCAGATACCCAGGAACCACCAATGTTCAGGAGAGTGACCACTGACTACTTAGGGACATCAGTTCTTTGGTAGGTGGATTTGGAGCGAGACCCCCCTTCAGCCATGTAGCCTTGAGCAAATTACTGTACCGAACCTCAGTTTCTTCGTATGTTCAATGAGGATAAAAATAGTAGCTACTGGGGGCTTCCCTGGTGGTCCAGTAGTTAAGAATCTGCCTTCCAATGCTGGGGACACGGGTTCGATCCCTGGTGAGGGAAGTAAGATTCCACATGCCGCCGCGGGACAACTAAACCTGTGCGCCACAACTACAGAGAAGCCCGCGGTGAAGACCCAGCGCAGCCAAAAAAAAAGAAAAAAAATTGTAGCTACCTTGTAGGGGAGTCATGAGTCTTAAATAGGAGCATTTAGACATAAAGTGCTTAGCGTGGCACAGGACAGAGAACAAATGCTCATTATTACCTACTGTTATCACTATTACGACCAGCAAGCAAGGTCTCCAGGAAACTCCGACTGCCCTCCCGCGACACTCATAAACACCCACGCTTTGTGTGTCTTGTCTTCCAACCATTAAATAAGATTGTAAAAGGAGTAGCCAGTGAACGGCCAGTGGCTAGAGCCCTCTCCGTGTTTTCCCCCATGATCTGGTGAAACTCCCAGATAAGAGAATTTCAGCCAAATGAGAACCTCCAATCATTCTGTCAAAGGCAATCCAACTCTTCTCATTTAGGACCACGCTTCTTACACAGATGAATGGCCAGCCAGACCGTGGCATCTGCACCTCCGTGAGCCCTGCAGGCAGAAACTCCAAGAGTGGGAGGGCACTCGAGGGACCAAACACCTCTGTCAGATCAAGTCGTCAGGTCTTGGCTGGTGATCCCTGGTGGCAGAAGGGCAGGAGGCTGGAAGCCCCTAGATAGGGCCTCTCATCTGGCACCATTCCTGGCACTAAAAAGACATGTGCTCAGAGCGATGGCAGCCGCATTGATCTGATGAGGATTCGGGAGACTGTGCAGCTCTCCGAGTGGTTATTTTCTATCTTGTGTATCCTGTAGGGGGTTAATTAACATCCTCAAGGGTGTGCTATTCTGGCTGTTTCACCACTGGGGGATGGTAATTTCAGGTCGCTCTGAAGTTAAGTGAAGACAGCAACAGCTGCAGCCTTTGTTGAGGTCCAGATTGCGAGCCACTGAGCAGGCCCCAGCGGCGCACTTCATTCTGTGTGAGCACCATTCATAACCAACAATGGGCACTCGAATCAGCGGACAAGTGTTTTCACTGAGCACGTGCCCCTGGGTTAGGGCTCAAGTCTTTGTACCATCTTCCTGGCTAACACGTGCCCCCCCCCCCCAGGGACTCACTGCCTCAAAATGATTTTCCCAACATAAGTGCCAGACAGGGGCCTATTTTCCTGGCTAACCCGTGCCCCCCCCCCCCCAGGGACTCACTGCCTCAAAATGATTTTCCCAACATAAGTGCCAGACAGGGGCCTATTTGACAGTTTTCTGTATTTTATGTCACCGGGACTGTGCTTTCTCCACCAAACCTACGCAACCTCCATTTACACATCAACAGTTGTAGCCCACTTTATCCAGCATTGCTTTCTTATCAGGTGGGGTGTGTGTGGAGTTTTTATAAAGCAAGTCATATTTTCGATGCACTAGGTGACCTTGAAATTCTATTGGTTCTCTGTTGCTACATAACAAATTACCCCCAAAACATAGCACATAACACAATAATGAATATTTATTATCCTCACAATATCTGTGGGTCAGAAATTCAGGCGTGCCTTAACTGGGCAGTTCTGGCCTGGGGGTTCTCATGAGGTTATGGTCACAATGTCAGCTAGTCCTGCTGTCGCCTGGAGAGTCCGCTTCCAAGATGGCCTGCTCCCACGGCGGGCAAGTTGGTGCAGTTATTGGTGGAGGCCTCACTTTCTCCCCACGTGAGCCTGCCAGGCTATTAAATGTGCTCACAACAAGGCCACAACTTCCCCTGGAGTGAGTGATCCATTAGAGGGAGCCAGGTGAAAGCTGTCCTTTTTATGACTCAGCCTCAGAAGTCACGTTCTATTCATTAGAGGGGACGCAGTCACTCAGCTGGGAAGGGAATTAGCTCCACTTTTTTTTGTTGTTGACTTATAGTTGATATACAATATTATAGAAGTTTCAGGTGTATAGCACAGCGATTCACAATTTTTAGAGGTTATATTCCATTTATAGTTATTATAAAATATGGGCTATATTCCCTGTGTTGTACAATATAACCTTGGAGGTTATTTTATACCTAATAGTTTGTACCTCTAAACCCCCTACCCCTATTTCGCCCCTTCCCCCTCCCCTCTCCCCACTGGTAACCAGTAATTTGTTCTCTACATCTGTGAGTCTGTTTCTTTCTTGTTATATTTGCTGGTTTGTTTTCCTTTTTAGATTCCATATGCAAGTGATATCACACTGTATTTTTCTTTCTCTGTCTGATTTATTTCACTAAGTATAATACCCTCCAAGTCCATCTGTGTTGCTGCAAATGGCAAAATGTCATTCTTTTTCATGGCTGAGTAGTATTCCATTGTATGTATATATACCACACCTTTATCCATTCATCTGCTGGTGGACACAGGTTGCCTGTATACCTTGGCTATTGTAAATAATGCTGCAGTGAGCACTGGGGTGCACGTATCTTTTCAAATTAATGTTTTTGTTTTCTTTGGATATATAGCCAGGAGTGAAATTGCTGGATCATATGGTAGTTTTATTTTTTGTTCTTTGAGGAACCTCCATACTGTTTTCCACTGGGGCCGCACCAACTAACATTCCCACTAACGGTGCACAAGAGTTCCTTTTTCTCCACATCCTCGCCAACATTTGTTATTTGTGTTCTTACTGATGAAAGCCACTCTGACCAGTGAGAGGTGATACCTGATTGTGGTTTTGATTTGGATTTCTCTGGTGATTAACGATGTTGTGCATCTTTTCATGTGAATTAGCTCCACTGTTGAAGGGAGCAGTATCACAGAATTAATGAGCTTATTTTACAACCATCACAGACATTTAGGGATGCATAATTCATTCACTTAACAGATATTTATTGAGTACCTACTATGTGCCCACACTGTTGTAGATGCTTGGGATACATCCTAGACGAAACAGACCAACGTCCCTGCCTGCCCTTGTCAAGTTAAATTCTAGTGGCGAGAGACAGAAAATAAACAGTAAGAATAAGTACATTTTATAGTGCGCTGCAGTTTAAGTGCTTGGGGGCAGGGGGAGGGGCGGGGAGGGAGAGAGCTCTGGAATCCCAGAGCCAGGTTACATTTTAAATAGGGCCATCAGACTTATCCTCACTGAGCAGGTTGAGTGGGGCAGGCCGTGGTTTGGAGAGGTGATGGGCCGTGTTGTGCGTGCAGTGTTTGACCATGGAGCCAAGTCCTGTGAACCCTGGTCATTGTTACCATGGTCCCTCGTGGGCGCAGATGGGGAGAAGAGTTTCCCTACGGCTGGCATTCCCACCCCTAGACCACCTTAGGGGAAAGTATCCCGATGGCTATCCCCAGCTGCAGGTGACCTTCGTGACTGCTCAGACGGAGCTTCCGTGCCACGCTGAGATACGTGGCAGGCAGCCTGTGTGTACAACACAGAGCATCTGAGGGGGAGAGACAGTGAGTCACTCAGTCCTGCAGCGATCACGTTTGGAAGAGCAGCACTTGTGCAATGCTGAGTGCGTAATTCTAGTTTAAATTCAATCGTGGTGTTTCTACAACTGGAGGCGAGCACCAAACAACACCCAACAGGAGCTGCCCAGCCCAGAGAACGGCAGAACTCTGGAGGCTTCTGAATCATGAAGGAAGAAAGCTGGAAGAAGAAGACATTCCAGCCTTGAGTGTGGCCAACGGCGGGTCAGTGCACAGGAGACCCTTGCCAATGGGCAGCCTGGGGCTTGAGGAGCAAGGGATGAAGCAGTGTAGGGCTGGTGCCAGAGGATTCCATGGGGCAACCAGTTCTAATCCAGGCAGGCTAGAGGGGCCCCAGGGCAGGTGGAAGGAAGGGTGAGGGGTATTTACAGAAATGTGTGAGCCCTATTCAAGGAGCAGTTACTGACCTAGAGGGTGTGGTGACTAACTCTATGGGACATAGGCCACCCCTCAATCTCCCATGCAGTACGTCTAATGGAGAAGGACCCCATCCCAAGGGAAGAGAGTGTAGAGGTGCACAAGAGAGCCCAGGCAATGGCTCAGGGTCTGAGGGAGGTCTGTGCATGTAGGAAGAGATGGTTCCCTGACAAGGTCGATGCCCAGCCCAGAGGACCTTGCCCAGAGATGGCCGTGAGGAGAGAAGGAACACGAAAGCTTGGTCCCTAGAGGTGCTGTAGCCACCAGACGCTTACCAGGAGAGCAGGCAACGAGCACCAGGATGACCAGTGGGGACTTGAAGGAGCCCCGGGAGGACCAGATCAGTCATCTACGGCCACATCCAAAGGCCACAGAGGTCAACAGCCAGGGGTGTAGGGAACAGAAGCTGAGTTACACCAAGGAAAACCTTTCTTCCTACTCAGCGAACAGGATCCCTGAATGGTTAAAAGGCAGAGGCTGGGCAGGGGTGATCATCCAAGTCTGTATCCTGGTTACGCCATTTACTGGCCGTGTCAGAGAAGTCTCTTAACCTCTCTTCATCCTCAGCTTCCTCACCTGTCAACCTCACGCAGCTGGTGAGACGTAAATGAGATAAAACACTTAACACAGTTCCTGGCTTATAGAAATGGTCCACAAATAGCTGCTATTTTTATTGTGACTATTTTTTGCAAATGTTGTGGACAGCTGCTGCGGGGGCTTTTTTTGGTTTTGTTGCCTGGCATCTCTTCCTCTGGAATTGCCCCTCCCTACTCCCACCCACTTGGTTCTGATGTCCAGCTAATCCTGCCACTTGGACCCCTGCTGACAGGAGATGGGCAAGTGACCAATCAGATTTTCTCTCCCAGGGACTGGAACTCTAAGTGCCAGGGCCGTCATGCGGGAAGGCAGTTAGAGCTGAGTCATCCTGCAACAGGGAATTTCCTGAAGCAACTCCTGCTTCATCCCTCCCGGGGTCTGGTATGAAACTCACACTTCTCATTGCAGCCAAGTATCCCTCCTCAGGAAACAGCCACAGGGCGAGACAACTCTATGGAAATGGCCATGTGGGGACCCGGAGGCTGGGAAAGAGGAGGTGATATTCCTACTTCCTCCAATCCCTCATCACTTAGGTCATCAGCAGGGCTTCTCTGCCCACCCCCTCCTCTTTTTTTTTTTTTTCCTGGTAATATTTGTACTTAAATTGAGAGTCAAATAGTGAATAGAGTTGGGACAACTGGGTAGCCACCTGGAAGAGATGAAGCTGGATCAATATATGAGGATAAATTCTAAATGGATCAAAGATTGAAATGTAGAAAATGAGAACTTAAAGTCGCTAAGAGAGATCATCAATGAATTGCTTTATAAGCTTTGAGTGGGGAGGGTCTTTCTAATTATGACTCAGAATCCAGAATCTATCAAAGAAAATATTTATAAATATACTACATACCAATCAAAAACTTAGCAGAAAATAGTAGCAAAGACAAACAACAAAGTGGGAAAAAAATTTCAATACAAATGATTGATTTCCCTAAAATATAAAGAGCTCCTAGAAATCAAGAAGAAAAAGATAAAAAAAAAAGTAATAGGAATGTGGGCAAAGAACATAATCAGAGCATTCAGAGAAAAAGAAATATAAATGGCTCTTAAACATTTAGAAGATTCTTAATCTTACTTATAATAAGAGCAGTCATATTGACACCTGGCAGATTGATAAAAACTCAAAAGTTTGACAGCACATTCTTCTGATGAGGCTGTGGGAAAATAACCACATCCACACAATTTTGGTGGGAGAATAAGATGATACAACCTCTGTGGAGAGCAATTAGGCATTATCTATCAAAAGTACAAATACATTTGCCCCTTGACCTCTGGAAATTTATCCTCCAGCTGTATCTGCACACAAATGAAATAACATATGTATATGTTATTCCCGCAATGTTGGTATTAGCAGAACACTGGGAACACCCCCAGTGACTAGTTTGTTTTTTGGGCTTTTTTGAGCCAAAGGTTTAAAAAAAATCCATCCCCTGCTCTACCCCATTCCCATCGCCAGTTCTCAATTACCAAAGGCTTTAAATTTTTAGTTGATTTTTCAGATATTTATTCCTATATTTCTTTTTTTAATGCTTATATTATTTCTTGATTTTCAATTTAAGCATTATCTATTGACAACTAATGAAGAAAAGTATTTAACTTTATTTTGTATTTCCCACTCCTAATTCACACACATGGAGCTATTCACTATCCTTCATTTTTCCAAAGGTTACATTACAATTTTTTGTTATATTAATATTCAATATTTTGAGTATTATGTCTATCACCAGGGCTTCCCTGGTGGTGCAGTGGTTAAGAATCTGCCTGCCAATGCAGGGGACACGGGTTCGAGCCCTGGTCCACGAAGATGCCACATGCTGCAGGGCAACTAACCCCGTGTGCCACAACTACCGAGCCTACACTCTAGAGCCCTGGAGCCACAACTACTGAAGCCTGCGCACCTAGAGCCCGTGCTCTGCAACAAGAGAAGCCACAGCAATGAGAAGCCCACGCACTGCAATGAAGAGTAGCCCCCGCTCGCCGCAACTAGAGAAAGCCCGCGCACAGCAACGAAGACCCAACAGAGCCAAAAATTAATTAATTTAAAAATTAAAATTAAAAAAATAATGTATCCTCCAAATATCCTATGTGTCATACATTTGAGATCCTCCATTAGTTCCATTTTTTCCCCTGGAGATACTACTATGGTATCCCTTCATGTTCTTGCTCTATTATGCACTGGTTTCCCTCTAGACCTGCTGCACAGCTGTCATCTTCAAGCCTATCTTTACTACCACCCTGAGAATTTCCTTTGCTCACTCGATCTCATGTGTTGGATCCATTGTGGTCTGGATCCCAAGTCTCCTAGATTTGCTTACTCATTTTAGTAAAGTCCAGCGTCCTCAAATAGATTCCTAAGAATGAGTACGTAGAAAAAATGTGAGACCCTTCTTGTGTGAAAATGTCTTCATTATACCCTTACACTTGGTGTTAGTTTGACTATACAGTTGCTCTCCATATCCATGGGTTCTGCATCCTAGGATTCAACCAACTGCGGATCAAATATATTCAGAAAAAAAAATTCAGAAAGTTCCCCAAAGCAAAACTTATAGCTTATATGCAAATACTACACCATTTTATATAAGAGACTTGAGCATGAGAAGATTTTGGTAACTGCAGGGGGTCCTGGCACCAATCCCTTATGATACTGAAGGATAACTGTATGTACCAGTTCAGAAATATTTTTTCCAAACGTTTCATTTCCTGATGGCACCCAGTATTGCTGTTGAGAAGCTTGATGTCATTCTATTCCTGACCCTTTGTTGTGGCCTATTTCTTCTCTCAGGAAATCTCTCAGGAATCTTCTCTTGATTCCTGGTGTTCTGAAATGTCATGATGATGCGCCTTGATGTGAGGTTTTATTTTATGATTATTATTTCTTGTGTTTGGGCACTCCACGGGGTTTCTTGTATTATTTCTATGGTAATTTCCTTTCCTCAGCTTTCTCTCTTCTCCTTTTCCGAATATACTATCAGTTGAATGTGAAACTACTAAATCAACCCTCTCAGTTTCATATTGTTTCTCTCCTACTTTCCAAATCTGTATCTTTAATTTCCTACTTTCTATGCGATTTCATCAACTTTATCTTCTAACTTTTTTACTGAATGTTATTCTGGTATTGCACTTTTAACTTCAAAGAGATCTTTCTTGTTCTCTGATTTTTATAGGACCCTGTTCTCATTTCATAAACTGAGAGTCCTTTTGATTTTTTTTTTCTGCTGCCTGCCTTTTTTTTTCTGCTTCCTTAAAGTTTCTTTTTTTTTCTTTTGGTTTCTATCTTTCATGCAATCAATCTGCCATGTTAAATGTTAAGTCTCTAGGCATTTTAAATGTTGGAGTCTTCCAACTTCTAAACCCTGTCCCTTTTATTTTTCAGACTGTTGTTTTTTTAAAATAACTACATAAGTAACATGCAAATGTATTCTCATTGCCCCAAATTCAAACAATACAAAAGTATACGGAGAAAAATGTAAGAGTTCCCCCCCACACCCACTCTTGTTCCCAAAGGTAACCAGTGACAACAGTTTGGCGTGCCAAGATATTTTCTACCATACACTCTAAATCCACCCGAGTTAATGCAGATGTAATTAACTGGCTTTCATGGAGGATCCAGGGTGTGTGTGTGCGCGTGTGTTTTAATTTGTTTGTTTGGTCTATGGAGTTACTTAATTTTTGAATTGACTACCCAACATTTCAGTGTTAGGAGATCATATAAAAATCCAGATTCCCAAACTCTCTCTAAAAAATTAGGAATTTTGACAACAGTGGACCCATACATCCATATTATGAAGGGGCATCTTTTCTCCTAGTCCCCACTCAACCTGTGCTCATTCATAGTACTTGCCTGGTTCCTGTAAGTGTTAGAGTTGGTGACACCTAAGTTAAGGTGTTGGTGTGCACTCTAGAAGTTGTAACACGTCCATCACTAACTGATAAAGACTAGTCTACTGTATCATAGGAAGGTCTGTCAGACAGGAAAACAGAGGGGGAAGGCCTCCTTTTCGAATGTATGCAAAAGGGTTGGGGTGGACTAGTTGCCAGGTCAATTGGACTGTTGGGTCTGGAAGCGGCCATGGCCGCTGAGCCTGCGCGTCCGGAGCCTGTGCTCCGCAACGGGAGAGGCCACAACAGTGAGATGCCGGCGTACCGCAAAAAAAAAAAAAAAAAAAAAAGACTAGTCTACTGTATCATAGGAAGGTCTGTCAGACAGGAAAACAGAGGGGGAAGGCCTCCTTTTCGAATGTATGCAAAAGGGTTGGGGTGGACTAGTTGCCAGGTCAATTGGACTGTTGGGTCTGGAAGGTAGGATAGCTCATTAACTGCTAATCCCTGACTTTTCTGAGTATTTTTTTTTCCCACAGATCTTTCCCGATATAGATTGCACAGCAGCAAAACACACTTTCTGACGTCTAAGTAGAATAGGTACAAAATGAAGGGCAGTTGAGGCAGGAAGCAGCAGAGATGCTGACCTGCCAAGAGAGGACACTCAGTATGAGCTTTCACCAAGGCCACCACATGGCGAATGGCTGCAGCTCACTCTCACATGGCTGATTACCGAGGCCGACTCTCCACACTTCCTCCAGTGGGGGAGTGGACCCACTGTGCCATTTTCCCGTAAGCAACATCTCTGTGCATCAAATGCAAGCGAGCTTTTGGTCTGTGTAACTCTGATCTCTCTACACAATTCTTCTATCTTATTTTTTTTTTTTTTTTTTTTTTTTTTTTTGCGGTACACGGGCCTCTCACTGTTGTGGCCTCTCCCGTTGCGGGGCACAGGCTCCGGATGCGCAGGCTCAGCGGCCATGGCTCACGGGCCCAGCCGCTCTGCGGCATGTGGGATCTTCCCAGACCGGGGCGCGAACCCGGTTCCCCTGCACCGGCAGGCGGACGCGCAACCACTGCGCCACCAGGGAAGCCCGAAAATAGAACATTTTGAATATTGTAATTTGGAGACTCTAGGAATTAAATGTTTTTTTCTCCCCATCCTTGGGGGTTGCTTGCTGTGGGTTGTGGTTTTGTGTTCATTTAGTGACTTTTCTAAACTATTTCTGAAAGTCTGTATTCTTTGTGTTGGTTAGTTTCTGAATTCTCTGTCCCTTAGATTGCGATCACCTAGTGTTTTGTTGTTGTTTGAGATAAATAACATTTTAATGAAATTTAAATAATGCAAAAAAATCCATGATGAACAGAATATGAAAGTTATCAGGGTCAGTATATTATCTTGTCTAAAGGTTGCAAATCCTTCACACATGGGCCAAGCCAGAAACCATCTTGGTGCTCACAGCACATCTGAGACAGGTTGCAGCCTTTAGTAAGACTTTACTAAAGGTTCAGTGGTTACAAAAAGTAGTTTCAGTGCAATACATGCGCCACCAGGAAAGCCCGTCTTCTATCTTATTTAACTCAGTAAATAGCAACACATCCACTCATCCAAGGCAAATCATGATTTCATCCCAGATGAATGGTAAAGAATACAATTTTTTTTTTCTTTTTTTTCTTTTCTTTTTTTTTTTTTTGGCGGCGCCATGCGGCTTGCAGGATCTTAGTTCCCCGACCAGGGATTGAACCCGGGCCCTGGTAATGAAAGCACAGAATCCTAACAACTGGACCACCAAGGAATTCCCAAGTATACAGATTTCATGAAACTTTTATATTTTAAAAGGTTAGGAAGAATCTAGTAAAGTCATTTCTGTAGGCAAATATTTAACTATAAGAATATATTATGGGGGCTTCCCTGGTGGCGCAGTGGTTGCGCGTCCGCCTGCCGATGCGGGGGAACCGGGTTCGCGCCCCGGTCTGGGAGGATCCCACATGCC
>NC_041228.1:35469220-35496812 GCF_002837175.3 Physeter macrocephalus
GGCCCGCATACCACAAAAAAAAAAAAAAAAAAAAAAAAAAAAAGAATATATTATGTATTTGTCAATGGGAGAAAACATCCCTGGCCCATTTTAATGCACTGCCATGCAGATAAATTTTAATGTGCCTTTTTTTAATTTCACAGGTTCATGAGATGGAAAAGAGATTAGCTAGACCTCATCATGTGTCTGCAGAACACAGAGCAAAGGGCCTACAATTCTGCCAGGCTCCGGTCTAGTAAAAATCTCATGGGACATTTTTTCACAGAAGAGAGGTGTGACCCCTACTTTGGCTACTGTTGTCTCCTCACTCCATCTGCACACTTTCTCCCCTTTTCCCATCAGCCTCACTCCCAAGGGTCCAATAACTAGTCCCTCCTTGGGCCTCGGTGCTGAAACCTGTACAGAGATCATAGAAACAGTATTACAGCCAATGTTCATTTTCTTGCTCCCAGTGAGATACCTACTAGCCTTTCTTCCACTAAATTGCTTCACTATATTGTACTTGAGACATGAAAGGGTTGTCTTCGGTCAAATTTTCATCCAGAGCAAAAATAAACTAATGAGGACCTACTGTATAGCACAGGGAACTCTACTCAATACACTGTAATGGCCTATATGGGAAAAGAATCTAAAAAAGAGTGGAGATATATATATATATATATATATATATGTATATGTGTGTGTGTGTGTGTATAACTGAATCACTTTGCTGTACAGCAGAAACTAACACAACACTGTAAATCAACCATACTTCAATAAAAAAATAAAAATTAAATTAAAAAAATTTTTTAATAAAAAGTAATGTTTGACTCAGAGCAAGGATATTGAACAAAATTCTGAAAAGTTGAAAAATAATATAACGTAAAATAAAATTAAAGTAAATTAAATTAAAAAGGGCATTTAATGGGGAATACAGATGGAATGATCCAGGGTCCTCCCACAGACACTTTTTTAGGATGCAGACAAGAAGAAAAGAAAGAGAGGGGAGTGAGGAGACAAATTATATGATATTTCTTTCTTCTATTCCAAAGTAAATTTGTTCCTGCCTTTGCTTTCATCTAACACTGCTATCATAATTTCTTTTATTTGTTTCCCATTCTTGCATAGAAAAATGGAATTCTGCACCATGATTGAATCTAAATACTAAAATCATTTAAGATACACTACTCCTGGGACATACAGCAAAAGGTAATAAGTTTCTCAAAATGTGACCTAATTATAACTGTCCTTTTAAGTTTTATCTCCTACTGGGACCAAATGTCTGCAGTTAAAAATAATTCTTGAAACAGGTCCACGTTGTCACAAAACTTTTCAGAGTCACTTAAATGTTATCCATATTCCCAATTTGTTTTTCTCCTCTGTTTCTGTGTGATAAAAGCCAGATAGCCAGGAGAGGCAGGAGGCCAGGCCACACTTCAGGCAGAGAACATGCTGGACCAGAATTCTCACAGCCAAAGTCTCCCTTCTGACTGGATGAGGAGTCAGCTTACCACTGGTTCACTGACACTCTGTGCACCAGTGACCCTATATCATTCCCGCTGTCAGCCGCCAGATAAGCTTTGAACGCCCAACAGAACTTCTTGCCCATTTTTCCCCGGGCCCCCCATGAACAGCAGACTCATATGGTTTGAGCTTTGCTCTCATTTGCTGCCCCAAATGGTCTTTGAGATGCTCAGGCCTCAAGCCCCCTCCATCTCCATGGTCCCGTGTTCACTCTCTCTTTCTAATGTCCATTTCAGTGACTCTCCTTTTAGAGGCAACCCTATGTTTCTGAACGAAAAAGCCCACTCTCGGTCTGGCCAGCATCTCTTGCTTGATTTGCCCTGATTTGAAGAGACCTGGCTTCTCACCACCGTGGGATCTCCTAAGGACACTTTCAGAAGCTGTTGCTTTTTCAATTCTGCATTTAACTCTCTCTGAACAGGAAAAAAAGATGAGGGTTCTTCTGATCTAAGGCCACATGCCCTGAAGGTTCAACACATATGTCCTGAAGTCACACAACCTAGGCTTGAATCCGAGCTCCACCACTCGTCTGACTCCAGACACATGCTTGAACTCCCCAAGTCTCAGTTTCCTCATCTGTGAAATGGGGATGATAAAGGAGGGACTTTATAAAGTTGTTGTAAGGATTAAAATTGATAAAGAATGCCCAGCAGTTACCACAGAGGCTAAAGTGTTGTAGGCACTCAGTAGATATGAGCTATTATTATTAGGGCATTTGAAAAAATCACTTCTTCCAGGCTTTAGTGCAGATAGAGGATGCTATTTTTGTTTGTTGAGGGTGCCGGAAGGATTCAAGCCAAAGATGGCTAGAAATTAAATTACCTTAGTCTTCTGGATACTCTTCTCTCCTGAGTCCAGCTCATAGGAGAAGTAAACAGCTAAGAAAAGAGAGAAGCCACAGCCAGAATCTTACCCAGGAGGCCCTGGTGAGAGCTCACATGCAAAGACATGCCATTTCCAGGGCCTTCTACATCCTGAAAAGGAGAAGCTGAGTTGTTTTTTTGTTTGGTTTTTTTTTTTTTTTTTTTTTTTTGCGGTACTCGGGCCTCTCACTGTTGTGGCCTCTCCCGTTGCGGAGCACAGGCTCCAGAAGCTCAGGCTCAGCGGCCATGGCTCACGGGCCCAGCTGCTCCCCGGCATGTGGGATCTTCCCGGACCGGGGCATGAACCCGCGGCCCCCGCATCGGCAGGCGGACTCCCAACCACTGCGCCACCAGGGAAGCCCGAAGCTGACTTTTGAAATGAGCAGATCCAGTTTAATTTTTAATTTCAGATATGCACATTTATTCTGTGCTAAATGGTACCCTTGAGCCTCATTGGGAGCGTGGGTGACCAGCTGACCGCTGTTCAAAGCTAGATATGAGGGCTTCCCTGGTGGCGCAGTGGTTGCGCGTCCGCCTGCCGATGCGGGGGAACCGGGTTCGCGCCCCGGTCTGGGAGGATCCCACATGCCGCGGAGCGGCTGGGCCTGTGAGCCACGGCCGCTGAGCCTGCGCGTCCGGAGCCTGTGCTCCACAACGGGAGAGACCACAACAGAGGGAGGCCCGCATACCACAAAAAAAAAAAAAAGTCCGGAGCCTGTGCTCCACAGCGAGAGAGCACAAAAGAGAGGGAGGCCCGCATACCACAAAAAAAAAAAAAAAAAAAAAAAAAAAAGCTAGATATGAAATGCCAGATCTGGTGTTGGGAGCTTTATAAATGATATAGAGTGTGTCACTGGGGGCTCCCCACCTAGTCTTGGCAAGAAGCACTGTAGGCTTCCACCCAGGGAGACTATAGAAGAAAAGAAACAAGAAAAGAACATTGCTGGCTGGAAGCAACAAAGAACAGACAGACAAAAATGAGAACTGTTATACTCCAATGAAGATGTTAAAAAAAAAAAAGAGAGCTGCGGGAAGCACTGCTTGGCAGTGACTGTGATGGAGACCAGTGGGCAGGGGGGAGCGATCAGGAAGGGGAGTCAGAAACCTAACAGGCTTTCTAGTTCACCTGCTGGGTTTCCACACTGTGCTGGGTGCTGTGAGGTCCAGAGTCATACGAAAGTCAGTCTCCCCACAAAGCATCTGGCAGCATTTCTAGGATATTAATGCACGATTATAGAGCTCACATGTAAGACAAATGTAATGGGAACACAAGCACCTTCCATTAAATACTAATAAACAGAAGTTACCCTCAACCAGCGAGGAGTGGGCTGTGGATCCCCAAGCCTTCTCACCCCTTCTTCACGGTCTCTCAGAAGGGCCCCCAGGGCAGAAATGCACCCCTTCACATTCTCTTTATGGGCTTGCCTCCCATCCGTGTCTCACGACACCCCTCCCTCACCTGGGATCACCCGTTGTATTTGTTTCCTAGGCTGCCCTCACAAATGATGACAGACAGACTTTGTGCCTTAAAATAATAGGAATTCTTTTTCTCCCCGAAGTCCACAAGAGGGAGGCAGGGCTGCACTCGCTCTGAAGGCTCTAGGGGAGAATCCTCCCTTGCTTCTTCCAGCTCCTGGTGGCTCCAGGTGTCCTTGGCTTGTGACAGCATCCCTCTAATCTCTGCCCCCATCTCCACATAGCCTTCTCCTCTGTGTCTGTGCCTTCTCTTCTTTCTCTTCTAAGGACACTTGTCATTGGATTTAGGACCCACATAATCCAGGATAATTTCACATCTTGAGATCTTTAACTTAATCACATCTGCAGAAATTCTTTTTCCAAATAATGTCACATTTACAGGTGGTGAGTGTTGGGGCATGAACATAACTTTTTGAGTTCCACCATTCTACCCACTACACCTGCTAAATAAACAACTCACACCCGTCTCAGACTTTGTTTTTGGTAGAACCCGAACAAATCAAGCAGCCAAAGAAATACAGTTTATCTCGTCCACCCCTCCACCACTAGGCAGGTCCCATAGAAAGCATACCAAACAAATAGCTCATAAAACTTATCAAACTTATCAAAACTATCAAACAAAGTGCCTATTTGATTCAACACTGTAGCCCCAGGGTTTAGCACACAATGCCTGGCACACAGTAGGTCTCAAAAAATATTTGTTGAACGAATAAAGTCTCACCATCAGATCCCAGGTAGAGAAATAAACTTTTTTTTTCTTAACTGTTTTTTCCCCAACAGCTTTATTGAGGCATAATTTACATACAACAAAATTCACCCGCTGTAAGTGCACAATGTGATAACTTTTAGTAAATTTATAGAGCTGTGCATTCATCACCACAAACCAGTTTTAGAACGTTTCCAACACCCCACAAAGTTCCCTTATACTTGTTTGCAGTCCAAACCCCACTTTCACCCCCAGCCCTAGACAACCACTGATCTGCTTTCTGTCTCTATAGATTTTTCCCTTTCCGGATGGTTCACATAAATGAAATTACATAATATGTTGTCTTTTGCTCCTAGCTTCTTTTATGTAGTATAATGATTTTAAGGTTGATCCACGTTGTAGTATATATCAGTAACTCATTCCTTATTGCTGGATGTATTCCATTGCATGAATATGCAACATTTTCTTTATTCATTTACAATAGATGGGCATTTGGATTGGTTCCAGTTTGGAGCTATTATGAATAATGTTGCCATGAACAGTCACATACAAGTCTACGTGTAGTCATATTTTTTTCATTTCACTTGAGTAAATACCGAAGAGTAGAATCCAACTTCTCATTTTGAAAATTTTCAAATCTATAGGAAAGTTCAAAGAACAGCACATTATACATCCTTTACCTCCAATCTCAGTTGGTAACATCATGCCATATTTACGTTATCTGTCTTCATGAAATATTTTTTACGTACCATCTGATAGAAAGTTGCAGACATCATGACATATTTCCCTGACTTCACCTCTTAATTATAAGGCGATTCTCCTACATAACCACCATACCATTATCACAACGAAAAATTTTTTCCCAACTTTATTTTGAATTTTTCGAATCTACAGACAGACAAATTGAAAGAATAATACACTGAAATGATCCTTGACTTTGCCACCATTTCCCATATTGCTGCTTTGACCCTTCTTTCTCAAACCTTCTCACTGCCATTGCTCCTAAAATATTTGTGTTGGGTTGTTCTTGGTGCAAAGCCATGGAATATTCCTGACCTGTCACACTCTTACTCCTCCATTGTTTATTCCCTGAGTTTTCAGGGTGGCTTCACAGGACTCCAAGGTGCCTCTAACGTGTTGTCCTGAGGGATATTGCAAAACTCTCAAAACTTCCCTCACCTCTTTCAAGGCTTTTCTCAGATGTCAACCTCTCGATGACACCTACCCTTCCCCTTTCCACATCTGCGCCCTGGCAGCCACGCTGAACCACTCCGTCCACCATCCATCCTCCCCCCCGGGGCACACCTGCCCTGAGTGGAAAAAAGCTGGGTGATCTGCCCTGACTTGCGAGGGATACCAGTCAGATTCTTGCTCTTGCAGCCTGAAGTGGGAACTGGGTTGTGGGGGGGGGGTGTCCTGCACGATGTGGGGGGCACTATAGGGAAAATGACAAAGAGGCTTGGGTCAGAGGTGGTGGAGAGAGGCCGTAGGAGAATGCAGCCTGAAGTGGGAACTGGGTTGTGGGGGGGGGGGGTGTCCTGCACGATGTGGGGGGCACTATAGGAAAAATGACAAAGAGGCTTGGGTCAGAGGTGGTGGAGAGAGGCCGTAGGAGAAAGGAAGTTATGAGGAAGCAAGGGGAGTCAAAGCTATGAGACAGGGCCTCCCTGGTGGCGCAGTGGTTGAGAATCCGCCTGCCGATGCAGGGGACACAGCTTCGTGCCCCGGTCCGGGAAGATCCCACGTGCCGCGGAGCGGCTAGGCCCGTGAGCCATGGCCGCTGAGCCTGCACGTCCGGAGCCTGTGCTCCGCAACGGGAGAGGCCACAGCAGTGAGAGGCCCGCGTACAACAACAACAACAACAAAAAAAGCTATGAGACAGAGGAACGCCCTTGGAGGAATAGGAAGACAGAGAGGAGTTCCACAAATCCCTGCCTGCGAGGTCCCTTGAGCTGCCCTGGATTCAGGACATATCTGGTTCCAGTCTCTGTAAGGCCTGGACAGTCCAGAGGTCCTGTTTTCCTACAGTTTCTGTCGCCCTCACTGCTTCACAATTTCTTCCCCACAAAGCTCATCACTTGAACTAGGTTGAGTGATGGTTTAATCCTTGCAACCCAAAGAAGCTGAGTAAAATGGAAATACACGGGTGTTTATCGTGTACAAGAGACTGCAGGGAAAAACAAACCTCCTGGAGATGGTCCCTATGTGCGAGGAGCTTACTGTTTTCTCCTCTGCTTTTCTCCGTAGCAACACATCCTCTTGTGGTGTCCTACAGGCTTGCTACTCACAGTGTGGTCCAAAACCCACCTACATATACATCACTTGTGAGATTGTTTTTTTTTTTAAAAAGCAGAATCTGGGACCTCACCCCACATCTACTCAACCCCAGGTAAGAACATTAAACTTTGCGGAGCATTGTTTCTCCCCAGCTAATAGTCCCAAACCCACTGTACCGATTACCTTTTCACTCTTGGGGCTCCCATCTGCCACTGATTTGATAGCCAACATCAATAATTCTATGGATATCAAAGCTTTTGGTAAAGCTCTCTGCCTATAAAATGCAGGCTTCTTAATGCTCTTCCTTTGCCTGTATCCTTCAGATGTCTTTCATTAGACTTTCTTTGTAATGGTGTTGTAAATGGTTTTCTTTTTTTCAGAGGTTCATCCTGTTTTGGGAAAATCCTGTGGAGTAAATCCAAGGATTGCAGGAATCTCTTTCTCTACCCTGTTCTTTACAACTGCAGATGATCTCTAATGAGCATTTTAACTACATTCTTTTAACATACCGTCATCCTTGCAAAGTATCTATAGGTTCAGGTTACAGCTTGTTTTCATCTCAAAACACCAGAGAAAGATTAAAAAACCCCATCAAGAGATGAAACACCAAGAAAAAAAATGAGACCATTTTTCCAGGAGAGATTCATGTTTTAGTTTCCTAAACCGTATGCCCTCAAGTGTCCATCTCACGGGTCAGTTGCTGGGCTGGGTGTATCATGCCTTCAGGACCAGTCACGCCCACTTATCTTTGCAAGTCTTTCTGCAGGTCCTCAGGAAGGGGACCTGGAACAGGGTGAAGCTTTGTGTGTACCACCCTCTGATTTCCCCTCCTATCCTCCCTCTAGCCCTCTGTTCTCTCTTGTGGCCTTTATTCATCTTTCCTTCCTCCCAATAAGATGTCTTGAGGGCTGACAGTGGGCCACATACTGTGCTGTGCTGGGTACTGGAGATGCAGCCACTAAGAGGGTACAGGTCCGCCTCATGTTGGGACAGTGTGATCTGGGGGCTGCCTTGAGAAAATGATATCTGAGCCAAGGGCCCAAAGGATGAGTAGTGGTGAGCCAGGCTAAGAAAGAAGGGGATCTCCTTGTTCCCTGGAGACCACCAGTGAAGGGAGTACCCCTGCTCCCACTTGGCCTCTTCGGTTGTTGGCTCCACACTGCCCTTGCCCAGTGCCCTGTGTGCTGACAGCTCTGTAGCCCAGGCTTGGACACTTGCTTCCGTTCTTGTCTGTGTCTGACCTTGGCCTGGGCCATTTTCTGCCCCACTTCTCCCACACTGGTGCCGACAGCTCACAGGATCCCTCCCCAGCGGATCGGCAATGGCAGCTTTTTTCCTCTCAATTTATTAGAAAGCGCTTCTTTCCTAATAGAATTCTTTTCTGCTCTCAGGACGATAACTCAGGCTCATTGCAGGGTGTACGTGTACGATTCAGTCAGTGGCTGTGCAGGAAACCATGTCTAACACAGCTGCATCTTCTCGGCGCCATGCCCCCGGCAGGTCTCGGTGGCAGGAGAACCACGTGTGCTGGGTCAAGTCCGGTTGCATCTTGCAGATGCCCTCATTCAGGCTGATGGAGGCCTAGAGTAAGTGATGTTTCCCACATGCTTCTCTCCAGGTTAGACAAGCAGCTGTTGGATTCCTCTCTGGCTCTGAATAAATTCAGTTGTTTTGCTAACTGGACTACAGCTTCTTTTTTCAGAACGTCACAGGCATATTTTCGGGTTTCTGGGAACAGGTGCTGCAGGAAGCACGATTCATTTGTGTATTAGGATGTTACCCTGTGTTTTGAAAAACAATTTGAAGAGGAAAATTGGCCTCTCGATGCCTCCTGCTTTTTCTCCTTAGGCCCTAAGCTGTGAACAACTGCTCTTACCTTTGGTTTACAGAATCCCCATCTGGTTTGGTACTTTGATTTATGTTGGCTGTAATCCAGCATGGCTGATTTGGTTTATTTTAAGGAGTTTTATTTTAAGAAACTTTTGCCATTTAAAAATTTAATTGGAACAATCTGTACCCAGAAATTTTTTAATGCAGTCTAGGATTAAAAGATGTTCTTTGACATGTTTTAAAAGAAAGCAGGGCTTTCTACACCTGCCTAGTCTTGGTACTTCAGGACTTTGTTGAAGATGTGGAGGGAGAATCCTCAGGTTGGGACGCCCACCAGAGATGAGCCTCAAAAGCCCATCCTTAAGCTTGATTTACAAACTCTGCTGGATGGACTGTCTGCTGTGAGCCAGTTACAGGGTGATGAAGGGCGTGCTCTTAGCCCGCTCTCATGAGGTGGTCAGGCCTAAACTGGGTTGGATTCAGGAAATCTGCCTCATTCCCTTCACCAAAGGTCAGATTTTCCTGGTTCTGAGAGGCAGAAAGAGTCCAGGTTGGATTCTTCAATTCTCTCCACCTGAGAATTGAAGTCACAGCTAAAAGTTCAAGAGCCTGGTGGGGTCTGATTCTCCCAAGAAGCATCCCAGCTTCCAGAGGTTGGCCTGAATCTCCGGGGGCATTACACACAGTGCCTGGAATTCTTAGTACTTTTGGTGAGCCTCAGCTGATCTGGGATCCCTGAAAGTGCTGGGGATTGAGAGAGAGAAAACCCATAGCACATCAAGCCCAACGGATCCTAAGAAATGGGAGGGGCTGGTGTTCATCAGGCCCTGGGTAGCAACTTGCGAAGCATACCCTAGCCCCTGCTTCCCTCCCCAGCTCCAGCTTTGCTGCTGGTATGCCACATGTTAGAACAACCAGCCCTTGGACTTAGACGATTTCCCCTAATTCTTCTACTTCCCTATTTCTCCAGACAGCACCTCCATTCTCCATTCTCCCAGTCACCATCTTAGAGTCATTATCCACTTTACTTTCCTGCCATAAGGCTCAAACATTAACTGTGTGTTCTTGGTCCAGTTTCTTAATCTCTCTGAACCCCAGTCTCATCTATTTAAAAAGTACCTACCTCATTTTTAGAAAAACTTTGATGTCAAGAGTTTGAACTTATCTGGGAAATGAAGCGGAGACAAAAGGTTCTAACATTTTATGAGCACCTACTATGTGTCCGGCTCTATTAGACATTTTACATTGAAGCTTTAAACTTAATTAACATACCCCTCACTCTGCTTTTCAGTTCTAACTCCTATTATTTGCCTACTTGTATCTTACTCCAGGCAAACTAGATTACTCATTCTTTCTCACTTGAGCAAGCTTGAATTCTCTCCCAATTCTTTGTTTTTGATCATACTCTTTTTTGTATTTTAAATTTATTAATTTATTTATTTATGGCTGCTCTGGGTCTTTGTTGCTGCGCGCGGGCTTTCTCTAGTTGCAGAGAGCGGGGGCTACTCTTCATTGCGGTGCGCATGCTTCTCATTGTGGTGGCTTCTCTTGTTGTGGAGCATGAGCTCTAGGCATGCAAGTTTCAGTAGTTGCGGCACCCGTGCTCAGTAGTTGCAGCGCGGGCCTCAGTAGTTGTGGTTAGTTGCTCCTTGGCATGTGGGATCTTCCCGGACCAGGGATTGAACCTGTGTCCCCTGCGTTAGCAGGTGGATTCTTAACCACTGGACCACCAGGGAAGTCCCATCATACTCTTTTTTCTACCTGATCTATCCCACCTCTCCAGAATGAAATCCTATACATCTTTTAAGGTCCATCAGCAATGTGTTTGGTAAATATTTAACAACCAGCTCTGCAGACAGAAAGAGCCCTGCTTTGTAGTTTTTGTCAATTTTCATAGTGTAAAAACTCCCACCATGGCCAATTGCAAGCTACCAACCTGATATCAACTGGCTCACAAAATTTCTGAAGATGCAGAGACCAGAATGAGCTGGCTCTAGTGCATCACTGAACCTACAATGTCACCTCTCTTGATATGCCCAAGCTGTAATATTCCTTCCCTCCTCTGAACTTCGTTAGTAATTTGTACTCTCTCGTGAAAGTCTTCTTCATTGTATTATGGTTATAATGAATCCCTGTTATCATTATTAGCTTTTCAAGGACATGAACTGTGTCTTACTCATCTAGGTATTCACAGTGCCGCCTAGAACAATGACGGTGTTTCAATAAATATTTGCTGCATTAGACCGATGATGAAGATCATGGCTCGGGCTTGACACACGGTTGTGGGGAGGAGACAATATCATTAGTAAAGCGCTTACCAGAATGCCGGGCCCAGGGAGTGCTCAATTAGTGATCACCTGTGGCTTCTGGAATTAAGGGGGCACACATTTTAATTCTAATGGTGGTTCTCATCAACTCTCTCCGCCCCAAAATACGAACACATTATAAGTACCTGGGAAACTTTTACAAATCCCAATACCCAGGCCAAGAAGTCAAATATCAGTATTTTTAAATTTCCCCAAGTGCTTCTGTTGTGCACCAAGTTTGAGAATCACTCTCCTCTATGTGTCCAATCCTCTCCCTGGCCGATGAGTCAAGAATGTTGAAAAGGAAATGGAACCAGCTAGTCCTTTAAAAATCCTCCTGTTCACTAAACAATTCCAGTAAATCGGAGCAAAACTCACTTGTAGGATTGCCTTATTTGGTGATCAAGTTGGGTGGAGTCACCTGGGAGGGGCAAAGCTGAGCCTGAGTAATGAATGCAGCCTTCTGCAGGGGCAGCAGAGAAATACCTCCTTGTCAGCAAACTCCCGTAAGTGAAGTTTTTCAAGCTGGAGAATGTTAGAGGAATCTCATTTAAACTCGATTTGGTCCTCGTGATGATTTTGTGCAGATTAAACAAAGGTAAATTTTGCTTCAATGAGCATCAGTGTGTTTGTCCTGATTCTTTTGTTCCACTAGAATTTTGTTGTATTAAAATTACTGAGGGACTTCCCTGGTGGTCCAGTGGTTAAGACCTCGCCTTCCAATGCAGGGGGTGTGGGTTCGATCCCCGGTCGGGGTGCTAAAATCCCACGTGCCTCGCGGACAAAACCGAAACATTCAACAGAAGCAATATTGTAACAAATTCAATAAAGACCTTAAAAAACTTTTTTAAAATTACTGAGCTATGAAGCCTCAAAATGATTCTTATTCTCCCATTTGTGGTAATGAGGATGGCCTTCCCTTAAGTCAAGATAATATTGCATTTCTATCATTGAGAAGCAGGTATTGCTTTCGCCATTAGAGCTGGTGACACTGAAACAGTGTGAAACCTGATTGGTCCAAAGTGACCAATCCTATTTGACGGGGGATGCCAAATAGGAAATCGAAGATTCCTGTCCTAACCACTTGACACTTGACACACTTCATCCTCCATGGATATTTAGCTGTTGAGGTTTTGTCATCTATGTCTCATGTTAAAGGTATATACCAAACAAAAGCAAAAACAAAAACAAAAACAAAACAAACTTTGAAAGGGTTTGATCCGAAAAGTAAATTAAGCAATTCTGCTCTAATAGGTTACTCCCTTTGTTTTTTCTTATAAAAATGATAGCCTGGGAGTTCACCTTAAAGAAGGGGGAATTGGGAGGAGCGTATGTGGGCATGTGTTACAGAGTCACATCTTAGAGGTCTAACATGCTAAATTTCTTTGATGTGTCTCTATGGATGAGTCTCTAAAAAATGATTTCCTTTTTGGAGGCACTAATGAAAATATGTATGGAAGTGTTAAGTGGCTGACGGTAATCCTTCAAGGAGCATTATTGGCTGCGTTGGATCGTACCAGATGCTTTCGTAAAAACCATGTTTATTCTACACTTAGTCCAATTTGGAACTTTCTTATAGAGACTCTGGATTGTCTTTGAAATAAACATTTTTAGCTATGCTATTCAGTGGATTATAATTTTTTTCTCCTGTGGTATACGCATAGCATATCATTAAAATATATGGATTTTTTTTTAAACTCTAAAGTAAAACGAACTTTTAAAAGAAGTCTTGGCAGAACCTCAGATGTTAGATCAAGGTTCTGTAATACCATAAACCCATCAAATTCCCAGTATCATTAGAACTCTGGCTGCTATGTGAATCACAGCCTCAAAACCACGACTCACCTTTTTATTACTTTTTCTCTGTTCTAACATTATACATTTATAAAGGACAGGTGTTATGATACCAACTTCTATTATATCGAATTTATCCCAAAGTACCACCAACAGAGACCACTGAACACCATTATGGGTAAAGCTCTGAATCAGGAATCAAGTCTACTGTTATCCTCAAAAATCACGGTGATTTTGATTCACCAGATAAAGTTACAGGTCTAGCTATAGAATCAGACTGACCAAAAGATCCAGCAGTTTCCACTTGTTGCTGCAAATCTAACAAGAGACAGTGGCACTAGAAATGGAAACGTTCCATCTAGAGGTCTTACACATCATTCTTTTTCTTTGCACAAGGATTCTGTGATAATCTTTCAGCCAGACTGTTGTATGAGCACTCAGAGAGCATCTCAGACTCCCCTTTTCTTGAGAAAACGGGAAGGATTGTACAAACTCCCTGAGTTCTTTGAAATAAGGGCCTGCCCAGAATCATAGTCACCTAGAATCCCATTGTGTTGGAATAAGTGGTAAAAAAAGGATGATAAACCAAGGTCCAGTTTGGTTGCAAGGATGAACTGAAACTAGGAAAAGAGGGAAGGGCTAATGGTATTGCAAAAATTGTCTGAAGGAGAGAAGGGCGATGGATGAGTTCAACTCTCTCAGTGCCTTAAGTCAGGACCCTTTGGAAGTCTCCCTAATTGCACCTTCTAAGGAAGGGAGCATTGAAGATACAAAAAGAGCAATTTGCTTGCAAATATGCCTCATTTTAACCGTGGGAATAGCTACACAGAAACTGGCCCAACATTTGTGGGTGTTCACCTGTTATGAAAGATGTTGAGATGCAGAAATTCTAATTTCAGAAGATCTGGCATCCTGTCAGGGTTAGAGCAAATAAGGATGTGACACCCAATATCCACAGATGAGAGAAAAACACTGCTTATCAATTAAGACTGGCTTTAACTGCTTACAGCAAACAAATAACATTGGCTTAAGGAAGACAGAAATCTCTTTCTTTCTCATCCTGTAAAAGAACCACTCTAGGGCTGGTATAGCAATTGCATGGTTTTAGGGACTCAGGCTCTGCCATCCTTGGCACATGGTTTCCACTTCATCGTTCAGGATGGCTGCTTGAGATCCACCCAACAGGAAGGAGGAAGGGAAGGAGCAGGAGGTAGAAAAGCTGCTCTCCCTCAGCTGGGTACACATCAGCTGTTTTTTTGGCAAGTTTGCCAGAAACTGCCTTCCATTCATATTACATGGACACAGTTAGTCCACCTGACCATCTATCACGGCAAAGGAGCTTGGGAAATATGCTATTTACAGTACTCATGGCCCCGGTAAAAACCGGAGTTCTGTTACAAGCAAAAAGAGAACAGATACTGAGGTAAGAACCCAACAGAGTCTGCCACAACCTGAGCGATGTCAGTGCTGAGATTCAGATTTGAGAGGCTGCCATAATTAAGTGGAAAGCCTAGAATTCAGGAGACCTGGATCCTGTTCTCACGTCTACCCAAGTGTCCAGTGACTTAGTGATCTCATCTGTAAAATAGATATTTCCTGGCTAAAAAGTAAATATTGTGACACATGATATTATAAGCATATAAGAGAACCCCTTGTTTAAAGTATCTCCTCTCCAATAAAGATGTTAAAAAAATAATAAATAAATAAATAATATGTTGAAAAAAATAAAAATAAATAAAGTATCTCCTGAATTAATTACCTGATCTAAAGCACATAGAATGGTCAAAAGAGAATGGTCAAAGAGAATAGAATGGTCAAAACTTTGAGTTGAAAGGGACATTCAAGGATATCTAATTCGACCTCCCTCGCAATATAGGCATCTCTGCCACAGCAACCCTGACAGATGGTCCCCTGTCTTGTGCTTGAGCACCCCTAGAGAGTGTTATTCTGCAGTGGCAATGACGGACAGCTCTGGTTGTCAGATAGTTTACCTGGATGGTGATCCAAAAACTGCCTCCCTCGAACCCCCATCTCCTGAAACAACAGAGAAAAAATCCATCGTCTCCTCTTCATGGCAGTGCTTCAGCTATTGGAAAACAGCTCTTCTGTCATCACTTAGTCTTCTACCCTTCAAGCCAAACATTCCTGATTGTTGCAACTGTTTCTTAAGTAACCAGGTGCCCATCCCTCTCGCCATCTGAATATCTTTCTCTACGTTAGTGTTTCTCGAACTCTGTTGACTATGACCCACAGGAAGAAACTATTTTACGTATAATCAGTACACATATCCTTGCATGTAAATGAAACAGAAGTTTCATAAAACAATACGTAGCCTTATTAGCAGACGCAAACTTGTATATTTTCCAGTTCAACTCTATTCTATTCAATATATTGTGTTCTATTTTATTTTGTAAAGGCAGGTTGCTATCCACTCAATGGATTTCATACTCACTCATAAGTGGCAACCCATAGTTGGAAAATCACTACTTCAGATGCACTCCGGCCTATAAATATTCTTGGAGGGTAGTGCCTCGATGCTGCAGGCTGATTGGAGTAAGCAAAAGGGGCTTTTACTTCCTGAGTCCAGAACTTCGTGTCTTTATTTTAAGGAAACCTAAATGCATTGAATTTGAAAGTAACACCATCACACCATTGGCTGAACATTTGAGTCAGTTATAACTGACCTTCTCCATGTGAACAGCTTCTATCTGAGCCTGCTTTACCCCACCCTCTCCTTGTGCAACTGATTTTTTTAAACCTAGATACAGAGCTTCAATTTAATCCTGTTAAACTTGTCTTTTTTTAGTTTCAACTTTTTTCAATGTTTCAAAAACTTTGGGGATCATTTTTGTCATCAATCTTTCCAACTTTATAGCACATATGTGTTTTATAAGTATATTTTCCATAGAATAATAAAATTTTGTATGGTTTAGCGCTTAAAAGATGACTGTTGACCTAAAGCCTCTGGCCCTATTATAGCCATTTATAAACAAATGGTTGAAAATGAAGCAGGAAAGATAGAGATCTATGGTACTGGATAAGAAAATAAAAGTTCTGAGAGGTAGGATTTGAAATTGTTATTATTACTATTTTTTTGTATAGGTTTTCTACTTAAACTCAAATTAGATAATGTTTACCCATCATGCGGCAAGAGAATGCCAGCATGCTTCAACTTCATGGGCACTCAGGCCTACACCGCTAAGACCTGGGAATTCCACCCAGAAACTCTGGAGAGATGGAGATCCCCTGATGTGATGCATCTCTTCCGGCTAGAAGGTAAAGTAGGGCAAGTGGACATGATTTTCATTTGTTTATTTATTCATCTATTTATCCTAGAGATATCTGTTGTGTCAAACACTGAGAAGCAAAAGCAGGGGGCCCTAAATTAGGCTCTGGGGGTATGGGGACGAAGGAAATGCAAAGCAGGGAGCCCTGAGCATCTCCTCCTACACTTAGGGAGGAGATAGCCTGGACTACTCAGTCATTAAGTCTCAGTGAGCTCAAGAAATAAGGACTTTCCTAAGAGCTGGTAAGAGTTAGCTAGACAAAGAGACAGCCGTGTGCCAGAAGGCTCAGAGGTGAGAGAAACATGGGTACTTAATGAACAGGAAAGGACAAGGACATTACTAAAGTTCTTCAAGAAGGACGTGGCTTTGAACACACTGATTAAAAGGTATTTACTTGGCACATGTGCAGGCTAAGGCTGTAATGAGGAAACCAGAGGAGGTGGCCTCCAGCTACGTTCCATGAAGGACACCCATGTGTCTGCTTAGGTTTCTCAAGAGTTTAGGGGCAGCTCGAGGACACTTAATGTCTTGGCTATCTGTGGGTTCTAAGTCCTTATCGGATCAATAGAAGCTAAAAGTTGTTGGCCAGAGTGGAAGAAGAAATGGAGAAGAGGAGATGGACTTAGCAAGAAAGGGAATCATTTTCATTTGATCTTCACTACAAATTCCAGACTCAGACCAACAGAAAGTATTTTTTCCCCCTTGATTTTTCTCTTCTTTTCTTTTTTTAAACTGTCAGGTTGTTTTTTGCTTTTTGTCTTTTTGGTTTTTTTCCCTAATGAGTAATTGCATTCTACATGGTCCAAAAACTGAAAAGGTTCAAAGAAGATGGGTGACCAAATTTCCTTTCCTCTTTACCCCCTGCCACCCAATTTCTCTTCCCAGAGACAAACAAGGTCCTTTTTATATTTCCAGAAATAGTCTCTACACATACAAGCAATATGTATGCATGTATAACCCGAAACCTTTTTTTTAGCCAAATGGCAGCATAATATATGCACAGACAACAGATAATATTTTATTTTTTCTTTTACAGAACTGCCCAACCCAGAGGGGGAAAACATTTTTCAGTGAAAGAGAGGGGACCAGTCTTCAAGAAATTAGAAAACATGAATATCAAGAAGACAGTAAATAATTTTTAAAATATATGTATCTATTTTCCCCCAGTTTCACCATTTATATATCTCAATTTCTCATGAAGAAACAAGAATTTGTAGGAAAAAAATATAAAGGGAAATATTGTTGGTTCTTCTTCAAGATGTTTACTAAAATCCTTGAGTTATAAAAAAGCTTGCAATCTTTTGCTGTCAAATATAAGAAACATGATAAAAGGAACACTGAGTAGAGTTATACTTTGTACTTAAAATATTATGCAAGCTTGAGAATTCAGAAAGCTACACATGACTCTGTATGCAACCTTCAGAAATATTAACAATCTGTACTGACAAACGGAGCCATCTAATTTTCTCTTTTGTACTTCCAGATTGATACAGAAACTAGGGAAGGAATGTTCAGGCTGAAATGAATAGAAGGAACGTTATAAATGAGTAACAAGATAATTAAAGCATGAAGCCTTCCACATCTCGAGATAATCGTAATGTCAAGTGTAGTTTTAGCTAATTAATTGGTTAAGAACAATTTGCCTCGGTGACTATCTTACATTTGAATATGGAACACTTTTTGCTTTGCTAGAAACTGAGAATAGAATTATCTTGGAGCTTGTAAAACAAATAGATTTTGGCCACCAAAAGTGTAATTACAAGTCAGAAAACACAATTTGAATTAGTGAAGGGGAAAATTACAGAGACAATTTTCCCCTTCACACTATACAATTCATTGAGACTCAGAGAGAAAGGGTAAATCTCCCTTCCACTAAAACCTTGTTACTGTATGAGAAAATAAGTTCATTGCAGTTAGGACTCAATATATTCTTAACCAAAAACAATATTGCTCAACTTGAGGGATCACACACCTTATTCATCAGATCTGGTAACTTTGGGAAGTTTCTAAATATCAAACCCACCCTCAAAGTGGGAGAACTTGTCAATCGGATAACATTCAAAAGAAAGTGCCGTAGACTCAGAAGGTAATTCCATAGGAGGAATTCCAGAAACATTGTGAGCTAAGTCAGCAGCATTAAAAGAAACGTGTGGTGATATTATGTCATTGTCTCCCAAGTTACCTTGAGGGGGACTTGCTAATTTTAGATGGTTAAATTCTGAGAGATTTGCTAGATAAGCATCCTTACCTCATTGTTGAAACGTACAGACTTTCTGCAGAGGAAATCCAATCTTCCAGGCTTAGAGAATGAGGACAAGGAGCAAATTCAAGAACTATCTTGCAACTTGAAATTGAATTTCAAATTAGTTAATTTTCTAATCGAATCATATTTATGTATAAAAATCGCACATAAAAAACAGGACAGGAAGAAATTTACCAGAACCTTAAGACAGATCAGCTTCAAGGGGATTTTATCCTCTATTCCTTTAAAATTTACTTCTTGCATTTTACACAATGATTATGTAATACTTTAGTAATCAAGATCAAAGGGGAAAGTTTGAAACTGAAAAACTAATATTTTTCTATCTGCACCCGTACTCCTTTTCCCCTGTGTGGTGGGATATCCTTCTAAACATTTTTGAGCTTGTCCAAGTTCCACTTTATTGTTCTTGGCAGCGATTTCCTCGGTGGACTAGAAAAGAAATAGAGAAATAAAAAAGTACAAATCACTTTTTGTAACAGATTTCCCTCCACCTCTACTACAAAGCAATCTAAATACTACATCTTTACTCTCAACCTTTTTATGGGCACAGAGAACCCAGATGTTCTCTTTCGTTTCCCCTAAAGGGGAAATGGTAAATCACCTCCCCTCCCCCTTTCCCTCTCCCACAGATAATTTGGCCTCCTTCTTTCATATGCTGTGTATTTCAAGCTCTAAATGGTCCCCTGCTTTTTACCCGGGGAAATAATTTCTGCATTTTTAAACCAATCCTGCCAGCCAGTCAAGTAAAACAGTCTTTTTAGAAGCCGGCCCCAGATTCTTCCCTCTGTCTCCCTTGGGGCATCTTCAAGACAGTGGCAGGGGAGGGAAGTGGGGGACACGGTAACTTGGAGGAGCTGCAGCTCTCTGGCATCTGAGCCCTCTGGCTTCCGGACACTTGAAGAGGAGGAAGATGACTTCTTGGCCAGGTAAAAGGGCATCTGTGTTTAATCAGGATACATCCCAACCTTCTCCAGAGGTCCGCTGTGGAAGAGAAGAGGTCGCCTGGATTCCCTCCTCCTTCTCCAAATCCAGGAGACTCGGTGCCAGGATGTGACCTTGAGAAGTCTCTGTTCCAGTTCCTGGGGAGGGAGTTGAACTGGATGGTTCCCAATGCCTCAAAAAGCCTGGGATTCCAATTCCAGTTTATCCGAGTAGACTTCAGGGTATATGAGGACACATGGGAGAACCTTCTCTCTGGCCTCATTAATGAAGAACGTTGTGCTTTTCCAGGGCTGGTTTGTTTTTTTATCTGGGAATTGTGACTCTTGTAACAGTTCCTGCTTCATGCTACGAGGCTTAGCAGCAAATCTGCAGCCTCCCTGTAGCAGATATCTAGGACTTTAAGGCTCGTATTTTGTGCACTAATTTCACTCTAGTTCCCAACTTCCTGTACTACCTTTATTTTCCTTTTTGGGGACTTCCCTGGTGCCGCAGTTGTTAAGAATCCTCCTGACAATGCAGGGGACACGGGTTCGATCCCTGCTCCAGGAAGATCCCACGTGCCGTGGAGCAACTAAGCCCATGCGCCACAGCTACTGAGCCTGCAAGCCACAACTACTGAGCCCACGCGCCGCAACTACTGAAGCCCGCGTGCCTAGAGCCTGTGCTCTGCAAAAGGAGAAGCCACCACAATGAGAAGCCCACACACCGCGACGTAGAGTAGCCCCTGCTCCCCACAATTAGAGAAAGCCCACGTGCAGCAATGAAGACCCAACGCAGTCAAAAATACATTTTTAAAAAATTTAAAAATATATTTATTTTCCTTTTTGTCATTTTTCTTACTCGTGTTTATAGTACTGTTCTTACCTGTTTTGTCGTGTTATAGTATGTGTCCCTTTCAAAGCTTCTTAACATCTTTTTTGGAACAAAGTAGAATATAAATAAAGTTAAATCAATTTTGAAAATATAGATGTTAGGAGTATTCATTTTTCTCCTTATCTCTGTCTTCTCATCAGTTTCTCCCTAAATCCAAAAGTAGATCCCAACTCCATCATTCCGATTATGCAAATATCTTAAGCTACAAAAAGTTGGTATTATTAAATTATAAATTTCTAGCGAGCAGGGATCAGGTCTGATGAGGGATAATGCAGCTGTGGGAGGAGGAAAGAGCTTGGGCTGGTGTTTTGTTTCCAGCTCTGCCACGTACCAGGTGTCTGACCTTGGGCAGGGCCCTTCTCTCTGGATCTCAATTTCCTTGTTTATAAACTGAAGGGGTTGGACCAGGTCACCTTTAAAATCCCTTTCAGCTCTGAAATTCATTGACTCTCTGACCCATTGTGGGTGCTTAATAAATAACAAGCACACTTCCAGAGAAGAATGACTTGCACTTGGACACATCAGTCAACACATATTTACTTAGCATCCACCCGGAATGTGGCTGCCTTGAGGGGCCAATCAGAGACAGCCCCCTGGGGGTACCATGGAGGCCCAGAACTAAAGGAGCGACCTAGGCACTTGTTCTTCCCCACTGCTTAAGGGTTCCAAGTTTTTACAAGATCACTAAAAGCTGAAACTCCTTGCCACATAAACAACCAAAGGCACGGACGGGAGGTGGGGGGGGGCGGGAAGAGGCATTCGTGAGAAGGAGAGTTCATCTACTTTTAGAGAGATAAAATGTTGTGGTCCTTTAGCGTAGAGGGGTATAGAGAAATTTTTTTAATTAAGGTCTATGTTCAATTTTAGTACTCTATAAGTCAAAAGTAACCTGTTTGAAAATAGGAAAGATATTATGTGTAATTTAGTTTTGCCACAAAATTATTGTGCTTGATATATTTTCCCTTTAAAATAAATCCTTGTTAATTATAAATATGCTGATTGACTTTTGTTCTGAACTGTTTGCACTTTTTAACACACACGGAATTCTAAGCTGCTGATAGCATCGTTAAGGGTTTGCCAGTTTGTGAGGGATGGAGCCGAGTTAAGGATAAACCGGGCTTTCCTGGTGGCACAGTGGTTAAGAATCCGCCTGCCAATGCAGGGGACACGGGTTCGATCCCTGCTCCGGGAAGATCCCACATGCCACGGAGCGACTAAGCCCGTGCGCCACAACTACTGAAGCCCACGCACCTAGAGCCCGTGCTCCACAACAAGCGAAGCCAACGCAATGAGAAGCCCACGCACCGCAACGGAGAGTAGCCCTCCCTCCCCGCAACTAGAGAAAGCCTGCGCTCAGCAAGAAGACCCAACGCGGCCAAAAAAATAAATAAAACATAAATAAATTTATTTTTAAAAAAGGATAAACTATCAGCACTATAAAACACACTTGTGAGTCCATTAAGTGTCCCGTAATTATAAGAAGTACCCACCCATTTTCAGAAAAAGGCAGAGAAAGAAAGGAGGAAAAAACCTTGCCGAACACATTTTTGCCCCACACAAGTAACTATCTCATAGCCCTCATTTCTCTAAACTATTCCAGGAAGAGTCCTAACACCTACTGCTTCATTTTAATCATCTCAGAGGATTTCTCTTGGGACATATGTCTTCACTTTTCTAATGGCCAAGTTGTCACGTTCTGCCTCCTAAGTATCTACCGAGGCAGATTCCTGTTTTACAGGGTAGTAGACGTGAGTGGTGTCAGTGGTGGAGCTGCACAAAGGACCCGCATCCCAAGGAAGGAAGGATGTGGTTTGCAGAATCCCAGACCAAACATCTGGACAAAACACCTAAAAACCTTTTCCTGTCCTGCTCCACTGAAAACTATATCCGCAACATCGATGGACAAGCGTGCTTTGTAATTCCAACAAACCTCAGGAGCATCATAATGGATGCTCAGGCCTTCTAATCCAAGAGCTTTGCAGCGTTCTGACTACTTCCTGCCTCTTACTAAGCATTTCCATTTGTTTCCTCCCATCCTTCCGGGTGGAAATGAACTTGAAGTCTTTTTTAAAAAATTGTATTTGTCAAGGTGATTGCCTGAGGGGTAGCTAGCTGGAAAAGGGGCACTTGGCTTGAGACAAGGCCTCTGAGACAGTATAAAAGGCTGGAGGCACTTCCATTCTTTGAAGCTCCAGGTCTACTTCTCTTTTAATGGAGACAATTGAAAATAGGGAAAAATTGGGGGTATTTTTTTAAATGCTCAGTTTTAACGAGGTAAAACTTGCACGCACACACAAATGCAACGCAATAATAATATAATGAATAATAATAAGTAATAATAAAAAACAGTGAAGTTAAATAAGGCTAGTTAATTGTGGAATTTATTAAATATTAATTCATACTGGTATAGCGTGTTGTCTGCCTCAAGTCAAAGTTGTATAAAGATCATTATGTTTCAATCCCATTAGGCATTTCTGTGACTATGTTTAACTTCATCTGAAGATAAAAGGGAAGCTCTTAAACATACCCTTGAGGCTCCAGCCCCATGCTCCCCTCCTCCTGTCTTTGGGTTGTGGCATGAAACTGGCTTTAAAGTCTTCAAGGCCACCCGCAGACAACAGCCTCATCAGGTACCGTGATCCTTAGAGCTAAGGAACTAAAAAGCGGTCACTCATCCCTGTTTTCTTAAATAGCCTCTTTATTTTTCAGAAAACCCGAAGGACAGGACCACACCTTTTCTATCAATTTCCTAGGGTTTTCAATGACATTGTTTTATGTTATGCATGCTTTTCTTTGGAAGACAGCAACTTTCCTATGAATAGCTTTTTTTATTGCTTATCCCTTTCTTGGATCTCCTGGAGCTCTGGAGAGCACCCAACTCGATGATGTCACGAGGAAGCAAGTTTGGGCCGCGAAAAGAGCATCTTATTGTGGTCTGCAACTCACTCTCCTTCCCGCTCTCCCCTACTGCGCCCCTGTTTCCTGCAGAGTCAGCCAACCAGAGTCACCTCTCCCTGCCTTTTGTGGGGCCTCCCACATTGATAACTGATATCTGTGAACTTTACGTTTGCTCTTCTCTTCTCCATGAAACAAGCTAACCCAAACCTCGGTTGGAGTGTTGGTCTCATAAAAGCCATGACCCCCTCTATCCATTCATATGTAAATATTTTGAAAGACAACACTCCACTAATTGCTACTTAAAAGCAGATTCCCTTCTCCATCATACTCTGACTCTAAGAGACCTTTCTCAGAGCCTGCCTACAGGACAAACCACCACCCTGATCTTAATAATTAAAGCACTTCCTGCCAGGATGAATTTTCTGTTGTAGACTGTAAGTGTTCCAGAAAATATAGATTTGTCTAGTCATTACCCCTCCCCCACTCCCTGGATCAGCAATGATGCCAGGAATGTTTTTTGGGTTTTTTTTTTTTTGCGGTACGCGGGCCTCTCACTGTTGTGGCCTCTCCCGTTGCGGAGCACAGGCTCCGGACGCGCAGGCTCAGCGGCCATGGCTCACCGGCCCCGCCCCTCGTGGGATCCTCCCGGACCGGGGCAAACCCGCGTCCCCTGCATCGGCAGGCGGACTCTCAACCACTGCGCCACCAGGGAAGCCCAGGAATGTTTTTTATTTGATAACTTCTAATGTTTGATTTCTTGAGGCTAATGATTAGATGCTCCTTGCAATGATGCTTTACAAACAAACAAACCAGCAGCAGTGGAAGATCTTGATCAAGTACACACAGAAGAGATAAAACAAGATGTAGGGTATCACTCATTGTAAGGCTCTTTTGATCACATTTAAAAATTTTATTTTGTTGAAGATACAGCTAAAAAGCTTTACAAATAGCTCCTCTTAAATTGTATTTATTATTTTTAAAATATGCCAATACAAAACGTTTTATTTTTTTTTTAATTTGGAGAGGAGTTCTTTTAAAAAATGGAGCAAACAATCACAGATGCCTCCCTGTTATGTTTTCATCCTCTCGATGCTCTGCGGTTGCCCTCCTGTGAACACCATGGAGCAGCCAGGTGAAATCAGAAACACACAAACAGAAAGGCAGAGCTAGGTTCACATTCTGACCCCCAGCATTATTAGCCGTGAGACCCGGAGTAAGTTACTGACCACTTCGTGCCTCCATTTACTTCTAGAGCTTTTGTGAGAAAGCAAAGGAAGAAAATATGTGGATTTACTGGAATAAATTCATAGTAGATGGTGCGAATTCCCATCCCTCTGAGACGGTAAAGGTTCTGGAGAATGTGATGAGCTTTCTTAAGGGTGTCAGGTTGAGGAACCATCTAAGGAGAGGACACAAGTGCTACCATGAGGAGGACCTCTTGACATTTTGTGATGGGTGATGTGGAGCCCTTACCAGTGCCCCATCCTCATCCTCATCCTACCAGTGCCCACTTACCTGCAACTGCCAGTTACAGCCACTAGGCATCTCTTCTGCCCTTACTCTCCCCAGGATAATGAGGTGTCAAAGAGCAGGTGTGTTTGGTGAAACCATGTAGAGATAAAGAACCCTCAGCCCTGTAAGACAGGCACGAAATATATTCAAATTATCATGAAATGGTCTTTAAAAGAGACCTCACTCTAGCTTTTGAGTATTTTTGAGGAGTATTTTTAAGTAGAATGAGCAAAGCTCTCCTTACAGACCTAATAAAATTTCACGTTTGTTAACTGCTGGTTTTCCACTGTTAACTTTCATGAGAGAGGACTGGTTTTGACCCTACCCAGAACCCTGTACAAGCCCACATTCACTGTGCTTCCTGATCCTTCTGTCACATTAAAGGCTTGTCCGTGAGCTGCTCCTTTTCAAACTTCACCCTTCTGATGTTAAGGATGGTGAAGACAAGTTAGGATTGCCGTACTAGTGGGTGGATATATAAACTCTTACCAGACTCTCAGGGAGAGCTCCAATTGGTCAAAAATGGAAATAAATTAGGATTCCCTGCCTTGGGTTTGCTTCTGGATGCTTCCCCGCTTCCCTGCTCTCTACTGCTGCCAATTCTCTGAGCCTCATCAGAGTTAGAGTTTGTGAGTTTCTCCCACCACGGCTTTGGATTTTTCTACCAATTCATTCTCTTTCACCTTTTTTCTCTTGTTGTTTCTTCCTTGTTTCCTTTCATTGCCTCTTCTTGTCTCCTTTTCTGACACTGGCATTCTTTCTTGACTTCTCATTTCTCATTTCTCATGTCTTCCATAAAAGGAATAACCTTCATCGTTGCTGACCAAGTCTGTCTATTTTTTGTTCTCTGTGGGCTTATGCTGAAGCTCTGTTCAAAACTGCCAATGTACACTGGGCCCTGATAAAACCATAGAAAGTGGAGAACCCACCCCAAAGATAAACAGTCACTTCCTTCTTGGAAGGGCCATTTGTAGTCCAACCAATACTTCTTTCATCAGAAGCTGCGAAAGGCAAACTATTTCCATACCAAATGAGCTCCATGAAACTGGCCTCCCGTATTCAATCAACAAATATTTCTTGAGCCGCACAGGGTCAGGCCGTGTGAAAGGTAAGGACTCAAGACTCCAAGACTGGCTTGATTTCTGCCTTTGAGAAGTCACAGGAGTAAACAAATAATAAAAGACCCACCAACACCACCCCTTCTACCATCACCCCGCCCTCTTCCCTTCGTTATTTTTCTCCATATCACTTATGGCCATCTGACACGCCCTATATTTTACCTCCGTGAGGGAGGGATTTTGTGTCGGGATGCGTGGCTGAATCCCTAGTACCTGAACATTGCCCGGCATGTGAAGAACTCAAACATATAAGCTGAAAGAATGAAACGCAACATTATGTGTGCAATATCAGAAATGTGGACGAAGAGCTGTGGAATTACAGGGATCCCCATGGAACTAAGGGTCAGAAGAGGCTTGGTCATCTGGTGCTGGGTTGGAGAGCTACAAAGGAGGGGGAAATGTGCCATATTCCACCCTTAAAACTTACTGAAGTGTTTGTTGCTTCATTGAGTTGTATTGGAAATGCTTATATTTCATCTGGAAGGAGAGGGAACGGGAAGCATTCTCAGTGCCTCCTTAGAATACGAAAAGGAAAGCTAGGTCACAGCGGTCAGGCAGGCAGCAGGGGCTTAAGAACTCAGGTGTGGGGAGTCTTCATTTCTTTCCTGTCTCTGCTGTGTGCCCTTGAGCATGTTACCTGACATCTCTGAGCCCCACTTCCTCAAAATATGTAATAACACCTTGTACATGTTACCTTGCAGAGGTGTCCCAAGGATTAAATGGGAAAATGGATATAGGGCGTTTAACATGGCACCTGCCTGTTAAGCCCACAATAAAGAGGTAGCTATTCTTGTAGTAAGGTCACAGCAGAAAAAAACAGAGCTCATACCCTCATGCATCCATACTGCTGAGAAGGGACGCCACATCGCTAAGCGTCTATACGTAGTTTCAGGTAAGGCCTAACTAATTTCCCCCTGGCTCTTTATTTTTACATAAAGTGGCACCAAATGCAATATAAACTAGGTGCCAATAAAAATTGACATCCCCTCCTATTCCCAACCTTTCCCAAACCTAGTAGAAAAGAGGTTTCTGTCCTGCTACTGAGGAGCCGTGGTGATGTTCTTCCACTCAGACTATGGTTTCCTGGGTGACTAAGTCCTTATCCTGCTCCTCCCTCCTTCCCACACTGACCCCTGTCTCACCCCCATTACTTCTGTTGAAAAAAGCTTTTAGAAGAAAATTTTACAAGCTGCTTTAGCCATCGATTTAAAACCTTTTTTTCTTTCCTGAATGCAGTATATTTTCTAAAATATTGAAGAAAACACCTTTTTTCCAGGGTAGAGGAAGGGAATAAAAAGGTACACAATGAAAGAGAAAAAAGGAAGGCCTAGGACACAGGAAAGCCAGCGGGATCCACTGGGTCTGGCTGGACTTCCTGGGGGGTGAGTTTCTGGGAGTTGAGTGGCTTTGTCTGTGTGGGGATCAACCTCTGAAAAAAATGGGATCTGCTTGGCCAACTATGGCACTGGATAAAATTTTGGACCCATAAGGTAAACCTGAGGACTCTAGATTCTTTGTGATTGTTTCATCTGAGTCAATGTTATCACATATAAGACTGAACCTCCTTATTGCTGGTTTTAATAAGAATTATGTATGTGCCTTGCTACTTGGGTTTGGGAATTTTTACACATGGTGGACACAGCCATAATCAACCCAGATGGAACTATAGAACATTTCCAATTCTCCAGAAAGTCTCCTCTTGCCCCTCCCAAGTCAAAACACCCCACCCCACAGCAGGAAGCCCTTGTTCTGACTTCTGTCACCATCAATTAGTTTGCCTATCCTTGAACTGCCCATAAATGGAATCATATAGTAGATACTCATTTGTCCGTCTGCTTTCACGAAACACTATGTCTGTGAGATTCATGCAAGTTGGTGCATATAGCAGTAGTTTGTTCTTTTTCATTGCTGTGTAGGACTCCATTGTGTGACTACATTGCAATT
>NC_041228.1:35497312-35511516 GCF_002837175.3 Physeter macrocephalus
TCCCTCCCTCCCTCCCTCCCTCCCTCCCTCCCTCCCTCTCTCCCTCTCTTTCTTCCTTCCCTCCCTCCCCTCCCTTCTTCCCTCCCCCCGTCCTTCCTTCAACTAAACAGTTGACCCTTGAGGAACACAGATTTAAGCTGCACAGGTCCATTTACACAGATTTTTTCTGTAAATACTACAGTACTACATGATCCAAGGTTGGACATGAAGGGCTGCCTACAAAATTATACTCAGATTTTCTACTGCATGAAGAGTTGGCATCCCTAAACCCCTTGTTGTTCAAGGGTCAACTATATATCTACTGCTGAATAATCGGTATTCTGAAATGTATGCTTGCTAACAAGCCAGTTTAGGTATAGGAATGTTTCCTCACAATTTTAATAGTGGTTATAGTATAACTGTAGAGCAGTACAAACTAATTATTAAAAATAATACTGAGATGGTTCGAGTTATTTTGTCTTGACATTGATCAATGGCTAGTGAAGTTTCCCAGGAGAAACTTTTCTTTTTTTTTTTTTCTTTTAAATTTAGGAGCCTTAATCAGTTAAGGTTGCAACAGCTTAATATTTCAGAGTTTATAATTGGATAGTAAAGGTTTGGTTTGAGGGGTGAAGGTGAAGTGCAAACTTTGATCGATACCTTTTGGTGCATCTTATTATCCAGGGATTGTGGATCAATCACAGCAAGCATACCAAGAAGCTTTTGAAATCAGCAAAAAGGAAATGCAGCCAACACATCCTATCAGATTGGGTCTGGCCCTTAACTTCTCTGTGTTCTATTATGAGATTCTGAACTCCCCTGAGAAAGCCTGCTCTCTTGCAAAAACAGTATGTATTTTTTACCTGTTATGTGGAAATTTAGTAATCATTATTATTTGAGCATTGAAATGTATTTTTTTTAATCACAGGCATTTGATGAAGCCATTGCTGAACTTGATACATTAAGTGAAGAGTCATACAAAGACAGCACACTAATAATGCAGTTACTGAGAGACAACTTGACAGTAAGTACATACCAGCATCATGAGCGGTTAACATGGCGAAGAGATTATAGGCATACCTCTGTTTTATTGTGCTTTGCAGATACTACGAGTTTTACACATTGAAGGTTTGTTACAACCCTGTATTGAGCTAGTCTATGGGTGCTGTTTTTCTTAAAAGCATTTGCTCATTTCATGTCTCTTGAGTTCACATTTTGGTAATTTTCAGTGTTTCGAACCCTACACTAGCAAAAATATCAACTGCTGAAGGCTCAGTTGATGATTAGCATTCTTTAGCAATAAAGTATTTTTTAACAAGGTATGTACATTGGTTTTTTTAAAGACATAATGCTGTTGCATACTTAATAGACTACAGTATGGTGTAAACATAACATATGCACTGGAAACAGTAAATTCGGGTGACTCAATTTATTTTTATATTTGCTTTTTTTTTGTCTTTTTTTTCTTTTTTAATGTAAGATCCTATCTGCTTTTAAAACTCTGAAGAAAACCATCTTACAGAAACTGAAATATTAGACTAAGGACTAAAAATGTGTCCTTTCATTAGTTACATATACCCATTGTTAAAACTCTGGTTTTTAAAATGACTTTGTAATTCATGGTTTTGAACTTTCAATTACATAAGCCGTTTTATTTTTCATTTCAATATAGTTGATTCTGTTCTTTCCATTTTAGTCACAGAAGAGTTTTGCTTTTAGTATCAAAAGCATACTTACGTTCTCTTTTTTTTTTTTTTTAATAATTTGTATTTACTTATTTGGTTGTGCTGGGTCTTAGTTGCAGCAGGCGGGCTCCTTAGTTGTGGCTCTCAAACTCTTAGTTGTGGCATGCGTGTGGGATCTAGTTCCTTGACTAGGGATCGAACCTGGGTGCCCTCCATTGGGAGCACGGAGTCTTAACCACTGCGCCGCCAGGGAAGTCCCTTAAGTTCTCTTATTTATTTATTTATTTTTGGCTGCGTTGGGTCTTCGTTGCTGCGCGCGAGCTTTCTCTAGTTGCAGCAAGTGGGGCTACTCTTTGTTGCGGTGCGCGGGCTTCTCATTGCAGTGGCTTCTCTTATTGCGGAGCACGGGCTCTAGGCACTTGGGCTTCAGTAGTTGCAGCACGCGGGCTCAGTAGTTGTGGCTCGCGGGCTCTAGAGTGCAGGCTCAGTAGTTGTGGTGCACGGGCTTAGTTGCTCCGAGGCATATGGGATGTTCCCAGACCAGGGATTGAACCTGTGTCCCCTCGATTGGCAGGAGGATTCTTAACCACTGCGCCACCAGGGAAGCCCTCTCTTCATATTTAAATTCCTTTAATAACGGTGACCATAAAGTTGATTCTATATTTATGTAGCTATGGTAGGGCATTAATAACTTTAGTTACAAATTTTCAGATACTCTACGGAGTCCAGGTGGACATCTATTTTGCCTAGTCTCTTAGTAAAAAAAAAAAAAAAAAAAAAAAGACTTACTGTGGCAGGTCATGATTGTCCTTGGTATACTGCAGACTAAAAAAAAAAAAAAACCACAATGCCAGTGTCACACTGAAAAAATATAGTAAATTCCTTAATAATATTAAATTTCTAGCATTCAGTTTCCAGTTGTCTTTTTGTGTTTCTTTGTATTGTCTTTTTTTTTTTCTTCCAACAGTTTTTTATTTGCATTGGGATCCAAATAGTCTACATATTGCAGTTGGTTGATATGTCTCTTTGGTCCCATAGGTTTTCACATTCTTCTCCTTCACATAAATATTAAATTTGAAGTTTTGAGGCTTGGGTGAAAAAAGTATCAAGTATCTGCTGTGTGCCAGATAAAGAGCTAGGAATGAAGATTATAGTTTAGTGCTACTGCTTTTTATTAGCTTTGGGACATTTGTTTTGGGAACTGTACATCATCATTGTATACATTTAACTTTTCTCAGCTTTATTTTATCTAGTCCATTGCCAATTTTCTGAACCAGTTATATTCTCAGCAGTTATTTTGAATGTCATTATGTACTTGTTTATTATTAAGCACTGAAAATTATTACAGAAAGTATAATTGGAGGCTACCTACACACTCTGGAGATTATTTTAGTCAAGAGGATAAGGTGTAGTTCCTTAAAGAGTGAATCTTTTTATGTATATCAAATGAAAGAAGCACTTCAGTTTGTTAGCTTATTTTAATATTAAGAATTTTTCAAATTTTTCTGGTTTGAAATGATGAGATAGTTCTAAAATGTAGAACTTGAGACCTAGTCACTACTGAGTTGTGTTGTCATCACTTTTTGAGAAGGCCTGATCTGAAATATATACTTCCAGCTGAATCTTGGTATCAGTATAGCATGAAGAGCGTATTACAACAGCTGAGTAAGAAGAAAACCAAGGTTCTGATTCTGATTCCGTCACTATTTACTATGTGCCTTCTCTGAGCTCTTGTCATATTGCGTGTTATCATTGTAGGTTGATTGGATCACTTATCTGTCAAATAAAGAAATTTTGTCAAAACTATCTAGTATCTGAGTCTGGATCTGGTTGACCAGTATTGTCAACACATAACCCTAGGAAGAGAAATATAAATATCCTTCATCAAATTTTTAATGTTTATATGGAAAAAACAAGGATCCATGAAAGAACTGGAAAGAGACGATAAAAAAATAATTTCATCTTGTCTTACAAGACCACCAGTTTAATAGAAGCTTACAGACTTCTACAGGTCATTCAGCTAACTGTATGATGTTCAAAGAAGTCTCCTTTCCAGGCCAGTAACATATTTAGTTAATAAATAAATAAAACTAATGGGTGATTTGGGGGATAGAAAAATATTGAGCTTTTCCCCCCTTCATTCTGCAGTGTATAAGCAATATAAAATTTAAGGTATCTTGAAACAATCCTTTTATAATTGCCTCTAAAAATCATTTATAGAGTGCTAAGACTTGTAAAAAAAATTAATATTTGAAATAGCTGAGATAATTTTGAAATCATCTTTTTAAACTGCTGAAAAACTGTAACATTCTAAAAATTAATAGACACCATAGACCTACTACTATGGGACGATTCAGTTTTTACCTCTTTGAAGATTTGGTTCTGACCATACTGTTTTGTGTTCATCTATTTATTTTGAATGAGACAAATTCACGAAGGAATTTTTTTTTTTTTTGTAAACTAAAAATATTAGTTAAATTTGTATTTTAGTTCTGACTTGATCCTGACTCTTGAATTTCATAGAGTGTGGTATTCTCTTTAGAGTGGCAGTCTAAAGTCTACCAGGGGAAAGTAGTCAACCTGAGCTCCTTGAGCATGGGCTGAATTTGATGATTCTGGTTTAGTTGCGCTAAACTTGTACATCCGTCTCTCACTGGGGCTGTTTGGGACAATCTACTATTCTGATAGCTATTGATATTTAGGACTGTAGCATTTCTATGATTTCTTCTACTTTTTCTTTACCTTCTATGAATAACCAAGAATTTCCTGTGTCTGACTTTGTTATTTGAAGACAACTCTGCTGTGTACTTACTATGCTTACAGAATGATTAGGGAGGAAATAAATGTATTATATTGAGGTCTTTTATATCTTTTTTTAAAATTTATTGTATTGAAGTATAGTTGATTTACAATGTTGTGTTAATTTCTGCTGTAGAGCAAAGAGATTCAGTTATACACATATACATTCTTTTTCATATTATTTTCCATTGCGGTTTATCACAGGATATTGAATATAATTCCCTGGAGGCGTTTTACATCTTGAAGCTATCTTAAATGCTGCAATTTTTTAAAGAAAGCCTTCCAACAAAAACTGCTTAGATTCTGGTACTTTGGCATATATATTAAGGTTTTTTTTAAACTGAAATATACTAAAATTTCTCTCTCCCTCCTTCCCCCCCCTCCTCTTTTAACTAGTTGTGGACATCGGATACCCAAGGAGACGAAGCTGAAGCAGGAGAAGGAGGGGAAAATTAAAAGGCCTTCCAACTTTTGTCTGCCTCATTCTAAAATTTACACAGTAGACCATTTGTCATCCATGCTGTCCCACAAATAGTTTTTGTTTACGATTTATGACAGGTTTATGTTACTTCTATTTGAATTTCTATATTTCCCATGTGGTTTTTATGTTTAATATTTAGGGGAGTAGAGCCAGTTAACATTTAGGGAGTTATCTGTTTTCATCTTGAGGTGGCCAATATGGGGATGTGGAATTTTTATACAAGTTATAAATGTTTGGCATAGTACTTTTGGTACATTGTGGCTTCACAAGGGCCAGTGTTAAAACTGCTTCCATGTCTAAGCAAAGAAAACTGCCTCGTATTGGTTTGTCCTGGTGGGGAATAAAAGGGATAATTGGTTCCAGTCACAGGTGTAGCTGTGGGTACTTTAAGGTTTGGAGCACTTATGAGGCTATAGTAGAAATAGGTATCCCATGGATATTACATGTTAAACCATGTGTTATCTGTGGAATACTCAAGTCTCGATGTGCACGCCATTGACTACAGCTACAGAAGTGTTCCTTTAGTTGTGACCCAATTTACTCTGGATAAGGGCAGAAACGGTTCACATTCCATTATTTGTAAAGTTACCTGCTGTTTGCTTTCATTATTTTTGCTACACTCATTTTATTTGTATTTAAATGTTTTAGGCAACCTAAGAACAAATGTACAAGTAAAGATGCAGTAAAAATGAATTGCTTGATATTCATTACTTCATGTATATCAAGCGCAGCAGTAAAACAAAAAACCCATGTATTTAACATTTTTTAGGTTTTTTTTTTTGCTTTTGTGGGTTTGTTTTGTTTTTGTTTTGTTTTTGGGGTTTTTTTTTTTTTTTTGATACTTGCCTAACATGCATGTGCTGTAAAAATAGTTAACAGGGAAATAACTTGAGATGATGGCTAGCTTTGTTTAATGTCTTATGAGATTTTCATGAACAATCCAAGCATAATTGTTAAGAACACGTGTATTAAGTTCATGTAAGTGGAATAAAAGTTTTATGAATGGACTTTTCAACTACTTTCTCTACAGCTTTTCATGTAAATTAGTCTTTTGGTTCTGAAACTTCTCTAAAGAAAATTGTACATTTTTGGAAATTTATTCCTTATTCCCTCTTGGCAGCTAATGGGCTTTTACTAAGTTTGAATACAAAGTTTATCATAACAACAAAATACTACTAAGATTACTACTACTGTTCCCAACCATGTCCCATACTCCCCCGTCCCCCTGAAAAAATTTTTTTTTTTTTTTTTTTTCAGAGACGGGGGGTTGAATGAAAAAAAAAGTAATGTGTTCCATTTAAAATTTTGGTATATGGCATTTTCTTACTTAGGAAGCCGCAGTGTTCTTGGCCCATCATGACATTGGGTAGCATTAACTGTAAGTTTCGTGCTTCCAAATCACTTTTGTTTTTAAGAATTTCTTGATACTCTTATAGCCTGCCTTCAATTTTGATCTTTTATTCTTTCTATTTGTCAGGTGCACAGGATTACCTTTTTAAAGCCTTGTGTCTTGTCACCAACCGTTCCTACTTGGTGGCCATGTTCTTGGGGAAAAGGCCGCATGATCTTTCTGGCTCCACTCAATGCCTAAGGATACCCTGCTTCCTTTGCTTGCATCCCACAAACTATTTCCCTCATCCTATACACTGCAGCACATCTCTCCCTAGTTGATGGGATTGTGTTTATCTCCCTGTAAACCCTACCTATCCTGAATGGTCTGTCACTGTCTTTGCCTTTAAGATCCTTCCTCTTCCTCTCTTTGAATAATGACGGGGCTAAGTTATACCCAAAGCTCACCCTACAAGCTATTTCCTCAGTACCTTGCAGAAAACACCAAACAAAAATACCATTTTAAAAGAGGTGTATTTTTTTTTTTCTTTTAGAATGTAAGCTCCTCAAGAGCAGGGACAATGTTTTCTGTATGTTCTATTGTGCCTAGTACACTGTAAATGCTCAATAAATACTGATGATGGGAGGCAGTGAGTCTTGATGATAAGGGTGAGAACTGAAATCCTGAATACTGTTTTGTTGCTTGTTTTATTATGACCTCAGATTAAATTGGGAAATATTAGCCCTTTGGGACAATTGTCCCAAATGTTACATTCAAATAAAAGTGCAATGGAGGCCTTGGGGTCTTTCTTTCAAGGAGAAAAAGATCTCTTATGCATTTGGGACAACATCATAATGCATCTTCACGCACAGCTCTTTTCTTTTTCTATTGATTTCTCCTGACCCCTAGGCCAAGGACATGAAATCATCATTTTATAGCTACGGAGAATGAAGTTAGACTGAGGAGATGGGTTTTATTCGAGTAAATTATAAATAAAATCTAAAGCTTTTCTCATTTGCCTATTTATGTGCCTCAGTCTCATCTACTAGTTTGATTCTGAAATAAATTACCATAATACTTCATTAATATTAGCTGTTAATAGGTTTCTACATAGTAGTGCCCAGTAGATAAAGGAAGATTTCAACCTGAGATTTTTTTGCCTTGAGATTTGAATGATAAATTTTTTAGAACATTTCTTAAATTGCCCCAAATTCAGGCTTCATGTCTGTTTCTGTCAACAGTTTCAGGAATTTGGAGACTCCAGCAATGTAAGGTATTTGGTGTGTGTGTGTAGTATTGGAGTTGTTAAATGTATATATCCACTTCAGAGTTGTGCCTTGAGAGTGGGCAGGAGTGTGGTCAGTTAAAAGGATGGATTTTGCTGCCACTTTGGCCTATGGTCTTGGCTTTGCCAGTTAATAGCTGTTAGTTTTTTTGTGCATTGATGATAGAAATTGGGGTGGGGGAGTAAAGGAGTTAAAAGAATGTAATGTCAAGTGGCTTAGTAACTATAGGAGCTCAGTTCTTTTCCTGTCTTCCCTAAAAATAGTCACCAATCCTGCCATGGCCCAGTGCATATTTTAAAACTAGTTAAGGCCAATTTGTAATCTGCAATCTTAGATTATTTGTGGTCAGGTCTCAGCTTGATTGAATAATTTGGGAACCCTAACAATGGTGAGATGTTTAAAAATCTTTAGCAGGCTCTGAATGTAGATCGAAGAATTTGACACTTTTCAGCGGTGGTGGCGTCATTTAAATGGTTTATCTCTCCATTAGGAGGGAATGGCAGTTTATTTGGATTCAAGTACATCATAGTCACTGCATGAGAGCCTGCAGTGTGTGAGGAACTTTAACTGGTGCTCAAGAGATATACACCTTCCTGTGGGAAAAGGTGAAGGAATCATTAAATAAATTGCTTTATTATATTTTGTTACACACCATATAGGAAATCACAGTGGTGGAATTGAAATATCTACAGTCTTAAGGTGGTGGCTTAGACGGGGCCCTTGGAAAATGGCTGGACTTGGATACTTTTCTGAATGTGAAATTGCATCTGTAAAGTACTTTTCTGTTATTTTTAGTGTGACCTATAGCAGTCACAATCTCAATTAATTCTAGTTCCTTTTAATAGACTAGAGACCTAAACATAAGATACTGCTGGGTCTTTGTAGGATTTTTGTTTTTTGTTTTTTAGAAACTTTACAACAGGCCTCTAAGGAAACTGATATTCTTGGATGACAAAATGGTATTCAAGAACCCATCACAGTGGTAGATCTGCTTTAAAAGTCTGAAAACTAACCTTAAAAATGTTGCTTGTGTACATCCAACTCTGGTTATGCTACTCACCTGGGTCCTTTGAAGTCTGCTTTATGTATGACTGTCAAGCCCCAAGTATTTCAAAACTTGATGGTAGACCACCTATTTGGAAGACATATGCTTCTGACTTGTGTACCATAATTACTCAGTTTGTAAGAATATCCAACCATCCTGCTGGTCAAACAAGCATGTGTGTCTTTTGGATGCAGAAACCAAGAATATATTGAATTCATATATTTAGGCACAGCTATTATCAATCCTAGGTGATGCCAGGGACTCCGTTGGTGATGAGTACTTTTTTTCTTATAAGTCCATTCCATAAAATTTCTGAAAGACCAAACTTAACTAATGTTAATCGAAGACTTGTCAGTAGTAAATTTATTTCCAATTCAAGAACTTTTAAAACCTATCAGTATTTCAGTAGGGGCTTAAATTTTTTTTTTAATAATCGGAGGTTGGTTAGGGCCAGTCACTGTTTTGAGTGATTAAGAAGGACTTTTCAGAGAAGATTTATGTTTGAGTCAAACTCGCAGAATGGATGGTATCCGCTGGAGTATGAACAAAGGCATCAAGATAGAATTTAAAGACGACTTCCGTGCACTCACAGGTGAGGAACTCTGTGAGATAGTGTAGGAAGAAGAAATAGGCTCTGCTTTCTAAGTAACAGGCAAGTGGCTTTCACTTTTAATGCTTTTGATCAAATCGGGGTTAAAGTGCTTATTCCCAGCACCCAGTCTCTGGGATTCTAATTTCTTTTTTTTTTTTTTTTTTTTACGGTACCCGGGCCTCTCACCGTTGTGGCCTCTCCCGTCGCGGAGCACGGGCTCCGGACGCCCAGGCTCGGCGGCCATGGCTCACGGGCCCAGCCGCTCCGCGGCATGTGGGGTCTTCCCGGACCGGGGCACGAACCCGTGTCCCCTGCATTGGCAGGCGGGCTCTCAACCACTGAGCCACCAGGGAAGCCCTGGGATTCTAATTTCTAAAGCCCAGGGATATGCATTTACTTCATGAGCTGTAATAAGTTAGTATCCACATTGCTGAAATCTGTAGGAGGAGAGGGAACGTGTAACGTTTGGGAAAACAAGGGCGTGTAAAACCGTGGCGGCCCTCACCCCCCAAAAATAAAAGCTGTTTCTAAACTTGAGAACGTCAGTCTGCAAAACAAAAGTTTGTGGGTCTGCTCAGCAGATCATGTTTCCCAAGCAGAGATTAGTGATAAAGTTTACCTGTCAAGAAAGGTTTTTCACATTAATGATCCTGGTTTAGTCTGGAAACAGGTAGGTACTTTAGAACTTTTAGTGTGTCAAGAGAAGAAAGGTAACACATGATTTTATGGGGGTTTTTGTTTGTTTGTATTTTTAATGAATGCCATTTCTACTGTTTTCCTTAACTCCTGCCATGCATAAAAATCAAATCCAGGGAATTCCCTGGCAGTCAGGTGGTTAGGACTCACTGCCGAGGGCACGGATTCAATCCCTGGTTGGGGAACTAAGATCCCGCAAGCCACGAGGCGTGGCAAAAATCAAATTAAGAAAAATGAAAGATTTAAAAGCAAACTTTGGAATGTTCATAAGTTGTAAGTGAATAACTTGCTGACCTTGAAGTTTGTAAGGAAAGATCTAAGATGGACACAGAAAACCTAACTAGAAAAATTATATGTAAATTCAGAATCTTAATACATGAACGTTAATATAAATTCAACTGCGTAGAAATTTTTATATCTGGAAGTGGAAAGAAGCACCTGAGAAAAAACCTAATGGACAAAAAGTTGGTATAAATATATAGAGAATTATAATAAAATGGAAAAGTGGACAAAGATTTTGAAAGTGCATTTTTATAGAAGAGATATCTGATCAATAAATACATGAAAAGAGGCTTAACCAGGAAAATGCAAACCAAGACCACAATTAATCTTGATTAGTATACTTTGAAAGTCTGGCCATACCAGACATTAGAGATGATGTGGGTGGAGATCTCATACATTGCTGATGGGAGTTTAAATTAGTACATCCCTTTGGAAAACAATTTGGTATTGTGAAGTTGAACGTTCCGCATCCCTACAACTGAGCAATTCTCTGTTGAGCATATCTTTTTTAAGTATTTAAAATACTTGCATGTGTGCCCTCAGGAAATTGAAAAAGATTATTCAGAGCTGCACAATTTGAATTCGAAAAAATTGGAGACGATCCAAATGTTCATTGAAAGGAAATGGATAAATATTTTCCTGATGACATCGTCTTCATTTGTGAAAATAAGTCAACTATAGTCCAGTCAGGAACATGGTTGAATTTTAATAACAATACTGAGGGAAAAAACAGCCCCAGTAAACTACGTAAAACAGTACAATATCTTTATAAAGTTCAAAGATGAGCAGATCTTATGCTTAGGCATACATATATGTGACAAAACTTTCCTTTGCCAAGGATATGAATGACAATTAGAATAGAGGTTAACTGGAGAAGAAGCAGGGGGACAGGCTAGGACAGGAAGACAAGGTAAGTGTAAGTTATCAGCTTGGGAGCAGGGCGGTGGGTTCACAAATACTAGAAAGAGATCCATTCAAGAACAGGTGAAACAAGGATTATGATTAATCCAGTTCTGAGCATGAGACGTCACAGAAAGGAAAGGAACTAAATGGAAACAGTACAGTAGGCCAATAAATTCATTAGTCAAAGGCTTGCTTGAATGGTAAAAAGATTGGCACAATTTTAAAATATGAAAAATAGCAAGTGGGATGAAACAGCATGTGAAACTGTCAATAGAGACTTAAAAAAATTGCCACCCCATACATTACACCCTAAAACTGTGCTGCGATCCTTTCCACTTAACTCTGCAGGAGCAGGAAGCAAGAACCAGAGATTTGGGCAGAAGAGCGACTGAGCTGGGAAGGCTATGTTAGGAAACACTGAAGCAAGTGAAAAATGAAGGGTCTCGAAAGAGGAAAGTCTTCAAGAACTTCTGGTAGCACGTTCTGAGTCCGTCCTTGTGAGGCCTGAGGAATTTTGTCATACCAGCCAAACCACTTCAGCAGATTCAGCCTAAGGTTCCTCACTTCTTAACCTTGAGAGGAAACATACTGCATTCAGTCCTGAATCACTGAGGCATCTCCTATCGTACCCTATGTATAGCCAAGTCTTAAATTTTTCAATATTTTTTCCTCATCTTCTCTTGGATTCAAGAGTTCTTAATTGGCTTCTGTAGGGAAAGTCTACTGACTTGAGTTTAAAGTACAAAATCTACTTACATGATCCATAAACAGTACTAGGTCAAATAGACATATGGTTGTTGGTCCTTTATATTCTTTTCTTTCCCAGGATTTGCAAGAGAGGTGTCCAGAAAGTCATTTTTGGTGACTTTAGTCCATACTTGGGTCTTATGAAGGATCAAAGTAGAAGAGCCAGAAAAATTGGAAATGAGACAATTTCTTTGGAGAATGCTTTAGAGTGCTGGGCATGTCCCTCCACCATCACCTGCCTGCTCAGTGGAGGAGAGGAGGCTTAACAAACTATTAGACTACTAGGCTTCACAAACTATCCTGGAATCTAATATATGACACAGAGTGAAGCTAGGCTCATTGGAAATTCTCAAGTCGAGATAGTGTCTAGCTGGCAATGCTGATGGCAGAGCCTGAGAAGTAACTGCATTAGAAATCGTCCGCTCTCTCAGAGTTTGTGGAGGCGAAGAATGTAGACGTGTTTCCAGGAAGCCAGGATCAAGACAAGGAACTTGGCCTAAAAGGGCTGCCTGGATAGGATCCCTGTACCATAGTCGGGCAGAGCAGCAGCCGCCAGTGGTGAGAGTGCCCAAGATCTAACCTGTGACTTGTCTCCAAAGAGTCAGCGAGTGACTAAGAAAGTTGGCTGTAACAACTGTCATGGTCAGAGGAGAGCAGTGCCCAGTTTCCTTCAGGTTCCATCCTGTGAGACCTTTTCCGCCCCCCACCCAAGGCAACCGCGGTGGAGCCAGTGCAGCCAGCGGCTGAGGGAGGAGTGGGCCAGGTGAGGACATGGAGAATGAAGCTGCCCACAAGTCCCTCCAGCAGTGGACCACAAAGGAAAGGAGCTTTAATAGGACGTGCAATTAGATCTTCATCCCCACTTATAAAACAATCTCAGCTCAGTGAAAAATGACAAGGGTGAGTCTGCAAAAGAATGGCTTAGCACACCAAGAGCTTGAGTGAAAGGGCCATCTGAAGGAAGTTATAAAATGTGTTTGATACATTAAGAAGGTGAAAGAAAGAATAGAAACCAAAATGAAAAAAATTGAAAAGACACTGAAAAAAATGAACAGGTAATTGAGTAATCTGGCCGGTAATCTAATTTAGAACGAAAACCCAGCTCAATAAGAAAACATGTTCCTATTTCCTACTTGATTTTTTTGTTTCATTTTTTTTCTTTCTTTCAAGGAACTTTAAAGCAAAACACTAACAATGAGGAATTTTACTTTTCCCAGGAAATAAAATCTTTTCTGCCTAATGACACAAAACAGCAACTATTTTTTCCTGAGAATAAAGTCTTTTATTAAGAAAAAACCATTTATATATTGTATCTTATTTTTAAAATCTTGATTGTATCATTTAGCAAAACTTGAGAGTGGCCTCTCATCAAAGAAATAGACTCAACGTTGGGGAACTTCAGGTGATTTGGAGTTAAAGACCTTTTTTGGTTGCATATTCTTAACTAGAATAGCAAACGAGAAATAGTCGTCTTTTTAAAATTTTAGACTTACAAAAAAGTTGCAAAAGTAGTACAAAGAATTTTTATGTACCTTTCACTTAGATTTTCCAATTGTCAATATATTACCACATTTTTCTCCCTAAACATTTTTTTCTGAATCCTTTGAGAGTAAATTTGAGAAATATGATGCCTCTTTACCTCTATATGCTTGTGTTTATTTCTTTAAAAAAAGATAGTCTCAGGAATTCCCCACCAGTCCAGTGGTTAGGACTCAGCGCTTTCACTGCCGGGTCCCTGGTCCAGGAACTAAGATACTGCAAGGTGCACGGCACAGCCAAAAAAAAAAAAAAAAAGATAGTCTCATATGAAACTATATAATTATCAAAACCAGAAAATTTACACTGATGTGATACTAATATCTAATCTGCAGACCTTATTCAAATCTACCAGTTATCCTACAAATGACCTTTGTGGCAGAAGAAAGAAACTTTTTGTCTGGGTCTCGGATCCAATCCAGGATCTTCAGTTGTATGTATTTAGTTGTTGTGTCTCTTTAGTTTCCTTTAATCTGGAACAATTTCTTGGTTTTTGTCTTCATGGCATTTTGAAGAGTACAGACCAATTAATTGATAGAATGTTTCTTTTTTAACATCTTCATTGGAGTATAATTGCTTTACAATGGTGTGTTAGTTTCTGCTTTATAACAAAGTGAATCAGTTATACATATACATGTGTTCCCATATCTCTTCCCTCTTGCGTCTCCCTCCCTCCCACCCTCCCTATCCCACCCCTCTAGGTGGTCACAAAGCACCTAGCTGATCTCCCTGTGCTATGCGGCTGCTTCCCACTAGCTATCCACCCTACGTTTGGTAGTGTATATATGTCCATGCCACTCTCTCACTTCGTCCCAGCTTACCCTTCCCCTCCCCATATCCTCA
>NC_041228.1:35511527-35573282 GCF_002837175.3 Physeter macrocephalus
CATCCACCTCACTACAAATAACTCAATTTCATTTCTTTTTATGGCTGAGTAATATTCCATTGTACCAAAATGTTCTTTGCAGCTCTGTTTACAATAGCCAGGACATGGAAGCAACCTAAGTGTCCATCAACAGATGAATGGATAAAGAAGATGTGGCACATATATACAATAGAATGTTTCTTTTTTTGTTTCCTTTATTTTTCCCTGATGCTTTCTCCTGAGTTTCAGGTTGTGCCCTTTTTTCAGGAGTCCCACTGAAGTCATGTGAGCACTGAGACACACTTTCAGGTACAGCCCCGCTCCACCCAGGCCTCTCCTTGTCTTTATAGAGACAACTGCCTTCCAGCTCACACATGGACCCCTGATGTCTCAAGCTGCCTTTATCTGTTGGTCATATTCTTTACTTCTAAGGATAAAGTCAAAACCCACACTGTCCAATGCAGGAGCCACTCGCCACAGGTGACTGTGAAGAGCTTGAAATGTGTCTGGTCCAGACTGAGCTGTGCCAGATTTCTGAGGCTTAGTATGAAAAAATAATGTAAAATATCTCATTGATAATGTTTTTATCAATCAAGATGTTTTTATCTTGATTATAGGTAGAAATGATAATGTTTGGTGCATATAGAATTGAAAGGCATATATTTTTAAAATAAATTTTACTTTTTAATGTGACTACTAGAAAATTTAAAATTACTTATGTGGCTTGCATTCTATTTCTATTAGACAGTGCTTGTCTCAAAAGTAAAAATCACAACTCTCAAACAAATGTGTCATGAACGTGTCAAGGATATTCTGAAACTCATTAATTAATGAGGGAACCAATATGTGAGAAGCCAAGATGTTAGGATTTAACAACGAAATTTAATAACAAAATGTTAGGACAATGGCTGGGTTAGATTAAAAAAAAACAGTTAAACCTTAAGGGTTATCTGTTCCACTCAACAGAAATTATCTGCCTCTTCACCGGACAAAATTTGTTATTTATTTATTTATTTTTGGCTGCACTGGGTCTTCGTTGCTGCGCACGGGCTTTCTGTAGTTGCGGCGAGCAGGGGCTACTCTTCGTTACGGTGCGCGGGCTTCTCATCGCGGTGGCTTCTCTTGCTGTGGAGCACGGGCTCTAGGCGCGGGCTTCAGTAGTAGTGGCACGCAGGCTCAGTAGTCGTGGCTCGTGGGCTCTAGAGCGGAGCCTCAGTAGTCATGGCGCATGGGCTTAGTTGCTCCGCGGCATGTGGGATCTTCCCAGACCAGGGCTCGAACCCGTGTCCCCTGTGTTGGCAGGTGGATTCTTAACCACTGCACCACCAACCACTGCACCACCAGGGAAGCCCCTGGACAAAATGTATAAGTTAACAAGTAACTTCACTAAGTCTGGGACTTTTAATCAATAGGAAACAATGAGATGTACTAAGTACATTCCACTGGACCAGTGCTTACAATAGAAATAAAATACAAACCACATACGTAATTTTAAATTTTCGAGTCGCCATATTAAAAAAGCAGGTGAAATTAATCTTAGTAATACATTTTATTTAACCCAATATATCTGAAGTATTATCACCTCAACATGTAATCAACATGAAAATTATTAGTAAGCTATGTTACAATTTTTTTCCATGCTGAGTCTATGAAATCCAGTGTAGATTTTCCACTTACAGCATGTCTCAGTTCAGAGGCAACCACTCAGAAGCTCACTAGCCACAATGGCTAGTGGCTATTGCATTGGGCAGGGTAATTCCAGACACTCTTGGGTGGTCTTTTCCTGCTATGATATGGAAAGGATGTGCCGTCCACCTTATCCGCCTTATTTCCAAATGTTGGTTGTTTTTTCTGACAGTACCCAGAGCTTCATATGAAATAGGTGGGCTCTGAGGATGTTTGGGATGCGAAAGTTGATGCATTGAATCTGAGTGTGGGCTGTGGAGACAGTCTGGGATCGAATCCTTGCAAGGTGTGGGGATGATTGAATGAGATGATACACATCACATCTAGCTCAATGTCTGGCACATAGGAGGTGATCCTTAAGTACCAGTGGCCCCTCTGGCAAGGGAGAGAGTCACTCAGATGAGTCATTCGTACACACAGAATGGCAGTGACTCTACTCGCCCCAGCCAGGGCTAAAGTACTGCTGGCTGAGAAACCCTTCTCAGAAACTTCCCCGTTTTTAGTACTCACTCATCCAGAATTCTCTGCAGCCTCCAATGGGGCTCAAACACTTAGCTTCCTCCTTCTCCTTATCCCCAGAAAGGCTGAGAAAGGGAAAAGCAGCTCCTAAACTCCCTCAGGTGGATCAAGTCCCCTAAGACCCAAGCAGCAGGCAGAAGGGACAACTGTGCCATCCACTCCACAGGCGGCCTGGAAGTGAAGCCCAGCCCGGACCCAGCCCACAGAGCCAACTCTTCTCCCCGGTCTGAGAACTGTCCTTTTGATAAAAGAGAAAGTGAGGTCAGGGGAGCCTGATAAGAGAGGGCCACACCAGTTAGTGAAAATGCAGATGCATGAAAAGCTTTTATAATACATAAAGGCAGGCCTGATATTCAGCCATTAATGCCATTCCAGCTGTTCACAGCCGCTGCCTGTTCTGATGGGCTGGTGCCCAGGCCTTTCCAGTTAAGATGTTGTTATTCAAATAGTACCTCTGGATGGAGGTGTCCTTTACGGAACCTCTCAAGATGCCTCATTATGCCAAGATGGACCTGCGGTCCTTCACACATGCTACTACCTTGCCCTTTCCATCTCTCTTCCTACCTCTTCTCCACCAGATTCAACAACATCAACAAACAAGCCAGCTACTCCTCTGTAGCTTGCCTGGCCCTTGGAAGAGAGAGTTCCCGATAGTACGCACTCTGTTGATTGGACCAGAGATGGTCAGCTGAGCCCCAAACAGCTGACCATTGGCTGGCTAGTGAGTTGGGTGTCCTGGATTGGAGAATTGAGCTGGATCAATCAGCTTCTATACACTGTGGCCAGGTAGTGATAAAACAAATAAAAACAAAGCAAATCAAAAATGGTACTAGAGGGCTTCCCTGGTGGCGCAGTGGTTGAGAGTCCTCCTGCCGATGCAGGGGACATGGGTTCGTGCCCCGGTCCGGGAGGATCCCACATGCCACGGAGCGGCTGGGCCCGTGAGCCATGGCCGCTGAGCCTGCGCGTCCGGAGCCTGTGCTCCACAAGGGGCGGGAGAGGCCACAACAGTGAGAGGCCCGCGTACAGCAAAAAAAAAAAAAAAAAAAAAAAATTGGTACTAGAAGTTTATTTGGATTCTGGGCTTGGAGCCTATGACAGCCATTTGGGGATCACTTGTAAGCTGATGAGCCAGCAGAGAAGCTGAATCTACAGAGAAAAAGGAAGAGACACACAGAGGGAGTCAGAAAGAGAGAGGGAGGGAGGGAGGGAAGGAGTGAGCGAGAGAGGGAGAATGAAAGAGAGAGAGAGAGAAAGGGAGGGGCAGGGAGCCTCTGTGTCTCCTCTGTACTTTCCAGTGTCCTGTTCCAGATTAATGACCCCGGGCTACATAACTCATTTCCTGGCTTAGGTTCCAGGAGATCTCTCAATTCCTAATTTGAAGACATTTCTATTCCTTGAAGACAAATGCACCTTGGCTACAATATTATTCTTTGAGACTCAGATTGAATGCCTCCTTGTGCAAGGACCCCACCCCCACCCCAGTCACTGCCCTTGGCTGTCTCCTCTCTTGATTCTAGGCTGCTCCAGGTCAGGGGCTTGTTCTACATTTCTTTGTATTCTCAGCACCCAGCACAGAGCTCACTAAGTATCTGTTGCCCTATGTATGATTGTTGATTGAGAGAATTAAATATACCTTAGTGTTTTCAGCCTCCAGAAAAATATTCCTTACCTTCACATGGCTTTTATAGTTTATAAAACATATTCATCCCCAGGCTTCTAGCTTAGAGATGAGCTGGTCAGTGTAACTATATGTTTGTATTCTAGAATGATACCGACTTAGAACCGACTGCTGGGGAGGGCTTCTGGGGCTGCCTCTCACTTGACAGAAGCGGGCAATAGAGAAGTTCAGTGACCTGCCTGACGTCATGCAGTTGGTCATATGACTGAGACTGTAAGTCGGGTCTCCTGACCCCGAATCGGGTTATTTCCTGTGCTCGTAATCTGAATCCTTGTATTTATCTCCACCTTAATGAAATAGGTTGTGATGACCCCCCCAAATGCTAAGTCGATCCTTGAAGAAGGCTTTTTTTTTTTTTTTTTTTTTTTTTTTTGTGGTACGCAGGCCTCCCTCTGCTGCGGCCTCTCCCGTTGCGGAGCACAGGCTCCGGACGCGCAGGCTCAGCGGCCATGGCTCACGGGCCCAGCCGCTCCGCGGCATGTGGGATCCTCCCGGACCGGGGCGCGAACCCGGTCCCCCTGCATCAGCAGGCGGACGCGCAACCACTGCGCCACCAGGGAAGCCCGAAGAAGGCTTTTTAAGTGCCACCTCTGAGAGCCCTCACCTTGCTCCAAGGACTGACTGCTCAGCGAATCTAGGGCAAGGTTTTAAAGGACATCAGCTCCCTAGGAACTAGGGCGGCACTGCCCTCTCAAAGCAGCACTTGTCTCCCTGGTTGCTCTCCCGGGCTGTAACCCCACACAAAACCATAATAGGCCTCTGAGCTCCACGCTGTCCCCATTCCCCAGAATTCCTCCTCAACTCGTCCGTCGCACTGCCAAAGCATTCCCAGTGATTCCCACCCAGCTCACCATTTCTTGGTACCAACAGGAATGCTAAAGGAAACCCTAAAGCCCCAGAAGCAAGCGTCATCCTTCCCTGCTTCTGTTAGCCACTCGTTCCCGCCCCCCAGCATTAACATGTGGGACGTCTAGTCCTCAAAATGTTACCCTTTAATCAATACGCTCCTGATAAGAGAACAATTCTCTACAGAATTTTAAGTAGAGCCTACAAATTCTAAGTGCTCACGTTAGTGGATTTTTTCCTACATATAGGATATTACACTACTAGGAATATACATATTAAACCAGTAGTCTGGGTATATTCCAATTACTAATGTGATTAAAACCGTTTTATCATTTTGGAAATGCTGCCAAGTTTGTCAGAGAAAATGGCTTATTCTCGGCACTTCCCTGGTGGTCCAGTGGCTAAGACTCCACGCTCCCAATGCAGGGGGCGTGGGCTTGATCCCTGGTCAGGGAACTAGATCCCACGTGCCATAACGAAAGATGCCGCACGCTGCAACTAAGACCCGGCACAGCCAAATAAATAAATAAATAAATAACCCCCCCTCCCCAGCAAGAAAAAGGCTTATTCTCTTATTCTGCACTCAGTCCTCCGTGGCAGGCCAGTATGTGGGATTTTTGACAAATGCAAAATGTCCTTTGAAGCTCTCTTACAACGGGGGAAAAAAGTCCCCCAATTATGAGAAATACTTTTTTATGCTCCACAAAAGCAACTACCTTTTTTTTTTGTATTTATGTGAAATTCACGTAACACAATGTTAATCATTTTATAGTGAACAATTCAGTGGCATTTGGTACATTCACAATGTTGTGCAAATACCACCTCTATTTAGTTCTAAACCATTTTCATCACCCCCAAAAGGAAATAGCATGTCCATTAAGCAGTTGCTCCCCGTTTCCTTCTCCCTCTAGCCCCTGGCAACCACCAATCTGCTTTCTGTCTCTATGGATTTACCTAACCTGGGCATTTCATATTCATGTAATCATAGCGTATGTGGCTTTTTCTGTCTAGCTTCTTTCAATTAGCATGACGTTTTCAAGGTTCATCCACGTTGCAGCAGATATCAGTACTTCACTTCTTATAGGTGAATAAGTTTCCATTGTATGCACGTACGGAGCCTGACTGAACTCGAGGGGACAAGACACAGACCTCAACTATCTATGGGAGGAGCGTCAAAGAATTTGTGGCCATCTTTAAAGCACCACAATAAGTAAAATGAAATCCTTTTTTTCTCTTACACTTTTTTGGGGGGCCGGAGGGTGTTGCTGAGCATAGCTAGTTGAATGTGCACAGTCTCAGTGTGACTAAGTGGGCCTCCACTGTACTTCGAATCATGGCTTCTCCACACTGAGGGCCTCCTATAGGCCAGGCACCTGCTTTATTTCTCATAATCACAATGCCTTCAAGTGTAGATTCTACGCTATTTCACAGGAGAGGCCCTGACAGGTTAAGGAACTGTCCGACGGCCAGGTAGTATCAACCGCCGAGCCCCTGACCGCCACCTTGCCATGCTGCGTCCAGAGCTCATTGCCCTCTTGGCTCCTGCCTTTGCTCATTCAGGCCACTATAAGAAAATACCAGAGACCGGGTAGTTATACACAACAGGAATTTATTTCTCACGGTTCTGGAGGCTGAAAGACTGACAGCAGGTGCAGGCATGGCCAGGTGAGGGCCCTCTTCTGGACAGTAGACTCCTCCTTGCATCCTCACGTGGCGGGAGGGGCCAGGGAGCCCTCTGGGGTCTTTTATGCAGTCCCTTTCACGAGGGTTCCACCCTCGTACCCTAAGCACCTCCCAAAGGCCCACCTCCTGATACGATTATACGGAGGGTTAGGAGTCAACATAGGAATTTAGGGGCACACAAACATTCAGTCCATAGCAACTGCTCTTTCTGGTCACCTGACCTTGAATCCTACCCTATCTAGGTCACAAATCTCACCCTGTCCCTTCCCGTATCCTCCTTCGGCACATCAAGCAACAGTCACACCTCTCAGCCTGACCTCACCTTCTTCTTCTTCTCACCTTGAGCTGTGCCATCCAGCCCTACTTAACTGCTTCTGGTTGACAGAATATTCCAGCTCCCATTACAGCTCCGTGCCTTTGCACATACTGTTCCTTTGACTGGAACGCCCTCGTTGTTTTTCTCCTTGGCAAACACCTATTTATCCCCCAAGTCTCAGCTCCTCTGTGAAGGCTCCCTGGTGCCGCCATGTAGAATCAAGAACTCGTTCCCGTGGGTCCCCGTGGTGCCTGCGGGGCCTCTCCTGTAGCCTTTGCCTTCCCGTCTTGGCATCTCCAGGACAGCGGCACGCCCGGCCCTTAGCCCACAACACCTGCTCCTGAAGCGGCTTCCCCCTTGCCCAGCCCCTCGGGCCAGCCCCCTGGACGGTGCTCCAGGTCCGAAGCAGGTCATGGGGCCCCGGGCCAGATGAGGCAATTCTGAAAGGCACACAGTGCCTGGGGCAGTTGTCCAAGGGTTTGGTGGAGGAGGGGTTAGAGTTCTCCAGTTCTCTTTTGCTGAGATGCGAGATGTATGTAATCTTTTCCTTTTTCTGGTAAAAAAAGGACAAAAGTCTCTCCAGAACTTTGTACATCCTTGTTTGGTCCATTTCTTTTGCTTTGCCTCTGTTTCTCCTGCAATTATTTTATCTTCTTCTCCTTTTCCTACCCCTGGGTGGGGGAAGAGGCCCAGGCTGGAGCGGGGGACAGTGAGGGAGGAAAACAATTGTACAGTTTTTTATCCCGAGGGAATTTTTTGTTTTCTTGGATTCCCCTCTACAAACAAGTGCACTGAAGCCAACATTTTTGTTTTACTCAAGGGCTTTCCCTTTTCTCGGGAATTTTCCTGGGGAGGGACAATAGTTAAATGCCAGAGTTTCAGGCGGCTTGGCTATTGAGTCAACACCAAGTAAGAGAGCGGGAGCTGAGAAAAGAGTATCTGAGAAACTTGCAGATAAAATTTGTTTCAGAAAAGCCATTCAGCGCTGGTCTCCTTCCTGGGGTCCCTGCCCCCTTTTAGGGGAATACTCAGCCCCTCTAATGCCAGAGTTGCTCCGATCTAGTTGAGGAAACCAATGTGGCTGTAAGGAATCTTATTCCTAGAGCTTGTCTCAGGCAGGGTGAAAGGATCAGAATTCCTGAAAATCATTGCATTTCTGTGACATTCCTTCATTCGTGGATTCCTGTATTTATTCAGCAAATATCAATGGAGCACCTTACAGACCCCAGGTAGTGTGCTGGGCCCTAAATTTTCACCAGTGAACAACAGAGCCTTTATTTGCCCTGTGTAGCTTCCAGGAAAAATAGATATCACCATATATCACACATACCTCCTGCCTGATTTCTGCGTGTCCTCCTTGAATTGTAGAACCAAAGAACTTAGCAATACCTAGTTCAAGGCATGTGTGTTCCAGGTGAGAGAAGAAAGTGCCAGAGAGTTAAATGATTTGCTCAAAGCCGCTCCAATTGGTAACTGGGAGCTTGGACTCGTACACAGATCCTCTGAGAACTAGTTCTGTGCTCTGGCAATGACCCCAGACACTGAGAAAATACAGGGTTTTTTTCCCTTAACCTTTGAGATAACATGAACATTGTAGCAAATCCACTTTCCTGATGTTGATTATCACCCTAACAGATGCTCTGCGGGCTTAGCGTCTGTTAGGATGGTGCTTGCATACTAGGTGAACAGAAGTGGTCCGTATCCTGTAGAAGCTGATGAGACTAATGGCGGTGACACAGGGCACTATTGTCCAAAAGCCCTGGGCCTTCAGGATCAGGGGTGCCTCCCTGAGAGCGCTCTGGAGCCAGCTGGGCGCAGAGGCATGGAGCTCCAGGAGTGAGCTGGGATGCCCCTGGGGCCAGGCCCGGGAGACAAGCAGAATGCAGAGTCTTCTATATGAAGAGGGCCAGGAGTCAGTGCAAAGAAGAGAAGGCCAGGTCTGGTGTAAACCGCTCTGTTACAGGTTGAATTGTCTCCCTCAAAAAGGTGTTGAAGTCCTAAGCTCCCTTACCTGTGAATGTGGCCTTATTTGGTAATAGAGTTTTTTTGTTTTCTGCTTCTTTTTTTCCTAGCTTTATTGAGATATAATTAACATATAACATTGTGTAAATTTATTTATTTGATTTGATACACTTATATATTACAAACTGTGGTAATAGGATCCTTTGGACCCTTATTTCTTAATTATTTGGAGACAGGATCATCAAATGGATAATCAAGATGAGGTCAGTAGAGTGGGTCCTAACCCAATATGACTGGTGTCCTTATAAAAAGGGGAAATTTGGATGTGGGGAGAGACCCACTCACAAGGAGAGTGCCATGTGAAGATAAAGGCAGATATTGGGATGAGGTGTCTATAAGCCAAGCAACAGCAAAGATTGCTAGCAAACCACCAGCAGCTAGGAAAGCGACCTGGAACAGAGCCTTCTTCAGAAACCTCAGAAGGAACCACCCTTCTGACACCTTGATCACGGACTACTAACCTCCAGAACTGAGACAATAGGTAGATCTCTGTCGGTTTTTTTGTTGTTGTTGTTTTAATTAATTTATTTTTAAAAATTTTATTTATTTTATTTTTGGCTGCATTGGGTCTTCGTTGCTACACGCAGGCTTTCTCTAGTTGCGGCGAGCGGGGGCTACTCTTCGTTGCGGTGCGTGGGCTTCTCATTGCGGTGGCTTCTCTTGTTGCGGAGCACGGGCTCTAGGTGCGCGGGCTTCAGTAGTTGTGGCACGCAGGCTTCAGTAGTTGTGGCTCGCGGGCTCTAGAGCGCAGGCTCAGTAGTTGTGGCGCACGGGCTTAGTTGCTCCGTGGCATGTGGGATCTTCCCGGACCAGGGCTCGAACCCGTGTCCCCTGCATTGGCAGGAGGATTCTTAACCACTGCGCCACCAGGGAAGCCCGATCTCTGTCGTTTTTAAGCCACCCAGATTGTGGTACAGTTGACCCTTGAACAACACAGGTTTGAATGGTGTGGGTCCACTTATAGGTGGATTTTTTTCAGCAGTAAATACAGTATGACGCCCTAGTTGGCCGATCCACGGATACAGAATGGCAGGTACAGAAAGCTGACTATGGGATTTTGGTCTTGGAACCAGTATCCCATGGATACTGACGGTCGACTGTACTGTGTTACATCAGCCCTTAGCAAACTAGTGCAGGCTCCAACTGGAGTGAGCAGATTAGAGTGGGAGCTGGACACTGCTTGAGAAATGCCCAGAGTCCTGGAGGACCCATCAGGGATTCACACTAAAATAAAGAACATCACGGGGGGAAGGGGGGAGGGATAAACTGGAAAACTGGGATTGACATATACACACTATTGTATATAAAATAGATAACTAATAAGGACCTACTGTATAGCACAGGGAACTCTACTCAATACTCTGTAATGGCCTATGTGGGAAAAGAATCTAAAAAAGAGTGGATATATCTGTATGTATAACTGATTCACTTTGCTGTGCACCTGAAACTAACACAACATTGTAAATCAACTATACTCCAATAAAAATTAAAAAAAAAATAACATCACTGGGTAAGGCCATGATTCTGGCCAAGATCTCCTGCTGCTTCCAGACCTGGTCAGGGAGAGTCACAGACCCTTTGAAAACCTGGATCTCCTCACCGTCTCTGCCCACAGGGGCCTTGAGCATCTCTGAAAATCAGAAATGCCTCCACTTTACTGGGGGAAAAATCAATTTAAATTGCTGTCAGCTTGTCTTCCAGCTGTCAGCTCGGGCCAGAGCGTCATATATTTCCTATCAATAATTCAATTACATGAGCAGTAGAGGCTCCAGGGCATCCCCGGGGAGCCAGCGAACACCATTCATTATTAAGCTCCAGCCTGGATGCCTACCCCGTTACTCCTTCCTTCCTTTCTCAGCCCTTCATTTTCATCTTCTTTTTCTACTCTTCCTCTGAGGCTGCTCCCCATCATCTGGTGTGGACATCTTTCAGATTTTGTACAATTTTCCACATCTATATGCTGTCGTCCTACACATGCAGCGATGCAAGAGTCTAAGAGGAAAGATGTAGTGAAGAATTCTTCCAATTCTTCATCACACTTAAAAGGCTTTGTGTGTAGGAACATTTACAGGTTTTTGCGTGTTTCTTGCTCTTTTTTTCCCCCAAGATCCTTGTGAATTGTTCAAACAGGGCATCTTGGCCGGGCAGCTGGGAAGAAAGACCACAGGCTTCCTTCTGATGGCTCCTTTGTACACCCTGGTTGCCCGGGAGCCTCTGGTTGTGTGAGTGGTGGAGAAGAGGAGTGAGTGGGTTGCATAGACTGTGTAGCGGCCACTGGAGAGGAGCAGGGCCGGGAGAAAGGGATCAACCGTGGGCTGGCTGTTCCCCACCCGGCTCCTTGAGCAGGACAGAGCCTTTGTTAGGGGGCGAGGACCAGCACTGAAGGAACTGGCTTCACCAGAGACCTCGTGAGACTCCGGGCTCATCTCACACCAGGGATCAGTGGCCAAGACTGCACCTGGGGCAGCATCTGTGACAAGGCCAGTCAGCAGTGGCAATGGTGAGGCAGCTTTCAGTGGCATCTCAGGCAGTGAACAGAAATGAGTGGGATTTGGAGCATAAGAGGAGTCACATTGGACAGTCCATGGTGACTGTCACCAACAGACAGTCTGGTTTGAGGGCACATAGGGGCTCCTACAAGTAACTGTGGGAGAACTGAACAGAGTGAGGGCGGGGACAAGGCCTATGGGCTTGCAGTCAAGCAGCTGGGGGCTCAGGACCACTGTATTTTGGAAATTGACGATAATCTGATCTCTGTGGAACTCATAGTCTGTGGAAGTCTGCAACATACGACTTATATCCTAAATACAAGGTGATTAAAGAAACAATTGTTGGTCACTTTCAAATATTTATTCTTCAGTGTTCTGGTGATCTATAGCTAGGAAACAAGATGCCCCAACATTTAATGGCTTAAAACAATCATTTTTATTTTGCTCATGATTTTGTAGGTCAGGAATTCGGGGTGGGTTCACTGAATGGCTTATCTCTGTTCCACACAATGTTGTCTTGGGCAGCTGGAGGACCCACTCCTGAAAGGGCTTTCCACTCACATGTCTGGCCCGTTCAGCACTCCTTGGTCTCTCTCTTCCCACGTAGTGTCTCATCCTCCAGGTCCTATGCATGCATGCATGGTCCTTCTTACAGCATGGTGGTCTTGGGGTAGCAGCATTTCTTACATGGCAACTGGCTTCCAAGAGGCAGGATGTAGAAGATGCCAAGCTAATTAAGGGCTACAACAAGAACCGGCACTGGGTCATTTCCACTGTATAACATTGATCAAAACAGGCATGGAGTCTTTCCAGGCCAAAGGAGTGGAGAAGTAGACTCTACCAGTTGATGAAGGATGGCAAGTTCTCATTGCAGAAGAGCATGTGGAATGATCCGGCCATCTTCAGAAAATTCAACCTGCCACACTCAATAACTATGTTCTGTGTGAACATGTAGTTAAAATTAATTTGAAAAAAATCATAGTTGTCTTTATAATCAATATGCATGCCTTGTGTCACACGGCACACTTTAATCCGATAGATTTATTCACCCCAGATGCCTTGGAGCACATCACCATCAGTGGTGGAAAGGACAGCCATGATGCATTCTTTCATTTTCTTAAGGCTATGAGGAAGAGGGTCACAAACATGATGTTCCTGATGTGTCACCACTAGAAGAGGTCACTAAATAATAACTTGTGGAAAGTTTGAATTTCCTTGTATACTAATTGTGTTGAGTCAGTGAAAATGTCAAGTTATACATAATATATTTCTAAGTTCCTAAACTAATGAATTGACTTTAGAGGCAATATAGGGTATGGCTAGGAGTTTGGGCTTTAGAGTCAGATGAAACTGGGTTCTCATCCTGGCTCTGCCACTTATTAACTGTGTGACCTCAGGGGAAGAGGCTTAACCCTTCCCAGCCTCAACAGCACTTATGTTTTAAGGTTGGTATCATGTGTTACCATTAACCACTGTTGTGTAGCAACCTCCCCAAACCAGTGACTTAGAACAGCAATTTCTTTCTTATAATTCTGTGGGTAAGAAATTCGTGAGAGGCTCAGCTGGGATCACTCTCACAGCTGCCTTTGGCTTGCCACTTGACTCAGCTGGAAGGTGCAAGAAGCCTTCACTCACATGTGGGGTGCCTCAGTACCCCTCCCAGTGGCCTCTCTCCACGTGGTCTCTCATTGTTCAGTGTTCTAGCCCGAGCTTCCTTGCAGTGTGGTTCCCGGTTTCTTCTGAGTGAAAGTGGAAGCTGCCAGTTCTCTTAAAAGTTAGAGCCAGAACTAGCACAGTGTCATTTCCACCTTAGTTTATTGGTCAGAGCAAGTCACATGGCCATCCCAGGTGCCAGGGGAGGGGAAACGGACTCCACCTCTTGGTGGGGGGAGTTGCTTGTGCACACAGGGAAGAGGGGACTGGATGGCAACCATCTCTGGAGACTATCTACCACACCAGGGTCAAATGAGACAGTTTATGTAAAATGCATAGCACAGTGCCTGGCATCCAATAAATGTTTGCTATAAATAATAATTTTTAATGTGTAATAAAGATTTTATTTTTCTCAAAATGTTTGGCTCCCACTTAAGAAAATCATCAGAGAATGGGTTGTTTTGTATCTCAAAAGATAATGCACACATGATATTATTAGAAGTGATTCAATTAAACTAATCTTTTTGAGCATATGCTGTGCGCACAACATTGTGAGACACAGTCTCTGCCCGCAAAGATCTTATCCTAGTAAAATGGGGACCAGAGGAAGAAGGAGATGGAATTTTGGTAGGAGTTGGGATGTTGAGAAGGCTTAAAAGAGTAGAAGAAAAAGAAAAAAGAGCAGCCATTATAAGTTATGGGAGGGAGACATGAAAATCCTTAAGGATCTTTGAATTTTACATTTTTATCACTGCATGTCAATTCTACCATTCCTTTATCTCTAAATTAGGGTAATAATATTTGCTTGTACCAGAAAGTATAGGCTATTTTATGCTGCAGTAACAAAGACCCTCAAAATCTCAGCTGCTTAATACCACTACAGTTTATTTCTCACTCTTGCAAAAAGTCCAGCAATTCCATAGTAGAACTGTGGGTCCAGTGATTCTCCAGGGCAGCTGTTCTCCATGAGTTGGTTCTTCTTTCCAGGGTGCATTGGTATTAAGGTACCTCTATACCAACATGTGCTTCCAAGATCACTGTAGCAGGGGAAGAGAGTTTAAATGCTTCCATGCAAAAGTGAAATATTTCATTTCTGCTCACATTTCATTGGCCAAAGCAAGTTAAATGGCTAAGCCAATTTAAAGGGGGAAAGGAAGCATAATCCTCCCTGCCAGAAAGACAGGAGGACCTGACAGAGCAGTGAGCAGCCGTGATGTCATTTCACTACTCCAGAGGGTGGAGGTGATGATTAAATGAGCTCAAGTCATCCCTGAGAACCACACAGCCACACCGAGAAGAGGTTTCTAGAAGGCTAGTTAGCCCCATTCAACAATTATTCCTGCTCAGTAACCTCAGGGACACAAATTTAACTGGTGAGTTACATTTGTTACTTTGCAGGTTTTGGAACTTCCGTGTTCTCTTAGTCCATTCAGGCTGCTATAACAAATATCACAGACTGAGAGGCTTATAAAGAAAATTAATTTATTTCTTACAGTTCTGGATGCTGGGAAGTACAAGGTCAAGGCGCTAGTGTCTGGTGAGAGCCTGTTTCCTCATAGATGGCTGGTTGTCTTCTCACTGTAAACTTAAATGTCAAAAGGGGCAAGTGAGCTCTCTGGGTTCTCTTTTTCTGAGGCCACGAATCTCATTTGTGAGAGCTCCATTCTCATGACCTAATCACCTCCCAAGGCTCCACCTCCTAATGCCATCACCTTGGAGGTTAGGGTTTCAACCTGTGAATTTAGGGAAGACACAAACATTCAGACCATATAGCACATGTTCATTCTTAGAGAGGTGAGACTCTTAAGTATCAAATTTGAGAATACAAAAATTTTGTTTGTGTAAATGAGTAGACATAATGACTTCAGAAAACTCACAAAGTCTTTTAAATGTTTGTTTCCGCTTCCTTATACTTTCACCCGTTCCAACTGCAACCCCCAAAGCGAAACCGTAACCCAAAACAAAGCACTTTCTCTAATAGGTAACACTAACAGTCACTCATAAAAAGCTCTTTCCTGTGTTTAGGGACTTTGCACTGCCTCTCACCTAGCTTCAATTTTCCCCAGGAAGTATGTCAGTCGGGATGAAGGCACATTCCAACCAATTAAGATCTTAGGGCCCTAGAGAGATAGTTTTTGGTTAAATTGTGGGTTTTTTTTTTTTTTTTTTTTTGGTACGCGGGCCTCTCACTGCTGTGGCCTCTCCCGTTGCGGAGCACAGGCTCCGGACGCGCAGGCTCAGCGGCCATGGCTCATGGGCCCAGGCGCTCCGTGGGCTGTGGGATTCCCGTTGCGGAGCACAGGCTCCGGACGCGCAGGCTCAGCGGCCATGGCTCATGGGCCCAGGCGCTCCGTGGCGTGTGGGATCTTCACAGACCGGGGCACGAACCCGTGTCCCCTGCATCAGCAGGCGGACTCTCAACCACTGCGCCACCAGGGAAGCCCAGTCATGCTGTTTTAAATGTAGTGAAATTATGATCCAGAGGGGCTGGCAGGTTCCAGCTTATCCTCATTCTTTCCGCATCTGTGACCAGCTCTTTTTTCTGACCATTGGCCCTGCTGACCAATAGCAACGGCAGGCTAAACCCAGACACAGAGGTAACAACCTCTCATGGGCTTATCCACCAGCCTTGTGTGGTCCCTCCAACTGCTGGGCATTCCTGGCTCCCCAGCTTCCCTGAAAGCACTGACTGGTCCATCCATGCCAGTGCTTTGGCTGATCTTCCAGCCCTTCCTTTTAAACCCCTCTTTCTCAGTTTCTTCCACAATTGTGTAACGTCTTATAACAAACCTCTTATTTTGTACCCTCATTGGTTCTACTTCCCTAATCAAATTCCGTTATGGTTATGGTAGCTGGTCTCCAGACCTGCACCCGTGAGCCACCCAAAAGTTACAGCTCTGTGAAGTCTGGCTGGCCCTGTGGCTCTCTTGAATCAACACAGACAACAGTAGAAGTGACAAATAGCTCTTCTGGCCCTAAGACTCAAGAAGGCCTGGTGACTTCCTCTTTGGCACTTGTAGGATCCCCCAGGCACCATGTAAGAAGTCCAGCTACCCTGCTGGAGAGACCACATGGAAAAGCCTGGAGAGGGAGAAGCCCTTCTCTCATATAGAGAAGCCCTCCCTCTATATGAGAGAGAGGCCCTCCCACCCCGCCTCAGTGTCCCTCTGAGCCCAGCCTCCCGGTGACCCTCACCAGAAACGGGGATGAGAAGTGGAGATGCGAGTGGCGCCATCTTGGATATTCCTGCCCCAGCTGACATCTGACTGTAGAGGCAAAGAGATACTGAGTAAGACCAGAAGAAGAACTGACCAGCCCCACAACCCACAGAAGCAGGAGGAACAAGAAAATCATTGTTTTAAAACTCTTTCTATTTTGACATAGTTACAGACTTACAGAAAAGATATAAAAATAGTACCAAAAAAAATCCCATATACTTTTCACCCAAATTGCCCAAATGTTAACCTTCCATCCACCTACCCTCCACCACGCTAAACTACTTGAAAGCAAAACGTGATAACTCTTCATCCCTATATAATTCAGTGTGTATCTCTCTAAAAACAAGAAAATTCTCTTTCATTAACACAGTAGAATTACAAAATCGGAAAATCATATTTTTATAATGTATCACGTCATCTACGCACCTGGCTCAAATTTTGCCAGTTGTCCCAAAAATGTCCTTTATAGCAAAAGAAAATCCTGGATCACACATTACATTTGCTTGTCATGTCTCTATAATCTCCTTTAAAGTGGACCAGTTCCTCTGGCTTTCTTTGCCTTCCGTGACATTGACACTTGTGAAGAGTTCTAGCCAGTTAGTTTGTAGACTGTCCCTCAATTTGGGTTTCTGTTGTTTCCTCATGATTAGATTCAGGTTATACATTTTTGGCAGGAAATACTACAGAAGAGATGTTGTATTTTTTTTAGCGCATCGTATCAGGAGATATGCAACGCTGATTTGTCCCATTACCAGTGATGTTGAATATGAACTTGGTTATGATGGCGTGTGACGGTTTTCTCCATGTTAAGTTACTACCTGTTTCTTTGTAATTAATAAGTGTCTTACAGAGAGATTCTTTGAGATCATGTAAATATCCTGTTTATCACGATACTTTGATCCACTAGCTTTAGTATCCATTGATGAATTGATGAATCAGTTATTACCATGATGATTTGCCAAATGACAATTTTCAATTCTCATCATTCCTTCTGTGTTTAATTTATTCCAGTGTAAGAAAGAGCTCTTCTCTCCCATTTATTTATTTATATCAGTTTTCACTAATTTATTTACATTTGGTTCCGTGGGTTATAACTGGTTATTATCATGATTTATTCTGATGCTTAAATTGTCCAAGATTTGGCCTTTAGGGTCCTCTTCAACTGGCTCTATGTACTTTCATATGTTCTATCATTTTTTGAGCCCTTCTATACTTTTTTGGCACAAAATGTTCCAGGCTCGTCTTGTACCATCCCTGCCCCAGCCTTGAAATCAACCATTTTCCTAAGGAGCCCCAGTGCTTTTTAGTGGGAAAGGTATTTAGAAACCATGACCTGGGTGCTAAGCATGCTCATTGCTACTGCATGCCGTCACATTTTGGCCATCTTAGGGGAAAGAAGTCAGAAATATATGTACATATACACATGCACAAATATGTATTTAAATAGATAGATGGAGATATAGATCTCCACACTTTATTTTCTTTCTATCTATCTATCTATCTATCTATCTATCTATCTACATTAAAACCATTAGTTCAAACCACACGTTCATACTGATACCTCCCATTCTAAGCCAATACCATAGGGCTTTATTCTAACTCTCTCAGTTTCTATATTGATAGTTTCCTTTTCCAACAGTGAAAAACCTGGGTCCTATTATCCATGACATAATGTCTTATCTTCTTTTTTTTCTTTTCATTGCGGTACGTGGGCCTCTCACTGCTGCGGCCTCTCCCGTTGCGGAGCACAGGCTCCGGACGCGCGGGCTCAGCGGCCATGGCTCAGGGGCCCAGCTGCTCCGCGGCATGTGGGATCTTCCCGGACCGGGCACGAACTGGTGTCCCCTGCATCCGCAGACTGACTCTCAACCACTGTGCCACCAGGGAAGCCCACGTCTTATCTTCTTAACCCTAGAATATATAGAAAGTCGTTTCAAAAGTGTTAAACCATACCTTGGCAGAAAAAAAGCAAAACAAAACTACTGACCTGAGTTCAGTGTTTACAGGTAACTTCTGTCTCTAGCTTCAGGGTATATGGCCCAAATGCTTTGTTAAAAGTTACTTGAGATAGTTATGGTTGTTGTTTTAAGCCACTAAGTTTTGGAGTGGTTTGTTTTGCAAGGGATTGTAGAATGACTTTGCAAATTAGAATTTATTACAGGTCCAGTGTGAAGAAGGAATCAGGCAGAATCTAAATGACATCAAACTGTGGGGAAAGAAGCTTCATCTGACCCATGGAGAAACAGGCATTCATTAGCTTAGGCACCTCTTGGCTGGGTCGGGGAAATGTAGTACTGGCCTTGGGTCTAATTAAAAATCAGGTGAAGTTTGTCTTAGACATCCTATCTCTCTCCTTTTTCCAACATACACATCTGATGGAAATGTCACTCCCTAGATAGCAATGACTATTGCTCTCTGGCTACCCACAACATCCTGCCATGTTTTCCCAGCTTTGCTTGGGAACTCCTCCCAATCCTGCATTAATCTTCCCAGGCTCCAGCTGTGAATAACCTGTGAGTCCTTGAGAAAATAACTGTATAGTTCAACAAATTCACAACGGAGAGTGAGACTATTATCTAACTAGTGCTACACTTGTTACACTCAGGCCCTGGGGAAGAGTGGGAGATACCTTAGGACCAAGCCTTTCCTTTCTTGACCCCTGACCTCTTTCTACTTAATCTGTGGGCTAGAATTGTCCTGCTGGGAAGAGCTAGAGGAAATGTATATAATGTTTGCAGGCTTGAAATCTATTACAGATCATTTCTTTATCACTTGAATGGTTTAATGCATAAGTAAATACATTGAGTTTATACATGTACTTACGTTACCGAATTAGAGAGTTTATAAGCAACTGCGTTCCTGTAAATCCTGAGGCAATGAATGTCTTTACTATCCACCACTTCAGTAATGCATGAAGAAATGTGTTAGCTGGAAGAACTGGTCAGTGGAAACCTTAGCAAGACTGCTGCCATCACTGCAGGGTGGGACCTTGGTGACTTCTCAAATTAAGGGGTTTGAAGAGAACGCCTCATTGATCTGCTGACTTGTTCGGGTGCGTGGAGCACTTCCTATATTGAGCACCATAGCAACGACCCCAAAGGGTGGTGGGGTGGTCTTCAGAAGCAGCCAGAAGGATTGATCACAGACTATGTAACCCTGTCTCAGCGTTGTCAGAAATTATTTAGGGGAGGAGAAGCTTATAATAAGAACAGAGTTTCTGTCATAATCAGGATGAGGGCTGAGTCATTGTATTTGAATTTTCAAAGAGATACAACCTTATTCTGTACTCCAGACTGGCAAGGCAGGGCATAACTCCTTATGTAATGCCATGTCAGGTGAGAAATGGTGCCTGCCCATCCAAATTGTTCTCTGCAGCTAATTTCACAAGTGTCTCAAGGGCAGAGCAAGATAAGTGAGCATAATGAATTTCAGTATTACAGAGAGATTTCCAGGGCGTTACATTACAAATTAATAAGCCGAGGTGAGTTTGCAGGGACGATTATTATTTTTTTTTTTTTTACATCTTTATTGGAGTATAACTGTTTTACAATAGTGTGTTAGTTTCTCCTTTACAACAAAGTGAATCAGTTATACATATACATATGTTCCCATATCTCTTCCCTCTTGCATCTCCCTCCCTCCCACCCTCCCTATCCCACCCCTCTCATGGTCACAAAGCACAAGGGACGATTATTAAAGTGCCTGGCTAGTCTATTCTCTGTGGCAGAGCTTCTTAACTTGAGGTTCAGTAATGCATTTCAGGCGATGCAACCTCCCCCAAATTTTATGGGATTTTATGTAGAGTTGTGCTTGTGCATTTTTATGAGGAGAGAGGCTGCAGCTTTCTTTAGATTCTCAAGGGGGTGCTTGACCCCTCAAAGGTTAAGCATCTTGATCTATTTCCACATCTCTGAGACTCGCTCTTCTGAGCCCTGTAGGAGACCTCCAGCTGAAGGATGCCCTCCCGTCATGTGTTCAGATTTTGACATCCCTCCTACTTCCACCCCCAAATTGTGGCAAGAAGCAGAGCACCACCTGGCTCACAAGTGCTAGAACTATCTCTGCTCCCTTAGTAGGAGTCCCTTTCCACCTCAAAAGAATATTTGAATGCAAGCGAGGGTGTGTGAGGAGCTAACTGCCCCAATTTATTTCAAAGAGGAAATTAGTCCCAAATGAAGTTATTTCCAACATTCCTCACACTGGATTATGACAGACTTGAGAATCAATGTTCAACGGAACAGCGAGATGTCTTCTGGAAGAACAATGAAAAACCAGTGTGAATTATGCAGTATTTGTGACCTGATGATCCTGTGAGCTCTGGGGCAGACTTCCTGGGAGGCAGTCTTGGCTCTACTGCATCCCAGCAGTACGATCTTGGTAGATTACGTCACATCTCTGGGCCTCAGTTTTCTCATCTGTAAAATGGGGATGATAATAATAGCACTGACTTTGTAGGGTTGTTTGCGAGGATTTAATGAGTTTATATTTTGTAAAGCCCCAGAACAGTGTTCAACATGCCATAAAGAGCCAATAGATGGCTATTGCTCTTGTCTTCACCACCAATTTGATCCACTACATAGTCAGATTTATCATTTAGTTCGGAGTCAGTTGATCACTGGTGTAGGCCCAAATTTTGTATCCACTTAGCTTTCAACTGCTATGATAGATTTTCATTAAATGGTTAAGTAAGTTTGATTAATCATTTCAGGTGGCATTTATGTCAGGGAGTGGATGGGCTTGCTTCTTAAGGGAACCTAGCTTCAGTCCTGAGACTGTCGATATAGCATTTCTGCCTGCAAGCAAAGATCCAGACCATGTGATGTAGAAAAACAATAATGATCCTAATGACAACTTACTGAGGGCCTTCCATATTGTAAGGACTCTACATATATTATTACACTTATTTGTCATAATAATTCGATAAGATTAGCCTGATAGACCATTTCGCAGATGGGAAAATTGAGACTCAGAGAGGTTGAGTACTTTTCTCAAGGTCACACAGCTGACTTGTACACACATGGACTGACTCCAAAGCCCACACTCTGTCTTCTAGACTTAGCTTCCTCTTGTTTTCACAATTACCAACCAATGAGATGAGAATAATTTTATGATGCCTCCCAATGCTCTTTTATTAGCAGTGCAGCTTGTTTCAAGGGGCCTGTCTGGGAAAAGGAACAGGGAATGGGATCCATTGATTTCTTCATCTGGTCATCTCTCGAATTCAGTGTGTGCTAAGCTAGCCTTACTTCCCCACACTTCATGTTCTGTGTACCTCCTTCTCAACTCCTCCTCCTTCTGTAGCCTCTGTCCTACTTACCAACTCATTCTCTTCCCTATCACACTGGCAGGAAACCAAGGAACCTCTCGGCTCCTTCACCCTCAGCCTCCACTTTCAGTCAGTCACCAAGTCCTATTGTTTCAATCCTTAAAATGCTTCTCCATCCTCACTACCTTTTCTTAATTTGGGCCTCGTCATTTTGTGGTCTGGTCATTTCAACAACTTTCCCAAGCGGTCTCCCAGTCTTTAGTCTCTCCTCATTATGATCCATTTCCATGTTGTCTGCAACATTTCTAAAGACAAATTTGATTTTGTCATTCCCCTCAGTCCCTCCAACTGCCCACACCATAAAGTCCAAACCCCTTATCGTGCCTTACAAGGTCACGGGTGAGAATTTCTGGGGTATCCACCCAGTCCACGAGTCACAGATCTCCCTTTCTCTGGGAATTGTTCCCTCTCTCATCCAGGGTTGGGTTACCAGGCACCATATTTGCAAAGTGCGACCTCACCCCTTAGCAAGAGTTGACTGAACCAGGGGTGGTCCCATGACTGGCGCTGTACCAGCCAGAGATCTTGCACCAAGACTTGAAATTAGGACCACAGAATTATTTTCTCTGTGTGTCTGAGTCTGTTCTATGGAAACGCTAGAGCTATGAGCGGGACAGGTGTTCTGTCCCATAGACTGGATTGGCCAGAATTCCCGTCTGGGGGGAGAGAGAAGGAAACATTCCTGTCTGCAGAGAGAAGTGTACAACATGAAGTGTGAACACTGCCTGGGCTCACCATGACCTTCTACTTCCAAGTGTTAGTCCTTCTTGGCCCCCTGGTGTGTTCCTGTCTTTGGGTTCTGAGAGATTTCCTGTTTCTTTATAGCAAATCCATCTGTTCAGCTTAAGTCAACTTCAGCGGTTTTTACATACAGTCAAAGCCCCTGTTAATTTGACCCCTACTTTTTTTTTTTTGCGGTACGCGGGCCTCTCACTGTTGGGGCCTCTCCGGTTGCGGAGCACAGGCTCCGGACGCGCAGGCTCAGCGGCCACGGCTCACGGGCCCAGCCGCTCCGCGGCACGTGGGATCTTCCCGGACCGGGGCACGAACCCGTGTCCCCTGCATCGGCAGGCGGACTCTCAACCGCTGCGCCACCAGGGGAGCCCTGACCCCTACTTTTTTTCCTCACATTTCCTGCTGACTCTTCCACCTTCCCTCTGTTCTTCCTGTGCACTCGTCTTTCACATCAGCCACGAAACCATTCGTTGCTTCCTTACCATCTCCTCCACTCTCTCACTCTGGGCCTTAGGTCATAATGTTCCTTCTACCTGAAATCCCCTTCCCTACCTCGTGGGTCTGGGAGACTGTAACCCTTTTAGGCACTGTTCATGTATAACTTCCCTTCTGAAGCTTTTCATTAGCCCTTCCTTTGTGGCCTCAGGGCTTTCTTTGTGTACAGTTGTAGAACTTAGCCTCCCGGCTCTGTGTTTACGTGTCTGAGACCACACTAGCCTGCAGACTCCTCGCGGGCAGGGCCCAGTCTTCCTCATTTCGTTAATCCCATTGTCTGTAGGCCAATTTGCAGAGCTTCTTGCAGTGTTGGCAAAATGAAGGCTTGTGACTCAAAATTCTGTCTAGTCATCTCAAGTATACGTTCCCTGTGTACACATGGTACCTAGGGTTGGAGATGCCTTCAGAGATAGCCCCAAGCTGAGGCTGTTACTGAAGAGGAAGGATAGAGGGGCTTGAGGAATCAAACCTGTATCCTGCTCGTTCTTGACTTCCCCAAAGCGCCTCAGAGGCTCTGGCTTGACCTTGGTTGCCTTTCTGGCTGGAAATTCAATGTGTCCTCAGAACACCACAGTCCCATGGCTGATCTCGGGCATCCCCCAGAACTTGGCAATGAGTGGTGTTTGATGTTGCTGTTTCTCTTCCCCCTTTCGGTATCCTCTTGCAGGTACCTGATAGGCTCACGCAGCCTCCTGGCTGCCCCTTCCTCCCTTTTCCTTCCCCTGCTGCCTGCCTCCCACCCCTGGATTTCCCTATCCGCCTGGACATTCCATTCCATCAGAATTCTCTTTCAGGCCCCATAACTTTGACATTTCACATTCAGAATTAAAAATGAGCATTTACTACATACTGTACCAGGTAACAAGCTAAATGGCAATGAGCCAACTAGAATGGATGACTATGTGACAGGCTCTGGTGCCAGACTTCCTGAGCTGGAATCCTGACTAGGAGTTGCAATAATAGTAGGAATAATAATGGTTCTTACTTCATAGGATTGTTATACAATTTAATGCATGTGAAGTACTTAGAACAGCAGCAGGCACACAGTAGTTGCTCAATAAGTTATTGTTCATGGGTGAAGATAACGTTGTTCCAACTTGAAGACACATGAGCATCCATAACAATTTGGTGACCCTTCAAACCAATATTACTAAATACCTGTTCAAATTTCATTTAGAGCCATGGTGTTCAAACTAGGCTATACATTAGAACTTTTTAAACACTCAACTCCCGAGTTGTACCCTGTGGAAATAAATGAAGATGACCCAAGGAAAATCAAAGGCTATTTAATCAGAGCTTGCTCTAGCAAGAAAAAGAGCCACAATCACTTGCATTTGGTAGAGGCTCAAAGGCAGGCAGAAGAGCAGGAGAGCTTTATGGTGGAAAAAGGGAAGGCTCCAGGTGTGCCCTGATTGGGGTTGGTTGACATGGGGAAGCTGGAAGCAGGCTCACTAGAAGAAGAGCTTCCTCTTGTGTTAGGGGCACATATTTGACTTTCCTTGGCTCTTCCTGAGTTGGAAGCAGAGGCCAACATTAGGGACGCTGGCAGATCTTAAGTACTGAGTGTTTGGGGCCGGTTGCTACAGAACTTGTCGTTTGGTTTCCTGGGCTGGTTGCTGCAGACAGTGGGTCAGAGTTCTGTTGTCATATGTGGTCTCGCCGTTGTCCGTTTGTATATTCAGTCTCTCAACCCAGATCAATTTAATCACAATTGGTGGATCCAGGGGTTCGAGCTTAAATATTTTCTTATAAACTCTCCAAATGATTTCCTTGAGAGCCAGGCTTGAGAACCATGATTTTGAGAGAGAGCCTGAGTACTCTTCAGGGGAAGGGTGGAGAATGGAGAGGTACAAGGGAAGTGTATTTCCTCTGCCTTCTTCCCCTCAGGAACAAGTCCCCTGGGTGAGGTGACACCCCCCCCAACAAGCTGGTTAGTGATCATCTTACACCTTGAGGTACCTTTCGAGGATGTGTCCCTAACCCCAGTGCAGAAACTTACCAAAAATATGACAGCTGGCAGGATTTTCCCTCTGTTTTAGCATCTCCTATAGATTGGCTTTCATTGAAATTAGAATAAAAATCCAAACTCACCAGGACCTACAAAGCCCCTGACAATCCTCTGGTCCATCGACTGTCCCTGTTTCCCTCAGTCTCCACATCCGTCCTTTACATCCCCAGTTCAGCCTAGTCCTGTTGCAGGGCCCATGGTCTTCTCCATCGACCACGCTCTTCCCTCAGATCTTTCCATGGCTTGCACCTTATCATTCAGGATTCAGAGGAAATTCACATCTCAGAGAAGACTTCCCAACCCCCCTTGCTAGGGCACTTCTCTCCTCTTCCAGTCCTTTTCTGTCCTCTTGGTTTATTTTATTTTCCTCATAACACTTACCTATCTGAAATTAATCGGTTTATATGTTTATTGCCTCTCTCCCCCAACAGCAGTATAAGCTCCCTGAAGGCAGAGGTTTTTGTCTGTTAACAAGACACAGTGCTTGAAACATAATAGGTGCTCAATACATGTTTGTTGAGTGAATGAAGGGGATCAGGACTTTGCTCGTAATGCAGCCCTCTGTCATTTACTAACTGTTGTGACTTTGGATCAGTCACTTCAGCCTCTCCGAACCTCAGTTTTCTTATCTGTGAGTGGGAAGCAATGATACCTTCCTAGACTATCTCTCAGAGCTGCTGTCATGGCCCAATCATATTCTGATGGATTTAAGCTGAGATGTGCTCTTCACTGTGGGGGACACGATCATCACATCTGCATTTCAAAAGGGGCTTCACCCAACGTGATGGCTTGACCGTCCAAGAGCAAGTCTAGTGAAAGTGGGGATATTTCGAGGAGACTGGGTGCTTCCAGGGTCCTCAAATTCTGCCACCTAAGCAACAATCATCTCCAGCTACACCCAGAGCCAGCCGGTGGACTACCTTCCAACAGAGTCTGTATCGCCCATGACAGGGGTGCTGCAATTTCTTGGGGTCCTTTGGGTGAAATCTACATCAGCTGGTTCAAGGGTGGAGGTGTGGCGGCCAAGGAGGTGCTCCCCTCCCATCTCCTTTCAGGAGGACCAGCAGGAAGCATAGGTAACTGACAACTTCCTGCTCTATCCGTCTGTCTCCACCATGGCATTCAATGCCAAGACCATGCTTTCCCAGAACTGCTCCCAGCTAATGGCTGAACACACTGAAGATTCTGGAGCTGGGCATTCCTGCCCAGTGTGGGACTCCGCATTGTCCAGCTAAGACTTTCTCAACCTGCACCACTGTTAGCGGTTATTCTTATCTTATCCCCTCCTTCCCACTCTCCTGGCACAGCTGTCAGACCTGCAATGTGGTCTGAAGCCCCTCCCTGCCTACTCCTGATTCCTCCCCTTTATCCTTCCCAGGTATTTCCCTCAATATATCTCTGGCACATCTAATCCCACTTTGGTATCTGTTTCTCAGAAGACTTGAACTGACATAGAAGATTTGGAGACAACTCTTTATTTCTCCCTGTAACCATAACCTCCTCGCTTTGACCTAGGCCCTGTAACAACTGGCAAGGTATAAAATTTTAATAAGCATCATCGATTAGGAAACACCCTGTCTCCTCCTCCTTTAATGGAGTCTGGAGAAAGCTGAGCTAATGGAGCAGATATCGCTTTCCTAGCTCAGGGCTGAGTGAGGCAGCCCAAGGGCCCTGGTGGAGTAGAGTTGTGGTAATCACAGAAATGCATACGTTGGGAAGTCCTCTCTTTTCTAGAATTCCCCAGTGGACATACGATTCATTGCCCTTAAGTCCAGCTCATCCTATAAGGAAAGAAGAGCTGGGAAAAGAGGGCCGGCAATTAAGACAATCATGCCAAGTAGAAGAAATCAATGATAGGATGCAAAGGAAGTCAGAGGGGAGGAATTAGCAATGCACTTAGGAAAATGTGCCGGTGGACAAGATCCAGGAACAGTCCCCACTCATCATCTGAAAGTATTCAGTAAGCCCCGAGTGCAGAAAGTACTGCTTGGAGGGCTTGTCCAGAGTAAGTGAGAGACAGGACCACAGGACTTTAGAGCAGGGGTCCTGAGAGAACATCTTCCAGCCCCGTGCATTTCAAACAAGCCTCCTGGCATTACCTCTGACATTTTCTGGAAGGGGACTTGGAGGTCTCTAAGGATGTGAGTCTTGTCTTCTCACTCTGCAATCAAAACACCTCCACCACGAGGGTTCTGCCTCTCAAAACAAAGTCTGGAAATCACTAAGGTGGTCTCACCCTTTCCTGTTACCTACAGAATAATGGAAGCCCAGAGAGGCTGGGTGATTTCTCAAGGTCACACAGCCAGTTAACAGCAAAGGTGATAGGATTAGAACTTGGAACCCTTGACCTTGGTCCTTCCTGTTCTCTTTCTGCTTCATAATGCCACTCCCCTGGGGAATTTATAATTTCCATGTCAGCTTGGACATAATCCATCAAACTGAATTGACACATTAACCATACCAAGCAGATGTTCAGGCTGGGGTTGGGCAGATGTGTCAATTTCCTGTTCAAAAAATGAGTCCAAAGAGATTTCCCTGCTTTTCCCTCAAGTTGTCAATTATACATATATTACCTGGATTTACTCATGGATATTTAAATCCATCATTTGACAAATGTTCTACTACAGAGGCAACAAAGTGATTGAAACAGATAGGTTTGACAGTCAGACAAGTCTAAGTTTGAGCCCTGACTCCTACACCAGGACCTCAGACAAGTTTACACAATCTTTTGGAGCCTCAGGTCTTCATCTGTAAAGCACGGGGAGCACCTACTCTTAATTTTTTTTTTTAATTAAAAAAAAATTATTTATTTATTTTTGGCTGCGTTGGGTCTTCGTTGTTGCGCGCAGGCTTTCTCTAGTTGCGGCGAGCGGGGGCTACTCTTCGTTGCGGTGCGTGGGTCTTCTCATTGCGGTGGCTTCTCTTGTTGCGGAGCACGGGCTCTAGGGAGCACCGGCTTCAGTAGTTGTGGCTCGCAGGCTCTAGAGTGCAGGCTCAGTAGTTGTGGTGCACGGGCTTTGTTGCTTCACGGCATGTGGAATCTTCCTGGACCAGGGATTGAACCTATGTGCCCTGCATTGGCAGGCAGATTCTTAACCACTGCGCCACCGGGAAGTCCAAGGAGCACCTACTTATTTACAGCTTGCTTTGAGGACTAGAAATGATGTAATGAAGCACCTAGCTGCTCCTGGCACATAGTAAGTACTCTGTAATTGGTGGAGAGTGTAATAGAAAGATTAGTTTTTTTGTAATTAATTTTTATTGGAGTATAGTTGCTTTACAGTGTTGTATTAGTTTCTACCATACAGCAAATTGAATCAGCTATATGTATACATATATCCCCTCTTTTTTAGATTTCATTCCTCATTTAGGTCACCATAGAGCAATGAGTAGAGTTCCCTGAGCTATACAGTAGGTTCTCATTAGTTACCTATTTTATACATAGTATCAATAGTGTATGTATATATATATATATATATAGCAATCCCAATCTCCCAGTTCACCCCTCCCTTTCCCCCCTTGGTGTCCATACGTTTGTTCTCTACATCTGTGTCTCTATTTCCCTTTTGCAAATAAGATCATCTATACCATTTTTCTAGATTCCATATATATGTGTTAATATACGGTATTTGTTTTTTTCTTTCTGACTTACTTCACCCTGTATGACAGTCTCTAGGTCCACCCATGTCTCTACAAATGACCCAATTTCGTTCCTTTCTATGGCTGAGTAATATTCCATTGTATATATGTACCATATCATCTTTATCCATTCCTCTGTTGATGGACACTTAGGTTGCTTCCATGTCCTAGCTATTGTAAATAGTGCCGCAATGAACATTGGGGTACATGTATCTTTTTTTGAATTATGGTTTTCTCTGGGTATATGCCCAGTAGTGGGATTGCTAGATCATATGGTAGTTCTAGTTTTAGTTTTTTAAGGAACCTCCATACTGTTCTCCATAGTGGCTGTATCAATTTACATTCCCACCAACAGCATAGGAGGGTTCCTTTTTCTCCACACCCTCTCCAGCCCTTATTGTTTGTAGATTTTTTAATGATGGGTGTGAGGTGATACCTGTATATTTTGGAGATTAATCCTTTGTCAGTTGCTTCTTTTGCAAATATTTTCTCTCATTCTGAGGGCTGTCTTTCCATCATGCTTATGGTTTCCTTTGCTGTGCAAAAGTTTTTAAGTTTAATTAGGTCCCATTTGTCAATTTTTGTTTTTATTTTCATTACTCTAGGAGGTGGGTCAAAAAAGATCCTGCTGAGATTTATGTCAAAGAGTGTTCTGCCTATGTTTTCCTCTGAGAGTTTTATAGTGTCTAGCCTTACATTCCGGTTGTTAATCCATTTTGAGTTTATTTTTGTGTACGGTGTTAAGGAGTGTTCTAATTTCCTTCTTTTACATGTAGCTGTCCAGTTTTCCCAGCACCACTTATTGAAGAGGCTGTCTTGTCTCCATTGTATATTCTTGCCTCCTTTGTCATAGATTAGGTGACCATAGATGTGTGGGTTTATCTCTGGGCTTTCCATCCTGTTCCATTTGTCTTTATTTCTGTTTTTGTGCCCGTACCATACTGTAGCTTTGTAGTATAGGCTAAAGTCAGGGATCCTGATTCCTCCAGCTCTGTTTTTCTTTCTCAGGGTTGCCTTGGCTATTGAGGATAATAGAAAGATTAGAACACTTGTCCTGAAAACCCTTGAGGAGTCCCAGTGCTGTGGGGAAAGCAATGCAAGTGTCAATGAGGGAACCATGGGCTGCTCAGTTCTCTCCAAGGATGGTAAGGGATTCAGAGATGGGAGAAGAAGGAGAATTACTTCCCAAAGATGATTTAGAGGAGAAGGGACTTGACTTGAGACTTAAGTGTTGAGGAGGTGGAAGGTATGAGAAGGGCAAAATAACATGAGCAAAAAGGCAGAGGAATAAGAATCAGGGCCATGGGAGTGGACTCTGCGAGCAGTGGCTAAATCGCTGGCATGTCAGGAGGAGCTTGGGCAGCCCATGTCACCAGGTAGATTTTTACCGCTCCAACAGGGAGGAAAATTCTGTGACGTTTCAGTGATTCCAGAAATGGTTAATTGTTGTTAATGTCAATGCTGCTTTGGTTGAAGAGCTGAGGAAGGCGTTAACCCTTGGTTTTCTCCTTTTCCTGTCTCTGAGCCCTTACCCCGGTTTTTCAGAGGTGAGGAAACTGAGAACCAAATAACCAAGTGCCTTTCCCAAAGTCACCCAGCTGGGAAGTGACAGAGTTGGAAATGGAGCCCAAGCCTTCTGACTCCCCAAGTCTATTGCCCCCTCCGGTTTCACATTTCTTTGGTTTCTCCATGGTGTCAAACACAGGACTGGGCAGATAGCTGAGAAATACTTGGGGGGAAAGCAATTAAACCTTGACTGCAGTTCAAATAAATTGCAAAGCCTACAACAGTGTTGTTCAACACTAAGTGCACATTGAAATCATCCAGGGAGCTTTAAGAAAAAGAGATGTTGGTCTCCAGGCTCTGGAGCACCACGTACAGCAGAACCTCAGGGGCAGGGCCTGGGCATAAGCATGCTTTAGGGCTCCCAGGTGACTCTAATGTGCGGCCAGGACTGTGAATCATCGAGCTGGACTGTTTAACACGCCTGGTCCAACCTACGTTGGCGTTTCTCAGAAGAGCTCTTGAATGACACGCCATCTGTTTGATCTGTGGGCCCTTCTGTGCTCGCCTCATCCGCAGGCAAGGATCTCCCTCCCTCCCTCATTCTCTGCCATATTGTCTCTGGATTTGGTCTTCATACTCGCAGTGGTGACTAATTAATCCTCCTGGAACAATCGAAGAAGACCTAATTGTGGGTGAGCCATCTGGAGATGCTTCTTGGTTGACTTGGACTTTGGGGAGGCTGAGGGGAAGAAAGTGGCAAATGACTCATACTCAAGATGAAACACAAAAATTGCACTTATTCAAGGAAGGTTGTGGTACTTGGGGCTGTAACTTTTTCCTCCTGCTTTTCAGTGGTTCCAGATGGTCCATTTTCCCTTTCCACACGCCCGTGTCCACACTCACCGCCATATATAGGGATGGTGTTTGAGCCCTGCCCAGATCCCCTTGCGTGGGTCAGGGTTCCCAGCCCTCAGCTGCAAGGCATGGTGGCCGCAGACGGCTTGCAGCTACCTCCCTCTCTGAAGAAGTGGCCTCGGCCATTAGGTGCCTCCCCACCCAGGAAGTGGCGCCCCTCAGGCTGGCCCATAGCCCATGACTGATAGGGCATACAAGATGCCAACCCCTTGCTTCAAATCAGGGGTGGTTTATGCCCCTCAAAATCACGGCTGGTGTTGACCTGAGCCACATCCTTGCTTAGCATTTTCCCTTCTCTGTGTCGGGCTTCCCCGAACCCCCTTACGAGTCTTCCCTCAGGCCACTGCCTCTAAAAGTCACAGGCTCTGAGATCCTTTCTCAGAATCCTTTCAAGGAAACCGACCAGAGACAGAATGTTCTCTACGTGATACGAGAGCTGCAAAGATGTTTAAGACCCAATTCTTATTTGTAAAATGCTTCTTGGTCCATTACAGAGGCAACACATTAACATGCAAAAAGTTAAAAGGAAAAGAAGTAAATAACAATGAGATACTTTGGGACCTGTCACAAGGTACTAGACAATATTTAGATGAGTTTTAAAGGTAGCATGGCTTGAAGGAGGGTGGCAGAAGCATGTGGGAGGAGGAAATGGATGAACAAAAATAAGAAAAAACAGGGCGCAGGATGCACAGCTGTAGTGCAGGGTTCCCAAACCTTAGCATGCATCCGAACTACCAGCAGGGATTGGAAAAACATGGATCACCAGCCCCACCCAGTTTCTGATCCCGTAGATGTGTGTTGGGATGCAAGAGTTTGTAATTCTAACAAGCTCCCAGGGGATGCTCGTGCTGCTGGCCTGGGACTGCACTTTGAGAACCACTGCTGTCATGAGATAAGTTTTGTGAATAAAGCTTTATCGGCACACAGCAACACACTTTCACATACATGTTGAATAGGTGCTTTCCTGCAGCAATGGCAGAGTCGAATAGTCGCCACAGAGGTAGAATGTTCCGCGGAACCAACAATATTTAATAACTGAAAAAGTTTGCCAATGCTTGCCATCAACCATAGGGTAAGGGAAATAGGGCGTGGAAGAAGGGGTTTGATGATGGGAGAGCAGTTTTCCCATCTCTGAGAAAGAAGACGAATGTCTCACTAGCTGGAGGGAAAGTAGAAAATCGTTCAGGTTATAATGAATTTCTCTCTGAGGCCCCTCATGAGCATATAAGCAAAGTTATGTTCATTTATAGGAAAAAAACTTCCATTTTTGCATTTCTGAATGATCTATAAAATTCATATCTGCACAGGGGTAATTTAGCAGGATCAGAACAGGAAGAGTGGAAGAAAGTGAGAGAAAGGTATGTGTGGGTCAAACTGTAGAGTGTCCCTACACTTGGAGGGTGGGGACCAGGTGTCCAGCCTTGGTGCAGAGCAGGTCGCTGGCTGGGAAAAGCTGTAAAACCATCATCATTCCAAAGCTGTCCCCCGGGACCTCATGCTTGGCGAGCTGCTTTCAGGCACTTCGTCTCATCGGAGGCTCACATCACCTCTGAGATGGCACTTCCCGTTCCCTCTTAGAGTGGAGTCACCAAAGCTCTGAAAATCTCAGGGGAGATTGTCTTGGGATCAACACCCAGGTATCTAACTCCATCTTCGGGGGTCTCCCGCTTCTGCCCAAGGAAAGGAGAGGATGGCACATACCCCAGGATGATGACGGCCAGAACTTCCTCCTGAACTGGGTAACTGGGTGTGAGAAAAGATAGAACGTGCAAGGAGGCTGTGGAGGATGGTTCTATTTGTAATCAAGGGAATACATTCACTCATTCATTCACTCACTCACTCGTTCATTCATTCACTCATTCACTCATTTTCTATTTCCAGAGGAGTTATTCCTCCTGACTTCTGAGGAGAAATGCGTTTTGGTTCTTTTTTTTTTTTTTTTAAGTCCTTAAAAGCTGTTGATCATCCTTCATAGTTACCCAATCACATTAGTTTAGTAAAGTAGCACAGCAGAAAAAAGAAAAGCATAACGCTCTATAGTCAGATAACTTTAGATTTAAATTCTAGTCTTACCCATTTGTCTGCCAAGTGACGTGGGGCAAGTCATTTAACCTCTCTGTACCTCAGTTCTCCCTTCTTTAAATTAGGATTAATAAGACCTGCCTTCGAGCCCGGTAGGTAACAGGCGTGTGAAGTGAGACAGGTAGGATTTTCCGCTGGGTGACTAGGTGCAAACTCCAGGTTGCCCGGCGCTGAGCTGCCTGAGACACGGGCTCCCCCTCCCCCAGGAGAGGGGCTGTGCTCACCCCCGCTGCAGGGCTGTTGGCTGCCATCAGCTTCAGTGCGCACCTCCAAGAAGCCTTTCTCTGCCAGCAAGACCACTCTAAGGACCGCAGAAGCCTGCACTGTTACGTGCTCACCAGGTGCTATTCTGTCCACACCTGGAGTCCCTACATAAAAGGAAAGCAGAGGGGGTGGGTCCCTCTCCTGGTGGACAACCCAGGAATTGTTCAGCCACGCCTGGACAGTGCCAAGCAAGGCGGGCCCCTTGTAGTTCCCTGCTGTGCTGCACCAGGGGTTAGGATGAAACCCACCATTCACGTTGCATGAATTAAGGAACATCCTTTATGGGAGAAAGGGGCAACTTGCAGAGGCCAGTGGAGAACCAGAGAAGAGGAATCTCCCTGGATTCTCCCTTCAGCCACAGAGAACTGGGCCGGGGCCCAGGCTCTGCTGTCCTGCAGTTTGGTCTGTGTCCCATGATGAGGCCCTGCCCCATGGGCCCCTCTTGGTCTAGGGTAATTGCAGGACAGTAACCTTGACCCTGAGGAATAGCTAGGCAGCTTGGGCCAGTGGTCTGGACTCGGGGGGACAGGCAGGGCGCAGAGAATGTGTTTCCTGGCCTGAGGAGCCAGAGCAGCTCCAGGCTAGCTCTCCCCCTTCCTCTGGGCCGGGGAAGCCTAGGAAGAGACGAGGGCTCTGCATCTCGTCACTCTGCATGAAAACCACCCACGAGGACGTCTTGAACACTTGGGCCTGGACCCCAGGCTCTCTTCCCGAGGAGGGGAGACAACCAGGCTGACAACATCAAGTACAACCAAGCTCCAGGGCTTCTGGAAACATTCACACTTCACAGAGCAGAGTCGGCTTTTAGCAGAAATCATGGGTTTCGTTGGGGGATCAAATAGGATCTCCCTCCCTGAGAAGTGAGTTGAATCAGAAATGTTCTATTTTGACTCAGTGACAGAGTGGCAAGTCTGGGTGAGATCGGATGACTGAAGGATGGCTCACAGAAGGGTTCTTATTTAATCCTATTCTTCCTACGAAGTGGAGAGTCAGTGCACTCACTGGGCATCGATGCCACTGACGGCCCTGCAGAAGGAGGGAGGAATAACGCCAGCTGGTGGGTGAGGCCGGCTGCCGGCACCGTCGTGAGCATCCACAAGTCCTGGGGTGAGTTAAGGTAAACTATTGTATCCACTTTGGAAAAAAATGACTAAACAGTAAGATCCAAGCCTTGTTCTGAAAGCAACGATTTCTTTAAAAATAAACTTTCCCCAGGGAAGAGAAGAAAGGCAAGCAGCTCACATTTCCAGTGACGCCTTCTACATAAAAACCTGAGCTCCGAGTGGAGACTGTGAGACGTGCAGTGGGCTGGACAGGAAGGCGGTGGGGTCTCCTGCCCTGGCAGCCATGAGTGTTAGGCCGTCCCTGGCCGTCCAGTGTTTGGGATCCACGCTCTCACTGCCGAGGGCCCGGGTTCAGTCCCTGGTTGGGGAACTAAAATCCTGCAAGCCGCATGGCACAGCCAAAAAAAACCACCCTGAATTCTCATTGGCCTGAGATGATGTAAGTGTAGTTCTGCCTGAAGGCAAAAGTAATTGAACAATAAAAGGGCAAGCCTATGGGGCAAATGATGGTGTCTTTAGCTGCGAATCTTGTTTGAGAAACCATTTACTAAGCACCAATATCCTCCTGTTTTATCCTAGTAATAACTCCATGAGGTAGATATTAATACGATTGTCACCATTTTACAGGTTAAAACTATTGTGGCAATGTCCTTCAAGAGGTGACCGGATCAACTGTGGAACAGCCAGATGATGGAATATTATTCAGAAATGAGCCATCAAGCCACAAAAAGACATGGAGGAACCTTAAATGCATATCACTAAGTGAAAGAAGCCAATCTGAAAAGACTACGTACTGTATGATTCCAACTATATGACATTCTGGAAAAGGCAAAACTCTGGAGACGGTAACAAGTCAGGGGTTACGGAGGAGGGAAGGATGAATAGGCACAGCACAGAGGATTTTTTGGACAATGAAAATAGTCTGTGTAACACTATAATGGTGAATACGTGTCATTATGCATTTGTCAAAACCCATAGAATGTACAACACAAAGAGTAGACTCCAATGTGCACTATGGATTTTGGTTGATCAGAAAAACAAAACGAGGGAGGGGAGGAATAAATTGGGAATTGGGGGTTAACAGATACATATTACTGTACATAAAATAAACAACAAGGGCCTACTGTGCAGCACAGGGAACTATATTTAATAACTTGTAATAACCTATAATGGAAAAGAATCTGAAAAAGAATATCTATATATATCTATATCTATATATATCTATATATATATATATACCTGAATCACTTCGAGGTACACCTGAAACATTGTAAATCAACTACAATAAAAACCAAAACAAACAAACAAAAAACAAAACAAAAAATTAAAACAACAAAAACCAAAACAAACAAAAACATACGGTACAACACCGAAATGGAAAATATTTTATAATAACTATAAATGGAGCATGACCTTTAAAAATTGTGAATCACTATGTTGTACACCTGAAACATATTATATATCAGCTCTTCTTCAATTTGAAAAAATTAAAAACAAACAAAACTGTGGCAGCTACTTACCCACCATTCGTGCGCCCTGTGCCACGCCTCCACCATCCTTCATGCTGTGTCCGGCATGCAGGGCTCAATAGGTATTTGTCAGGTGATCAGCCTAATGAGTACCTGGTCACAGGCCCAATTGTACTCAGTTAGCAGATGGACATTTCTTTTATCCCCAGGAATGAATCATGATTAGTCCGAATCAGTTGTGGCAATTTGGTTTCCTTGTGCAGTGGCTGGCCTAGGAGTGGGTGTGTGGCCTGGTCTGATCAATGAGACAGAGCAGGACTGACGTTTAGCAGGAGCACATCAGAATGGTGGTACTAGTTACTAAAACAGTGAAATTCTTCTGTACCAGGCGGTAAATACTGCTCCCCTGGTCTCGTCTCCCCTTGCCCCAGATCCCCTGCATCTCCCTACAGTCCAGCATCTACAAGGTTACTTCTGGCATAGAAGGGGCTTCCAAGACTTTGCTCCGGGGCTATAACCAGCATTTGATCTGTTCTGATTTCCCAAGGGAAGTTTCGAAGGAAAATTTCTCCTTGAATAGAAAAGCAAAGGCTCATGCCTTTTGCTCATATCCTTTCTTCCTGCTTTACCACTGTTGTTGGCACCATGGCAGCCATTTTATAACCATGAGGCAACAAGACAATGAGAAGACAAACAGAGCCTGAGTCCTTAATGGTGCTGTAAGCCACACCAGTCAAAGCTGGAGCTGTCCTCCCTCTAGATGTGTTATTACTTGAGACAATTAACTACCTTTTATAGAAGGCTTAAGGGGTTCTGTTATTTGCAACTAATCAAACACATCCTAAACAATACAGACTCAGGCTCAAAGGGTTAAGTAATAAGCACATTGACACTGAGTGCTAACTATGTGTCAAGTGCTGTGCTAAGCTATTCGTGACCATCGTCTCCTCTGCTCTTCTCAATAACCTTAGAGAGAGGTACTATTGTTATGCCCACTTTTCAGATAAGGAAACTGAGGCTTGGGAGATTTAAAAAACTTGCTCAAGCTCGTGAAACCAGCGAATAGTGAAGCTAGAACCTGCACCCAGCTCTGGGCTGGACTAGAACACAAACTGTTTCATTCTTAGCCTTGTCTTTATCTTAATTCTGACTGCACACGAAGAAGAGCTTGTGGGGAGGTTGTTGGGGGAGGGAAGAATTCACCCTGGGAAGGCCATTGTCCCTCACATGGGTCCCTGGCTTGTGGCAGCTCCTTGACCTGGTCCCACATACCACGTCTGGCCCCTGCCGTACAGGTTGAGAAATTCAGTTGTCAGTTACCCCAGGGCTGAATGGGTTCCAGTTACCTGCCTCACAAAAACCCGTAAGTGGGCGGGCTTCCCTGGTGGCGCAGTGGTTGAGAATCCGCCTGCTGATGCAGGGGACACGGGTTCATGCCCCGGTCCAGGAAGATCCCACATGCCGCGGAGCGGCTGGGCCCGTGAGCCATGGTTACTGAGCCTGTGCGTCTGAAGCCTGTGCTCCACAACGGGAGAGGCCACAACAGTGAGAGGCCCGCGTACCACAAGAATTCACCCTGGGAAGGCCATTGTCCCTCACATGGGTCCCTGGCTTGTGGCAGCTCCTTGACCTGGTCCCACATACCACGTCTGGCCCCTGCCGTACAGGTTGAGAAATTCAGTTGTCAGTTACCCCAGGGCTGAATGGGTTCCAGTTACCTGCCTCACAAAAACCCGTAAGTGGGTGAAAAGAAGAGCTATCAAGCAGATCAAATGCAGGCGAGCTTTTGCTGACACCTGCTCTTCCTTGAGGCTTGAAGATGCAAGTACATGGAAAACTAGATTACAACCAGGAAGCTGCCTGCTAGGCATGGGATCTGAGATGGTAGAGAGATAGTGATCCTCACTGCAGATGTTCCCAAGCTCTGCAGCGCCTGCAAACAGATGAGGGAACTCGCTTTGTGGGCCAAGGCACCCACCCTGCAGACACTTACATCATTGGGTCTCCTTGGATTTGCACATTTTTTTCTTGGATGCGTGAATGCCTTCAGGCAGCTCTCCTCCAGCTTCCCAGCTGAAACCAAGCCATTCTCTTTCAGGGTGATTTTGCCTAGTCCGTGTGCAGCCATTACGATCTTGCTTCATCACTAAACCCCTGCAGGCAATCTTCTTTCCGAATCTTTGTTATTCCAAAGCTCCACCTTAGGTCTGCATTTTGGTCCCACGTGGAGTTTCATGCAAAAAAGCACCCTCTGACCCTGACAGTAATTTAAAGAAATTCTGATCTTTACTTGGGTGTCTTAAGAACACTCAAGGGAATAATCCACAGCAATGTGTCTCCGAGCCCCTCGGCTCCGTGGCTCTCACAGTCCCACACTTCCTCTGGAGTCTCCAGCATCCAAAACCAGACTCCCTCAAGCACAGGTGGCTTCTTTCTTCCTCTTTTTCTGCTTCCTGCTTGGCAACTCTTTGTTCTGTAAATTGTTACGGCCACTCTGCTAAGACCTTTCCCCTTTTCTTCCAGCTTGTCCTCTCTCCAGCTTCTGTATCACAAAAGCTACCCCGTTAGTGGATGGGAGAAGATAAAAGAAGATGGAAAAGCAGGAACAGGTGTTAATATGTTTGCACCCATCAAAATCTCCCCCAGCAGACACCATGTTGGACTCTGAGGGCAAAATGGTGCCCAAGGCCGGGTCCTGGACTCCATGGAGCTTCCAAGTTCTTGAAAGTGAGTCAGGTCACTGCAGCCTACCCCAGCTTGAGGGAGCTCTGATGGAAAGGTGGGTGTATGGATAGAGACAGAAGTCCAGGTGCATATGGAGGACAGTGTAGAGTTATTGTATGGATATTTGTTGGCTGTATTGCTGCACTACCATCGGGAACCACAGCTGAGAACAGGAGTCAGTGGGGAGAAAACCTCAGAGAGGAAGAGGGGCTAATTCTTACTGTATGAGATGTCGAGGTGCTTTGGTGGGAGGAAAGCATCCTTGTTCTTATCTGGGAGAGACGTGCAAGATTATACATCTCCCTTCCTGCCACACCAACAAAGAAAGGGTCCCAAGGGCAGGGAGGCCACCACTGCTGGCCATGGGGGCAAATTGGAGGAGTTATGTGCAGCCTCTCTGTCCTGTGGAGGTGAAGGAACGGAGAGATGTGAGCCTAGAGGGAGGGCAGGTGCAAGCCCCCAGGGGCCCGCCTGGGATGCGCACTGAGGTCCCAGGATTTATCCTGCCTCATCCACCCTCACCTCCCAACCCCCCAGGGTTTTCTCTATTAGTAATAATGTGGCTATAAACATCCCTGGACATTATCCTTGGGTGTTTTAGGTTCCATGGGGTAGATTCACAGGAGTGGAATTGCTGAGTCAAAACTTTAATTTTTTTATTGTAATGGATGTTGTCAGATTGCTTTCCAAAATGCCTGTAACCATTTGCCGCTACACGAACGATGCAAGAGAGTTCCCTTTTCTCTGTATCACTGCCAACAAAGGTGTTCTAGCTATTTTCATTTTTTCCAGTCTGGTAGATATAAAGTTACTTTAATTTGCATTGCCCTGGTGAGTTTGGGCATCTTTTCAGATGTTTGTTGCTATTGAGATCTGCCTTTCTCTGAGTTGGTTTTTTTTTTTCCTTTCTTTTCTTTCCTTTCTTTTTTCTTATTTTTTGGTACTTTCTTGTCAATTATATATTATATTATTTATATATTACAAATATGCTCGTATATTATAAATATAAATATTTCTTATTATAAATATATTTGTATATTATAAATTTGTATATTGCATATATTACATTATACATATCTAAATATTGTATATTATATACATAATAGATGCATATTTGTATATTATAAATATTAATATTATAAATATTTTACTCTGAAGATTGATGTCCTTCAGCTTGAGAAAATTATTTTCTGTTATTTATTTGATGATTTTTCACCCGTATTTTCCATGTTCACTATTTCTGGAACTCATTAATCAGCTTGAAGTCCTGAGGGCAGGCCGTTGGGAGGGGAAGATGGGGGTGAAGTGGGAAGAGCACAGAAAATGTGGAACCCCAAGTATGAGCTGTGCCCCACAGGGAGGACGGAGTGACCCCAGTGCCTGTTCTTGTTGCCTCTGCCCTTGGTGGTGTGGAGTGGGTGTCCGTCTTTGGTCATGGGGCCAAACATACACCCAGCCCAGCAATCAGAGCAGCTGAAGGAGGATCCAGGGGAAGACAGAGCAGGTGCTCCTCATCAGGAGATGAGCCCACAGATAATTTGAGCTGCAAATTGGTTGCTGATTCACTTCCACCCTCAAAATTGCTCAAGAGTCTCTCTTGTGGCCAAACCCAACCAAAATATACAGGGAAGGGAATTCTGGGAAATGTAGTTCAGCCTAGCCACGCGGGCCTATCACAAAGCCACCACAGAGCACTTGGAAATCATACTTAACACTCATATAGCACACATATAAATATATGCCAATTACTATTCTAAGCATTGTATGTATATTAACTCATTTTTTATAATGTTCCTAAGAAGTAGCTATTATTATTAATATCCCCATTTTACAGAGGGAGAAACGGAGAACAGAGAGGTTAAGTAAGCTGCCTAAGGTCACACAGCAGGTAAGTGGCAGAGCTGGGTTTTAAACACAGAAAGTCTGACTCCAGGGTTTGTATGCTCCACTACTCCACTGTGCAAAGGCAGTGTTGCTCCCTGGCCAAATGGATATTTAAAAGTGGAAGCTGGTGAGCTGGAGAGCTTTATTTGGGGAGTTGTTTATGTGATTGGTTGTGTTTTTATTTTGGACTCTCCCAATGGAAGTGGTTTGTTGCATTTTTGGGGGCTAAGGAAAGTGTGTTTCAGTAAATAGAGGGTCAAGATGAAAGCAAACTGCTCAGAGAATCTGCATTTTGTCCTCCCTTGGTCCCTCTGCTTTAACCTCATGAGTGCAGGCCCTGCCACCAGAGGGGTGAGGTGGGCTCTCAGGAGGAGGGGCGGGTGCCACCTCTAGGCTCCTCCTGTGTCTCTGCAGGTTCTGGACTGCTGGGGACTAGTCCCCTGAGCTGGGTGTAACCCCGGCGGGCCTCTGCACACCCCGCCTCTCTCTTCACCTTATAAACGTGAGCTAAGAGTCTGCTTTGGCCCCGGTGCTCTTCTCCTGGTGCAGAGGACAAAGCACTGGTGTCTCCATGTTTACGCATAGCTGGGTCTTCAATAAGGAACGTTCATCCTGTCGCAGCCACCAGGGCGGCACAGAAACGGCAAGCCGCCTCTCCAGCCCTTTGGCCTTGGAGTAAGTAGGCCATCAGAAGGAGCGAGGGTAGCGACCTTCTCTTCTGGCATTTGATAATCCCGGCCTCCTGCTCTGAAGCCCCGTCGCCCGTGTCTGCAGAAGCCTGGTGCGCCCAAGGAGGAAGGGGAGGGTGGGGTCGCCCAGCCCCCAGCCCCGCCCAGGAGCCAGGGACCAGCGCTCTCCTCGGGGGACAGCCTTCCCAGCTGCGCTTCTGGGTCCCACCTGGGGCTGCTGGGGACAGTGCAGGATTTAACAGAGCAGCCTCCGGCCTGGCTTCCCTGCACTGATCCCCAAGCCTGAATTCAGGGGAAGGTGCTGGAATGGATGTTGGGACTGGCCAGCTAGACCCTTGTCTGCTCGGCAGCTGGCCCCTGGGAGTCCCCACGGTGTGAGAAGGCAGGCTAGCATGTGACTGCGAGGCCCGTTCCCAGTGGTTCGCAAACTCAAGTGCACGTCGGAATCCCCTGGAGGGCTTAGTCTACCAGGCCCCGCACCCAGCTCATCTGAGACCCGAGAATGTGCATTTCTTACAAGTTCCCAGCTGCTTGCAGCTACTTCTGCGAGGAGGACCCCACTTTGAGAACCACTGCTGTGCAGAACGCCGCCTTCTCCTCTGAGGCATGACACCGTTCCAATACTGCCTGCTAAACTGTTGCTGCCCGCCCAGCCTGGGAGCAGCCTAGAGGCCGTCCTTCCCTGCCCCCTCCCAGCACGGAGCTGGGCAGCATCAGCAAAAGCCGCCAGGGAGGCCCCAGCCCTCTGCTTAGCCGATGGTCTACACAAAGCGTCCTCTGTGGTGCAGACTTGCTGACAAGCACCACCCTGTGTTTGGGGGATGAACCAAATCTTCATAACATTAGACCCGTGGATGCCTAGCTCGGGAAACTGATGCGAAAACTCCCCCTGCTTTCCCAGCCAGCCCACCCCGGCCATCCTCTGCAAGCAGGCCGAGCGGGAGGCCCAGAAATGGAGCCAGGCCGGCAGGAGGTCTGAGAGCCGCTTCCTGTGTCAGCTGATACCAAGACACCGTGCAGCTAAGGCACGAACACTATACTCCACAGCTGCCTCAGCCTCCTCCCCTTTGGCCTTAAAGAGCCTGTGTGGGCCCCGACCTAGCGCTCAGAACCGGAGACACGGGCCGGGGCTGGCAGTGGGGAGCGACTCAGGCCAGCTCAGGTATGTCAGCTTTACAGACAATCGTGGAGCTACAGGGCAGCCCCGCTTGACCTGATTCTCCTTCTCAGAGCTTCCGTGGACGCCCAGTGGTTTCTCCCTCCTTGGCTTTCAGGCAGAGTCACAAGTTTCCTGTTCTCTCTCCTTTTACCCATCACTATGAACTTCAGGTGAAGAGAGAGGGTTTTGTGCGTACACAGAGCTACTGCCGACCTCCTTGGTGTTTAAACCCGGACTGTCCGGTCCACGTGTCTTAACCTGGGCCCTGAGCCCAAATGTGGACCACAGGGTGGGTAGGTGACAGGTGTCATCTGTCACGTGCCCCCAGATGGCACTGGAGGATTCAGAAAGATGGCGCCTCCTAATTAAAGTTTCCACAGGCGACACTTGCCCAGGTGGAAACACCTCAACTGCCCCTGTTCTCAGCCTCTGGCGAAGAAAGAGAACATTCCTCACTGGGGTTCTTTCTGTTGAGTGTTTTTGCACGGTGCCCAGCCAGCAGATAGCTACTTGACATTCGCAGTCAATGGAATAAATCATGGAGTTGTGCTGGCTACCAGAAGCTAGTAATTTATTTCACTAGCTTTCAAATGAATTCAAGAAGTTCAGAAAACTGCATGGATATGAGTAAATTCTAAACTCAAAGCACAAAGAGGTGCAGGAGTTTTTTCTTTTTCTTTCTTTATTTATTTGGTTATGCTGGGTCTTAGTTGCGTCTCGCTGGCTCCTTCGTTGTGGCATGCGAACTCTTAGTTGCAGCATGCGTGGAGGATCTGGTTCCCTGACCAGGGATTGAACCCAGGCCCCCTGCATTGGGAGCGTGGAGTCTTATCCACTGCACCACCAGGGAAGTCCCAGGAGTTTTATTAATATAAAATTTGTTTCTCTCTGCTACTGCTAATAAATATTAAATAAATATTTGTTAAAAACTGATTTGAAGGGGATGCAAAATGATAGCTTGCCACAGATCTCAATCTGACCCTGAGTAAATGTTACCGAATTAAGTCATAGGGGCCTAGCTCAGGCCCCAGGCTGGCTGAGGCTCTGCGTCGGTTCAAGTAGACAAATAACCGAGGTGGAGACAGCGCAAACTTTATTCGGTGACCGAAGAATGGAGAAGCGGGAACTAAGTTCACAGATTAACTTCTCACCCACGTGGTGAGAGGGATTTAATTTTAGAGTAAAGACAAAGGGAGGAGGAGTGAGGCTAAAGAGGCATATGCATTAGTCTACTGGGGAAGGGGCAGGGCTTCTCCTGAGGGAGTGGGTGCCACCCTCTTTTCATCCTTTTTGGTCCTTACTGTCCGGTCATGGTCACGGATAGGTGTGTCATTTTATATGCTGATGTAGTAAAATCAGAGTATAATGAGACTAAAGCGTCTGTTGGAGGTCAGATTCGTCAGCCATCTTGGTCCCAGCTGGTTCCATCTGGCTTTTGTTTGTTTGTTTGCAGCTTCCTTTCTAACCTCTGGACGCTCTAACTTAAAGATTTATGTTAACTCTGCTACAGGTGCCGGTTGGAGGGTTGTGAGCAAAGACCTAGAGCAGCTCTGGCGACATCAACTCTGTGAAAATGTGTGCCTGTCCAGTTTTCGGGGTGAGTATTCATAGCTTTCATTGCATTACTAAAAGCACCACCAACTGGAAAAGGACAGGAACCAACAGCTTAGATAAAGCTCTCAAGCCACTCCCGACCTCTCCTCCCTCCCCTCCTTCTCGCTGCCCTGCTGTCTCCATTCCTGGCTTTCCATGTGGATCTGATGAGGGACTAGACTGGAACCAAGTGTTTCACGAGTCGCCACCCACCTGTGCATTAAAGTGAGCTGGAGGGGTTTTTTGAACCAAGTGAAATAATAAATATTAAAATACTTTACAAAATCATACAAAAGGAAGGAGTTGAAAAGGTAAGGGGTTGCCAGTATTGTGACTGTTAGTGCAATGACTGATTCCCCATCTCCTTATCGACCTATCCACGGGCTGTTTACTTAATGTTGTAAGTGCTGAAGGGTACTGATAATCACAGCTAAGGTGTGCTGGTAGCTTCCTGTCCCACTGATTTCCCACACCAACCCTATGAGGCAAGCAGTGTTACCCCCACTTTACAGATGAAGAAACCGAGGCCTAAGAGAGTTTAGGTAACTTGTCCTAGTTACAGGAGAAGGGTTTGAACTGAGGCTTTCTCGCTTTGGCCCCTAGGTCTTAACCACTTGTTGAGCAGCTGCTATGTATCAGGAGCTGGGCTAACAGTGCTATGAGTATTAACCTACTGAGTCTGTACAACAAACCTGTGAAATGAGTGCTATTATTATTCCCATTTTACAAAAGCCCAAACTGAGCTAAAGATTGCCTAGCCCTGGCCACAAGATCACAGAACTAATAAATACTGGAGCTGAGATCTACCCCAATCTTACTCCAGAGTTCATACCCTTAACCCTTGTGCTGAAATGCTAGGCTTTAAAAAGCTGCTTAAATCAGCCTCCAAATAACTATGGGGGTGGTGGGGTGCATTCATTAAAAGCGATTTCTCTTAGAGGAGGACCTGAGCTATTTTCTTAAGATTCAAAAACTCATCAGAGAAGAATAATTTCATCATTCTCACACTTCAACGATCACACTCTGGTTTCAACAGATGTTCACTGTACACCTACTGTGTAAAAGCACTGGGCGCAGGGCATAAGGGCTGCAAAGTTGAAGAAGGGTCCTCGCCTGCTGGGAGTCCCTGTCTAGACTAACAGATGCATCCATGTAAACATCACAGAAAGCAGACTGATGAGATGGCCTGACAGGTGCTAAGGAGGCTGGGGAACATTCTGTGGCTTTTGCTGACTGTTGGGTTCCCTGGTCAGGAGGGGTGGGCAGGTGTCCCAGGCATCAGGGTTTTAAGAAGTGCCTGCAGGCAGGGGAGACGTGCAGGGCTGAGATACTACTCAGCCCACTAGCTCCTCTGCTGGTTCCAAGCGGTAAGAAAAAGGAGGATTTGGTCTCTACATCCATCTGGTCACATGCCCCAGGCAGCTCTTTGTTTCTTCTGCCCAATTTCCTTGTCCATGCCTTCCCTGCCCAACGCAGGGACACATTTCAGGGTTGTGGGTTTCTGCAGGGTGACACAGGAACAGACCCATCTCTCAACACTTCCGGCCTTGTGTTGGGGGTATGGAGCTCTTGAGGTGCCCGCCTGCCCATTTCCCAAATGATGATTAACTGTAACTGACAACGCTGCATTACATAAGAGGATTATGAAACTCTGTAACAGGGAGGTAGGTGATCTGTGTGTATAAATAGACGAAGACCTCATTATTGTGCTTCTTTAAGACTCAGAGACATCTAGTGGCATAAAATTGTATCTGCAGCCCTAGCAGATCCTCTCCAAATAAGTGACTTGAACAAGTTCTAACTTGTGAGACTTTAGTACATACTCAGATTGGGAGACTTTACGTTAAATTACTTTGAAAGAGTAATTTCAAAGTAATTACTTTGAAAGTAATTACCAAGTAACCACTTAAAAGAGAAGGAATGTACAGGTTTTCCATTTGTAGGAGTACAGTATTTTTTTAAACTTGAAGTAGAGTTGATTTACAATATTTCAGGTGTACATCAAAGTGATTCAAATATATGCATATATATATATATATATATATATATATATATTTTCAGATTCTTTTCCATTATGGGTTATTACAAGATATGGAGTAGAGTTCCCTGTGCTGTACAGTAGGTCCTTATTGTTTATCTATTATATATATAGTAGTATGTCTCTATTAATCCCAAATTCCTAATTTATCCCTCCCTACCCCTTTCCCCTTTGATAACCGTAAGTTTGTTTTCTATGTCTGTGAGTCTGTTTCTGTTTTGTAAATAAGTCCACTTGTATCATTTTTTAGATTCCACATATAAGTGATATCATATATTTGTCTTTGTATGACTTACTTCACTCAGTTGATAAACTCTACGTCCATCTATGTTGCTGCAAATGGCATTATTTCATTCTTTTTATGGCTGAGTAATATTCCACTGTGTATATATATGTACCACATCTTCTTTGTCCATTCATCTGTCGATGGACACTTAGGTTGCTTCCATGTCTTGGCTACTGTAAATAGTGCCGCCATGAACATTGGGGTTCACGTATCTTTTCGAATTAGAGTTTTCACCTTTTCTGGATATATGCCCGGGAGTGGGATTGCTGGGTCATTTGATAACTCTATTTTTAGATTTTTAAGGAACCTCCATACTGTTCTCCGTAGTGGCTGCACCAATGTACATTCCCACCAACAGTGCAGGAGGGTTCCCTTTTCTCCACACCCTCTCCAGCATTTATTACTTTTAGACTTTTTCGTGACGGCCATTCTGACTGGTGTGAGGTGATACCTCCGTGGAGTTTTGACTTTGCATTTCTCTCATCATTAGCAGTGTTGAGCATCTTTAGTATATGGTATTGTATTCAATAAAAAGTACCGTAAGTCTACTTTAAGCCTGTTCTCCCCAAAGTTTTAGATGCACCCAACTGTATAAAGTGTGTGAAAGAGAATATTAGACAGTAAGAAAAATGACTCTGTTAACAGCCTCTACATATTCACCTGTCATGATGCTGAACTTGTTTGATGTAATTAGGTTTTGTACCAAATTCACAACTATCACTATCTAATTGGCCTTATAGGTGAGCATGCATAGATTAAATAACTACTAAACCAAATGTTTAGGAGAATGTATAAGGAGAAAGCTTCCCCACAATCAGACTAGAAAGTACCTTTCCTAGACTGGGGGGCAGTAGGGCTTCTGGGGGAACAATTTAAGGGTGGGTATCGGTGGGTCCCAAAGAGTGAGGCCCTGGAGCCTGGACCACAAGCCGGGACCCAGCAAGACTGTAAGATACAGCATGGAAGGTCAGGGTGGGGGCAGCAGTGGGATGTGCGTCCTGTTTCTCTGGCAAAGCCCTGAGGGAGTGGCCAAACCTAGAGGGGCAGTGGCTGTACATAGGATGTGCCGATGGGGCTCAGGCAGCCTCCCAGTTTCCTACACCCCAGAACATGACAGGAAGAGCAGAACGATGCCTGCGTGCCTGTGGACAGCATAGAAGGAGGAGAAGGAAACCCTGAAACTCTTGAATTGTTCTCCGAGAACAGAGGAGCAATGGGGTGTCCCAGGAGTGACATCCAATGACATCCCACCGGCCAGTGCCTTGACACCAGGAAAGCTCCCCATTTCTTAGGCATGAAACTGGGGTAAAGTAGGTGGTGGAGTAAGTCCCATTTTGAGGGACCTTAAGTGTTACCACCCCAGTGGAATGGAGTCACTTTCCCCCTCTTCCTTTCTGCTCCCCACGCACAGAGCAGAAAGGAAAAGGGAAGAAGAGGAGTTAGCAGGGGAAGTGAAGAGATACGACACTGACGGCTTTGTTCAAACGTCCTCACCTTAAATATCTCCTTCTATCTCCCTCTACCACTTCCCTCTCTCTCCGTCTCTCCGCTCCCCCCAACCCACGCATATTCTAGCCATTCCTTCATTTGCTGCTCATTGTTATTCAAGGTGCAGCCAGATTTTTTCCTTTTATTTATTTATTTATTATTTATTTATTTATTTGGCTGAGTTAGGTCCTAGTTGTGGCATGTGGGATCTTCACTGCGGCATGCAGGACCTTTCGTTGCGGCGCACAGGCTCTCCGTTGTGGTGCATGGGCTTCTCTCTAGTTGCGGCGTGCGGGCTTCTCCCGAGTTGTGGCGTGTGGGCTCCAGAGCATGTGGGCTTAGTTGCCCTGTGGCATGGGGATCTTAGTTCCTCGACCAGTGATCAAAGCCACATCCCTTGCATTGGAAGGTGGATTCTTAACCACTGTAGCATCAGGGAAGTCCCCAGCCAGATTTGTTTTCTGCTTATAAAAGTAATATGTATTCATATTTTAAAATACATAAGGTGTAAAAAAGAAAGTAAAACTCATCTTAATTCCACTGTTAATGCTTTGATCTATATCCCCTTAGACATCTTTTCTATGCATGTGTGTATGTATGTATTTAAGAAATGAACCTTACCACGCGAGGATATTTTATAGCCTATTCCCACTCCATAAATGCATAACTCTTTCCATGTCAATATAGTTGCATGACATCATTTTTAATAGGTACATAGTATTGTATACTGCTTATAAATAAACCATAAGTCACTTTTTTTGAGGGCCATGTAGGTGGTTTCTAATTTTTTGCAATTACGAACGATGTTGTGATAAACATCCTTGTGTGTTGGGGGTCTTTGGTTTGCTCGTCCGGTTCCTCCCCCAGGACAGTGGTTCTCAAAGTGTGTTCCATGGAGCCCGTGGAAATGTGTGAGGTGCTCCTCCAGGGGTGAGGTGAAGGCTGCAGGGCTTCAGCCCTTAACCTTCCTTCAACGATTATAGGTTCACGTCTCTCTGCTCCATTTGGGGAGAAGAAAGATTTCCATCACTAAATGCAGCTGGAAATCCAGTGCTTTAGGACATAGTCAAGGGAAATTAAAATTGTTATGTCAGAGAGTATGCATGTTTAAAGATCTGATACATACTGCCAAATGACTCCTGAAAGGGTATACTAATTTACATTCCGACCAAGAGCATATGTGTGCCTGTGTTTCCCACACCAACACTTTGCCTTTATAGAGCTCTAAAGGCAAAATCATTTTTAAAATGTCTATTTCTTTGATTAGTCATTATATTGCTTTCTTATTGCTGCTGTAATAAATTACCACAAACTTGGTAGCTTAAAAGAACATAAATTTATTATGTTGAAACAGAAGAATCTATTTCTTTCTTCTAGAAGCCTCCTGCATTCCTTGGCTTGTGGCCCCTTCCTCCATCATTAGTCTAACTTCTGCTTCTCTCCTCACATCTCCTTCTCTGATTCTGACCCTCCTGCCTCCCTCTTTCACTTATAAGGACCCTTGTGATTACTTTGGGACCACCCAGATAACCCAGAATAATATCACATCTCAAAATCCCTAATCACTTCTGCAAAATCTCTTTTGCTGTCACAGGTTCTGGGGATTAGGACATGACATCTCTGGTGGGTCATTTTTCCACCTGTCACAGTAATGATATAGAGCATGTTTTATATATTGACAATCTATAGTTCTTTGATAAATTATCCTTCTGTGACCTTTGCTCATTTTGCTATTAAGATATTTGTATTTTTCTAGTGGATTTGTAAAACAAAAATTATATATTTTGGAATTATAGACGTGTTGCCTATTACGTATGTTGCAAATCTTTTTCTTCACATTTCTGGTTTTTAAACTTTCTTTAGGCTGTGTGTTAGTCCGCTTGAGTTGCCATAACAAAATAGAATAGTCTGGGTACCTTAAATAACAGAAATTTATTTTCTCACAGTTCTGGAGGTTAGAACTCCAAGATCAAGGTGTCAGCATGGTCAATTTCTGGAGAGAGCTTTCTTCCAAGCTCACCGATGGCTACCTTCTTGCTGTGTCCTCACATGGCAGGGAGAGAACAAGCTCTCTGGTGTCTCTTCTTATAAGGTCATGAGGGCCTCACCCTCTTGACCTCATCTAACCCTAACTACCTTCCAAAGGTCCCATCTCCAAATACCATAACATTGAGGGTTAGGACTTATGGCTTTTATGGCGACACAAACATTCAGTCAGTTAACAGGAAAAATTTGGATTTTCATGTGGTCTAATCTGTCAGTCATATTCTTGATGCCTTTTGTCTTCAGTGATATGTTAGCTTAGCAAGGCCTCTTTCACCAGAGATACATAAACATGTACATACACTTTCTTCTCAAACTATTATATATTTGCCTTATTTTATATTCAAATTTTAATCTTTCTGGAATATAATTTGGGGTAAGTTCTGACTCTGTTTTCTTGCCAGTTAAAGTACTTTATTTACCATTTTTTTCTTCAAATAACAGCTTCAGAATAGTCTCTAAGGACGTAAGCTTTTAACCAGACAGGAGTCCTGGATTTGCCATTATCTGAATACTGGCCTGTTGAAACTAGTTTTCTTCCTTCCCTTTCTCTGCTAGTTGTAGAAAACTACTTTTTGTCTTTCTGGAAAATCCATTCATTCAGTAAAAGACCAACAACTAAAGCCAACTTTTTTTTAAAGGAAACAATGAGTTTCCTTAATATTTCAGGCTTGAACAGCATTCTGTGTATAACAATTTACCATCAACCCATATGAATGTGTACTTACAGCTTTCACATTACTTTGAATCCTAAAGTTATTTGATTTTCAAAACCAACGTAAAAACACTATCCATGGAAGAAATCTATTTAGATATTTGAACTTTAAAAAACTTGGGCTTTATCTGTTGGGGCCACTTAGTGTTCTGCACAAGCCAGCATGAAATGTTTGTGCTTGGGAATGAAGGGTAGGGGTAAAGCTTCAAACTGCAGAAAGGCGAGTTCTAAATCTTATGAAACAGACTTAATAATTTATAACTACTCACAATGCTGGTATATTATACATTAATAATCCTAATTCTGAAATAACATAACACAGTATATAATAGTACAATAACAGGTATAAAGTCATTTTAATGATTAAATATTCAATTGGATTAAAATTCCCATTTAATCCAATGCCTTTCTTAAGCTCCTACTATGTGTCTTGGCCCTGTGTTTCCAGACAGTAAAAAGTGCATGACAACAAAACAAAGATTTGTGATGCAAATAATTTTGAGATGGAATACAAATTTTTTGAGTTAATACATAAATTTATGTGTTGTATATATGGTGTGATATTACATGATACATTATAACTTATACCGTGAAAGTAATTTTTCTATTTCACAGTCAGACCTTGAAAATGAGTAGTTTCCAATCCACAAATGTGTTGAATTTCAAAGGTTTGTTTCTAAATCAGTGGTTCAAAACTCAGAAATTATGTCACTATAAAAATAAGATTCTAAGTAGTGGTGAGAACCAGCCTAACTATAGATTTTTTGTTTGATTGAAATTATACACATTTTCTATGAGAGGTAGTTGAAATTATATACATTTGTTACAAGGGATACTTTTCAGATATGATACTAGTGATTAAAAGAGGAAAGCAATAGAACTTAATAAGACACGGTCTGTTTATCTCGAATGATAGTCCTTAAGGAAGTTGAAAGTTTAGTACAAAGAGAATGACTTTTGTGGAAATTCCAGAAAGTTTCAGAGACCTTTTCAAGGGGTTAGAGGTTGTTGGCATGGGTCTGAATTATGTCACAATTGTTCTTCTCCTTGTTTTTAATACAATGTGTTGCTCCACTGTTTATGCTTATCAGCCATATTTACTGCTCTGTTTTAATTAATAAACGGGATGCTGAGAAGCCAGAAGAGCAGTGAGTTAATGAAGGAGAGGGCACAGCATTTGTGAGATTACCCCTCGGGGGAAGAAAAGAGATGGTAGAGAAAAGAGTCAGTGGCCTCTGTGAATTGGCCCCAAGGCCATTGTGGGGAATCCTGCTGAAGATGCATAAACTTCCTCAAATAATAACGATGGTCTCTGCTGCCAAGGCTTCCTCACCTAACTAGTGGTTCTGGTACTGAAAGTTGCCAGAATTAGGACTGAGACCATTGCTCCCCCATTGGAGGGGAGATTTACATAACTTGGGGGAGAATTTGGGGATTGGTGATATTAAAGAAACAAAAACAACAAAGTCAATTATTAATTCAAGAGGAAACAAAAAACCAAGTAGGGAAGGAGAAGTGATTATAGTACACTACATGACTCAGCTGTCAGTAAGATTTTTACAATCATAAAAGATAAACACTTATACCAGTTAGCAATTTGTTGCCTTTGGCCCAGATTCAAACTCCATTTCTTGACCTGTGAAAGTTGATCTGGATCCTCCGTTCCTCCTTTGCGCTGACATGGTGTTAAAAGCTTTGTCAGTAGAGGGCACTGGAGGGAAACTGCAGGAGGAAGAGGCTTCTCTTCCCAGTACCAGTGTTTTCTGTTTTCCTTCTTCTTGCTCCTACTGTTTGGTTGCCAGCTGTGGATGGGTTGGGGAAGACATTCAGTGGCATTCACCTCCATTAAGTTTCAGTGGTGCCTCATAGAGAGCTTCCTAACAAATTTTTGCAGCACTCCAATGAGTAGATTCCCACTGAATCATGCCAGCACCCCAGTGGTTGGCTTCTCAGCCTTGGCCTGACAGCCCTTCAGAGAGGCTTATTCTGCTTGCTAGTCCTGGCCATGCTTTCCTACCCACCTGCACCCTGGAGAGGTGTCTCCTGCTTGTCCAGTAACTGTTGAGCAGCTCTGGCCTGGAGCAACTCAGTACACTTCTCTGCCATCTCAGCCTCAGGAAGGGATGTTTCTTCCTTGAGTAGCTTTGTTCGTCTCTAGGGTATATTCCAGAGTTCTCTTTCTTCCATAGATGATCCTATATTGAAGTTAATAATTCTTATATTAAACTTTCCCTCTACAAATCACTGTGCAGTTTCTGACTCCTGATTGGACCTTGATTAATTCAACACTAAATACTTAACTAACAAAAATTATTTACCTATTTTGGGAAGATGGGGAGTTAGAAAGAGTGTGTGTGTGTGTGTGTGTGTGTGTGTGTGTGTGAGAGAGAGAGAGAGAAGAGAGAGAGAGAGAGGAAGAGAGAGAGAGAGAGAAGGTAGCTAAATCCTTATCTTCCATAGTAGGAAGTTGATAAATAAAATATAAAATTGAAAAATATATAGAATACAGTATAAGATTGTTATTTGGAGATTTGAAAGGGGTTGTATTAGGAAATGAAGTGTGAGGTATCTGCCATTTTTGTAACAAATCTTGTATTTGACTCTTTATGATCATAGATAACTTTGAGAAGAAATAAAATGATAAAAAGAAAATCACTGAGGTTGAAACAAATAAACAAAAAGAGAAGGAAGAAAAGAAAGTTACAAAGTTTGTGGAATATCAAAAGATGTGTCATTGGGATAATTTGTTTTTCATTAATCACATAATACATGATCAAACTAACAGTAAAGGTATAGATCAATCACTTATAAACTTGGAGAAAGGTTAAAAGATAAAAGTAGTAACATCATCAATATCCACAATAATTAGTTAAAGGAGAGACATAACAAAACGATGTAAAATATGATGCCAAAAACATTAAATGTGGGGTGTGGGAGTAAAAATGCAGGGCTGTTAAAAGGCATTCAAACTTAAGAGAGCAGCAACTTAAAATAATTACATATATATAAACTTCTTGGTAACCACAAAACAAAAATCTATAAGAGATCCAAACATAAAACTAGAGATAGTCATCAACTCACAAAGGGAGAGAGCAAAAGAAAAAGAAAGAAACAAAAAAGAACTATAAAACAACCCAAGAACAATTCACAAAATGGTAATAAGTACATATCTATCAATAATTACTTTAAATGTAAATGGACTAAATGCTCCAATCAAAAGATATATAGTGGAGAATTCTCTGGCAGTCCAGTGGTTAGGACTCTGCACTTCCACTGCAGGGGGCACGGGTCTGATCCCCGGTTGAGGAACTAAGATCCCTCATGCTGCGTGGCACAGCCTAAAAAAATTTTTTTAATTAAAAAAAAAAGATATATAGTGGATGAATGGATACAAAAACAAGATATATACTGCCTACACGAGACTCAGTTCATATCTAAAGACACACACAGACTGAGTGAGGGGCTGGGAAAAGGTATTCCATTGCAAATGGAAATCAAAAGAAAGCCAGGGTATCAATATTTATATCAAACAAAATAGACTTTAAAATAAAGACTTACAAGAGACAAAGAAGGCTATTACATAATGATCAAGGGATCAATTCAAGAAAAAGATATAACAATTGTAAATGTATTTGCACCCAACATAGGAACACCTAAATACATAAAGCAAATATTAATAGACATAAAGGGAGAAATTGACAGTAACACAATACTAGTAGGAGATGTTAACACCCCACTTACATTAATGGACAGATCATCCAGACAGAAAATCAGTTAGGAAACACTAGCCTTAAATGACACATTAGAACAGATGACTTAATAGATACATATAGAACACTCCATCCAAAAGCAGCAGAATACACATTCTTCTCAAGTGCACGTGGAACATTCTCCAGGATGGATCACATGCTAGGCAACAGAACAAGTCTCAGTAAATTTAAGATTGAAATCATATCAACCATCTTTTCTGACCACAACCCTATGGGACTAGAAATCAACTATAAGAAAAAAACTGCAGAAAACAAAACACATGAGGGCTAAACAATATGCTACTAAACAACTAATGGGTCACTGAAGAAATCAAAGAGGAAATCAAAAAACACCTGGAAACAAATGATAATGAAAACACAATGATCCAAGATCTATGGGATGTGGCAAAAGCAGTTTGAAGAGGGAAATTTACAGTGATACAAGCCTACCTCAGGAAACAAGAGAAATCTCAAACAAAAAACCTAACCTTACACCTAAAGCAAATAGAGAAGAAAGATCAAAACCCAAAGTTAGTAGAAGGAAAGAAATCATAAAGATCATAGCAAAAATAAATGGAGGCTAAAAATCTATAGAAAAGTTCAATGAAACTAAGAGCTGTTTCTTTGAAAAGATAAAAAAAAATTGATAAACCTTTAGCCAGACTCATCAAGAAAAACAGAGAGAGGGTGCAAATAAATAAAATCAGAAATGAAAAAGAAGTTACAACTAACACTAGAGAAATACAAAGGCTCATAAGAGATCTCTATGAACAATTATATGGCAATAAAATGGATAACCTAGAAGAAATGGACAATTTCTTAGAAACGTACAATCTCCTAAGAAATAATCAGGAAGAAATAGAAAATATAAGCAGACCAGTTACCAGTAATAAAATTGAATCAGAACCAAAAAACTCCCAACAAACAAAAGTCCAGGACCAGATGGCTTCACAGGTGAATTCTACCAAACATTTAAAGAAAAGTTAACACCTATCCTCCTCAAACTATTCCAAAAAATTGCAGAGGAAGAAATGCTTTTGAACACATTCTATAAGGTCAGCATCACCTTGATACCAAAACTAGGTAAAATATGACAAAAAAATACAGGCCAATATCACTGATGAACATAGATTCAAAAGTCCTCAACAAAATAATGGCAAACCAAATCCAACAATACATTAAAAGGATCATACACCATGATCAAGTGGGATTTATCCCAGGGATGCAAGGATGGTTCAATATTCACAAATCAATCAATGTGATACAACACATTAACAAACTGAAGAACAAAAATCATATGATCATCTCAATAAATGCAGAAAAAGCTTTTGACAAAATTCAACATCCATTCATGATAAAAACTCTCAACAAAGTGGGTATAGAGGGACCATACCTCAGCCTTATAAGGGTCACATACAACAAGCCCACAGCTATCATCATACTCAATGGTGAAAAGCTGAAAGCTTTCCTCTAAGATCAGGGAGAAGACAAGGATGCCCACTCTTGTCACTTTTATTCAACATAGTTTTGAAAGTCCTAGCCACAGCAGTCAGAACTAGGGATGTAAAGTACAACATGATAAACATAGTTAACACTGATGTATGTTGTATATTAAAGTCATTAAAGGGACTTCCCTGGTGGCACAGTGGTTAAGAATCCGCCTGCCAATGGAGGGGGCAGGGTTCGAGCCCTGGTCTGGGAAGATTCCACATGTCACCGAGCAACGAAGCCCATGTGCCACAACTACTGAAGCCCATGTGCCTAGAGCCCGTGCTCCACAACAAGAGAAGCCACCACAATGAGAAACTCGTGCACCACAATGAAGAGTAGCCCCCACTTTTCGCAACTAGAGAAAGCCCGCGTGCAGCAAAAAAGACCCTACACAGCCAAAATAAATAAAAAAAGAAAAAAAAAGTCATTAAAAGAGTAAATCCTATGAGTTCTCATCACGAGGAAAATAAATGTTTTCTATTTCTTTAATTTTGTATCTATATGAGATGATGGATGTTCACTAAAGTTATTGTGGTAATCATTTCATGATGTATGGAAGTCAAATCATTATGCTGTACAACTTAAAGTTATACAGTGCTGTATGCCAATTATATCTCAATAAAACTGGATTAAAAAAAAAGGAACGCTCCATTTGCTGCCCTCTGAGCCTTCCTCCACTGGCTCCCTAAGGATTACCCCTCACAGCCAGAGAAACAACAGCTTAAACAGATTTTCATTGTTAATAAATGGGCACAAATGGAAATGCCTCTTTTTTCCCTGTTGGCACACATGTACTTGGTCATTTGAAATGCAGCATAGTTGTTAATGAATTAGCAAAATCATAAGGAGCCATGAATATCTGTGGTTTAGAAAGAAGTCTTAGAAAATCCATTATCTCCTGGGCAAGATGTGAAAAGTTAGAGGGGTGTTGCTCTGAATCTTGAATTGTAGCAGAGGTGAGACCAAGTAGGATGTGCAGTTTGGTGGTGATTTTGGTGCTACAGACAGAGTTAGATTGTTGCTTACATTGAAAGGGAGTGTAGTACTAGTCATTTTTACCTGCGTCTATAATGAAATGAGAATAAAGACAAATAAATACAAATTATGTAATAAATACCCAAGAACATCTACAGTGGCAATATTCTAAACAAGTATGAAAAGGAACATGTGAATATAAAACTCTCCCTTGTCCCATGGTTTCTTTCTCTCTAATATGGGAATATAAACACTGTTGTGTGTTTTTAAAAAAAAATTTTCTTCTTTTCTTTCTTTCTTTCTTTCTTCCTTTCTTTCCTTCTTCCTTCCTTCTTTCCTTCCTTCCTTCCTTTCTTCCTGCATTGGGTCTTCACTGCAGTGCGTGGGCTTCTCATTGTGGTGGCTTCTCTTGTTGCGGAGCACAGCTCTAGGTGCACGGGCTTCAGTAGCTGTGGCTCACAGGCTTTAGAGAGCAGGCTCAGTAGTTGTGGCATGCAGGCTCAGTAGTTGTGACTCGCGTGCTCTAGAGCACAGGCTCAGTTGTTGTGGAGCACGGGCTTAGTTGCTCCATGGCAGGCTGGATCTTCCTGGACCAGGGATCGAACCCTTGTCCCCTGAATTGGCAGGTAGATTCTTAACCACTGCACCACCAGGGAAGTCCCAACACCGTTGTTTTTTTGAGAATTAATGATAATCTTTGGATAACGTCACTAGCACAATGTCTGGCTTGTAGTAACATTAAATAACTGGTTATTACTGACAGTTGCAGGATTTTTCTCATTGTTTTAATTATCGTTTAAAAGCTGAGTCGCAGCCTCAAATGGTTTCAGACCCAGGCCAGGAACGTAAATGAGGCATGTGGGCCAGGTGGGGACTGTGGTACGTGGAGCGAGCGCATTCCCCCCAGGGGAGCAGCCCCCAGTCAGTTCCAGACAGTCCCTGTCAGAGAAAAATGCCGGACTCCTCATCATTCTCCTCATTCTTATTCTTTCTTCAAGAAAAGCTGGAAATCCAGATTTTTATGTGAAATCTCCTGATTTTACATATTGAGAATTAAGCAATTCATATCTTTGGAGAGGATCCGTCCCACAAGCCTTGCACACTCTGCTTTAAAGAAACAAAAGTGTCCCCCAGCTAGAGAATCTCTGTGGGATCCTGAGGGAATCACTCTTTCTTAGCCTTTCCCCCAGTGTCCTCCAGTCACTCCACACATTGCTTTCTCTGGTGAGCTGGCCAACAGTTTTGTCAATGTTCCTGCAGCCTGGGGTGGAGCAGGCTCTCACCAGGGCTCCTCCTTGACTCTGTTGGCCCAGAATAATCAGAAAGACCTTATGTGAAGCCCTCTCCTCCCCATTTTGGGTCTTCTTCTTCACACTTTTCCCAGGACCCTCTAAGGGCATGGCTAAGACAGTTTTTTACACTGAAGTGCTAATGAATTAACAGCTCCCCCTTCACAATGGGTGTCTAGCTTTTCAAAGAGAACACTGGAAAGGAAATAGATCTGGTTACTAATGCAGGGATTTTAGGGTCCTTTGCACTTCAGAAGTGGGTCTTCCTTGGCTTTTCAGATCACACCAGGGGAGCAAAACCAAACTCTGTCTTTGTAGCAAGCTAGCTGAGCTCCAGCTTCTTCTGGGGCCTGGTTTAAAAGTCTTCAGGGATCCAGGAGAAGATGCTATTAGGTCTTCCCTGCTGTTGAACAGTCAGTTGACTTTTATTTAACGTCCGTTGTCAAGTCAAGAGCAGTTCAGTATCTACCAGGTATTGTTCAAAAAACACATCAAAAAAGGTACACTAATCCACAGAAGAGAGTGATCAGTATAGGTTGATCTAGAATGATCAGTTATTATTTCTAGGTTAAAAAAATTAGCAGTTTTTTGCTATAAGTTAATTTCATTGGCTTTCTCCATTCAGCCAAAGGATGTCCCCCTGGCTTCTAAAAGCAGGCCTTGCAATTTAAGTGTGTGGTCACCAGGTGGTGGAAGTGGGCCATGTCCGTGGAATCTTACTGGTAGCTGGAGAAGCTGAGCTCACCTTGCCTCAAATCGTCTTAAAACCACCGTGAGCTAGGACTTCCTTTCCTTTCAGCCATATTCAACCTGGAGTTCATCAAAAGATGTTTGCCTTTCTGGCAATTCCTGGCTATAAAGGTCTAGGTGTTAACCCAGAGTGCTCTTGCTGAAAAATTTCACCCTTCTGCTCACCTCTGAGAAAGTCAAGAGTTCAGAACCCTCCTTTTCCAATCAGCTCACCTTTGTCATCTAACACGTTCTATTTTCCTTTCCCCTCTTTGTACAGTAGAGGAGCCCCACCCCTCTCCTTACATTCCTAGGAAGGAGCACACTCTCTGCTTGGGGGCAAGCCTGGAGGCTTTATTGAGTTGTAGGGGCAGGCCGAAGGCTTGGAGAACCTGTCTAGGCAGGAGGGTGTGTTTCTTCTGCTTCCACTGCTGTTATCTGACAAGTTGATCAGTACCCCCATTTGGATACTTTTCTCAGCTGGGAACAGATGCATCAGGCAACTCAGAGTTTTTACTGATCTGCACCATATATTGATTAGGGGGTTACAAAGTAATTTTAGCAAGTAGGCAAATTTGCAAAGACAGAATTTACAAATAACAAGGATCAACTGTACAAATGCACCCAAAGATAGGATCTCGGCTCTCTGCACTTTTTTCTTTCCTCTTCCAATAAGAGCTCCTTTATTTTTACATTGTTAACTATCATCTCTAGACAGACTACTTCAAAACATTCATTTTAAAGCCTTTCTGGGGAATTTCCTGGTGGTCCAGTGGTTAGGACTCAGCACTTTCACTGCCATGGTCCCAGGTTCAATCCCTGGTTGGGGAACAAAGATCCCACAAGCCCCACGGTGTGGCCAAAAAAAAAAGACTTTCTGTAGATCAGAGCAGTCCTCAAAGTACGGTTCCAAGGTCCCTGGCGGGGGAGGGGAGTAAATCCTAAAGATTATCCCTTTTGCAACTGCATATCTGCGTGAATCTAGATTTTCTTCGTATACTTCAACTAAAACAATTTGTCATAACAAATCAAATGTAAAAGCAGATCTGAGAATACAGCTGTCTTCTCTTAACCAGACATTAAAGAGATTAGCAAAAGTGTAAAACAATCACTGAGATTTTTTTGTTTTGGAAAATACAGTAATATTATTTATGTTAATGTGTAACTGGTTTACTGTTACTTTTAAACAAATTACTAAAAATTTTATATGTCTTTGTTCTAATTTCTAATACAATAAACATTGGTAGATAAAACCCACTTAATCAAAAGTTCTTTGGCTCCGCAATAATTTTTAAGAGTGTAAAACAGTCCTGAGACCAAAAGTTTGAGAACCACCATGCTACGCCTGTAATCACTTTTTCAATAGTGTTGCTGATATTTGCACTTGGACATCCCATCAGCACCATAATGCAACTTGACTAACAGTATGTTCACCAGCCCTGCTCACCCTTAAGCCATTCCTTCTCCTGACATCTCAATTTCTGGCATCGTCTTTCCCTCAGCCACCTCTAACATTTCCCCTCTGTGCATCCCCTACAATTTTTACTCAGGGGAAAAAGCTCAAGAACCTCTGCAGAATCTATGTCTTCCTTTCCATCCCCACTCTATCCACCTCTCATCTCCCGTCTCCATCATCCTGTCTCTGCAGGCACCAAACTACTGTGTGCTCTGCTAGCAAGCCAGTCATCACCCCATATGGCCATGCCACCTCCCTGCTCAAATCAAGTGCAGGGTTTTAGTCCTCCATATTTGAATGCGAGTGAAGGTTTCTAGCAGTGTCCCACTGTTCCTTTAACCAGACTTTCATTCTTCCCTTGAGGAGAGTAGGATTGGTGGCAAAGATGTAGGGTACAGGTGGGAGGTGGGTTGCTTCACTCCATATGCCAGATCGTCTGCATCCTTGCTGTAGTTCTTCCAGGACAGACCTTTACAGGTATAACAAGTATGACTATTTTCCACTCACAAACTTACGTAACCACACGATTCACCATCCCTCTTCCTCCTCCCTAGGATTAGTTCTAAATCTCAGGGCTTATGCAATAGCCTGATATTGGTGGGGAAGGGCTAACTCTTCTTGGTTTTGGTCTGGCCTATGCTGACCTCCATTGTGATGTGAGGGAATAGGCTTGGGGGAGGGGGCATGGGGAGTCCCCACTATAGTATCTAGTCCTGACTCACTGGAGAGGCCCTTCCACAGCCTTTGCTTCCAGAAAGGTCCCAGTGGTAGCCAAACCCACATAGATTGCTCCTCTCCCGGTAGCAAGTTACTGATGATTGATAATAGCGAAAGTTTATTGCACTCTTATTATGGGACAGTCTCCATACTGGAGGCTTTTAGATTTTATCTCATTTAATTGTCACAAGAGAGGAGTTTGGAGATTCTTCAGCCCTCCTGGAGGCAAACCATGTGGCTGGCAGGGTCTTGGTGCTCCGGCCGGGTGTCAGGCCTGTGACTCTGAGGTGAGAGAGCCGAGTTCAGGAAATTGGTCCACCAGAGACCTCCTGGCTCCACATAATATCAAACGGCAAAAGGTCTCCCAGAGATCTCCATCTCAACGCTAAGACCCAACTCCACTCAATGACCAGTAGGCTACAGTGTCGGACACCCTATGTCAAACAAATAGCAAGACAGGAACACAACCCCACCCATTAGCAGACAGGCTGCCTAAAATCATAATAAAGTCATAGACACCCCCAAACACACGACTGGATGTGGTCCTGCCCACCAGAAAGACAAGATCCAGCCTCATCCTCCAGAACACAGGCACCAGTCCCCTCCACCAGGAAACCTACACAACACACTGAACCAAACATAGACACTGGGGGCAGACACCAAAAGCAATGGGAACTACGAACCTGCAGCCTGCGAAAAGGAGACCCCAAACACAGTAAGTTAAGCAAAATGAGAAGACAGAGAAACACACAGCAGATGAAGGAGCAAGGTAAAAACCCATGAGACCAAACAAATGAAGAGGAAATAGGTAGTCTACCTGAAAAAGAATTCAGAGTAATGATAGTAAACATGATTCAAAATCTCTGAAACAGAATGGAGAAAATACAAGAAACGTTTAACAAGGACCTAGAAGAACTAAAGAGCAAACTAACAATGATGAACAAGACAATAAATGAAATTAAAAATTCTATAGAAGGAATCAAGAGCAGAATAACTGAGGCAGAAGAATGGATAAGTGACCTGGAAGATAGAATAGTGGAAATAACTACTGCAGAGCAGAATAAAGAATACGGAATGAAAAGAATTGAGGAAAGTCTCAGAGACCTCTGGGACAACATTAAATGCACCAACATTC
>NC_041228.1:35573652-35575292 GCF_002837175.3 Physeter macrocephalus
GTCCAAGAAATGCAGAGAGCTCCATACAGGATAAATCCAAGGAGAAACATGCCAAGACACATATTAATCAAACTACCAAAAATTAAATATAAAGAAAAAATATTAAAAGCAGCAAAGGAAAAACAACAAATAACATACAAGGGACTCCCCATAAGGTTAACAGCTGATCTTTCAGCAGAAACTCTGCAAGCCAGAAGAGAGTGGCAGGACATATTTAAAGTGATGAAAGAGAAAAACCTACAACCAAGATTACTCTACCCAGCAAGAATCTCATTCAGATTTCATGGAGAAATGAAAACCTTTACAGACAAGCAAAAGCTAAGAGATATCAGCACCACCAAACTAGCTTTAAAACAAATGCTAAAGGAACTTCTCTAGGCAGGAAACACAAGAGAAGGAAAAGACCTACAATAACAAACCCAAAACAATTAAGAACATGGTAATAGGAACATACATATCGATAACTACCTTAAATGTAAATGGATTAAATGCTCCACCCAAAAGACATAGACTGGCTGAATGGATACAAAAACAAGACACGTATATATGCTGTCTACAAGAGACCCACTTCAGACCCAGGGACACATACAGACTGAAAGTGAGGGGATGGAAAAAGATATTCCATGCAAATGGAAATCAGAAGAAAGCTGGAGTAGCAATTCTCATATCAGACAAAATTGACTTTAAAATAAAGACTATTACAAGAGTAAAAGAAGGAAACTACTTAATGATAAAGGGATCAATCCAAGAAGATATAACAATTGTAAATATTTATGCACCCAACATAGGAGCACCTCAATACATAAGGCAAATGCTAACAGCAACATAGGAGCACCCCAATACATAAGGCAAATGCTAACAGCCATAAAAGGAGAAATCGACAGTAACACAATAATAGCAGGGGACTTTAACACTCCCCTTTCACCAATGGACAGATCATCCAAATAAGGAAACACAAGCTTTAAATGATACATTAAACAAGATGGAGTTAATTAATATTTATAGGACATCCCATCCAAAAATAACAGAATACACTTTCTTCTCAAGTGTCATGGAACATTCTCCAGCATAGATCATATCTTGGGTCACAAATCAAGCCTTGGAAAATTTAAGAAAATTGAAATTGTATCAAGTATCTTTTCCAACCACAACACTATGAGACTAGATACCATTTACAGGAAAAAAACTGTAAAAAATACAGACACATGGAGGCTAAACAATACACTACTAAATAACCAAGAGATCACTGAAGAAATCAAAGAGGAAATCAAAATGTACCTAGAAATAAATGACAATGACAATACGATGACCCAAAACCTATGGGATGCAGCAAAAGCAGTTCTAAGAGGGAAATTGATAGGAGTACAATCCTATATCAAACAAGAAACATCTCAAATAAAAAACCTAACCTTACACCTAAAGCAATTAGAGAAAGAAGAACAAAAAAACCCCAAAGTTAGCAGAAGGAAAGAAATTATAAAGATCAGATGAGAAATAAATGAAAAAGAAATGAAGAAAACAATAGCAAAGATAAATAAAACTAAAAGCTGGTTCTTTGACAGGATAAACAAAATTGATAAACCATTAGCCAGACTCATCAAGGAAAAAAGGGAGAAGACTCAAATCAACAGAATTAGAAA
>NC_041228.1:35576116-35585910 GCF_002837175.3 Physeter macrocephalus
TAAAGGAATCCAAATCAGAAAAGAAGAAGTAAAGCTGTCACTGTTTGCAGATGACATGATACTATACATAGAGAATCCTAAAGATGCTATCAGAAAACTTCTAGAGCTAATCAATGAATTTGGTAAAGTTGCAGGATACAAAATTAATGCACAGAAATCTCTTGCATTCCTATACACCAATGATGAAAAATCTGAAAGAGAAATTAAGGAAACACTCCCATTTACCACTGCAACAAAAAGAATAAAATACCTAGGAATAAACCTACCTAAGGAGACAAAAGACTGTGTGCAGAAAACTATAACACTGATGAAAGAAATTAAAGATGATACATAAAGATGGAGAGATATACCATATTCTTGGATTGGAAGAATCAACATTATGAAAATGACTCTACTACCCAAAGCAATCTACAGATTCAATGCAATCCCTATCAAACTACCAATGGCATTTTTCAAAGAACTAGAACAAAAAAATTTCACAATTTGTATGGAAACACAAAAGACCCTGAATAGCCAAAGCAATCTTGAGAAAGAAAAATGGAGCTGGAGGAATCAGACTCCCTGACTTCAGACTATACTACAAAGGTACAGTAATCAGGATAGTATGGTACTGGAACAAAAACAGAAATATAGATCAATGGAATAGGATAGAAAGCCCAGAGATAAACCCACACACCTTTGGTCACTGTATCTTTGATAAAGGAGGCAAGAATATGCAATGGAAAAAAGACAGCCTCTTCAATAAGTGGTGCTGGGAAAACTGGACAGCTACATGTAAAAGAATGAAATTAGAACCATCCCTAACACCATACACAAAAATAAACTCAAAATGGATTAAAGACCTAAATGTAAGTCAGACACTATAAAACTCTTAGAGGAAAACAGGCAGAACACTCTATGACATAAATCTCACAGCAAGATCCTTTTTGACTCACCTCCTAGAGAAATAGAAATAAAAACAAACAAAAAACAAATGGGACCTAATGAAACTTAAAAGCTTTTGTACAGCAAAGGAAACTATATACAACATAAAAAGACAACCCTCAGAATGGGAGAAAATATTTGCAAACTAAGAAATTTACAAAGGATTAATCTCCAAAATATACAAGCAGCTCAATAACAAAAAAACAAACAACCCAATCCAACAACGGGCAGAAGACCTAAATAGACATTTCTCCAAAGAAGATATACAGATTGCCAACAAACACATGAAAGGATGCTCAACAACACTAATCCTTAGAGAAATTCAAATCAAAACTACAATGAGGTATCACCTCACACCAGTCAGAATGGCCATCATCAAAAAATCTATAAACAGTAAATACTGGAGACGGTGTGGAGAAAAGGGAAACTTCTTGCACTTTTGGTGGGAATGTAAATTGATACAGCCACTATGGATAACAGTATGGAGGTTCCTTAAAAAACTAAAAATAGAATTATCATACAACCCAGCAATCCCACTACTGGCCATATACCCAGAGAAAACCATAATTCAAAAAGAGTCATGTACCACAATGTTCATTGCAGCTCTATTTACAATAGCCAGGACATGGAAGTAACCTAAGTGTCCATCGACAGATGAATGGATAAAGAAGATGTGGCACATATATACAATGGAATATTATTCAGCCATAAAAAGAAATGAAATTGAGTTATTTGTAGTGAGGTGGATGTACCTAGAGTCTGTCATACAAAGTGAAGTAAGTCAGAAAGCGAATAACAAATACCGTTTGCTAACATATATATATGGAATCTAAAAAAAAAAATGGTTCTGATGAACCAATAAAGACGCAGACGTAGAGAATGGACATGAGGACATGGGGAGGGGGAAGGGTAAGCTGGGACGAAGTGAGAGAGTGGCATGGACATGTATACACTACCAAATGTAAAATAGGTAGCTAGTGGGAAGCAGCCGTATGGCACAGGGAGATCAGCTCAGTGCTTTGTGACCACCTAGAGGGGTGGGATAGGGAAGGCCTGTTCATGCTCTTAGCCACTCACGGTAAAACCTTTCCTCCTCTGGAAGGCTCTGGAAACTTTCCTACTCTCCACTTTGCTTCAATGACTCTTGAGTCCTGGTGCTAGATGAGGATTAAAATTAAGTAGTTGTGTGTGCTCTGCTATACTGCAGTCAACTGTTTATTCTATAAGCCAGGGTAGAGAGGGGAACCAGACTGAGACCCTGCCCTCCAGAAGCTCACACTAAATTGTGCCGAGTGGTTTGCTGTAAATTCTTCCTTTGCCTAACACAAGTCCGTATGTCCAATGTGTTACCAAGTCCAAGCTCACTCTGTTCGCCGCACGACAGGCCAATAAATTGGGAGACGAGGTGCTGAGGCAAGGAATAGCGATTTTATTCAGAAAGCTGGCAGACTAGCGTACCCAAAAAACCGTCTTATTGGGGTCTGGATGCCAGTTTCTTTTACACAACAAAGAGGGAGAGGAGGTGAGGAAGTAAAGTAAAAAGGCCATCTGTCTTGTAAAATCTCCTTGCTCAGCTGCATGGGGAGGGGATGTGTTAATTTCTTCTTTTCTGCAGCCATTCACAGGTGGGCAGGGTCAGAATGTCTCTCTATGAGCTGAACAAAGGCCTTTTAGTTTAACAGTCAGGCAGAGGGGCAGGGTTCCCTGTGGCAAGCCATTATGTATGCTTACAGCTATAGACAGTGATTATAATAATAACAAAAGCAACGAAAAGCAAAGGTTAAAGTAAAAGATGCAGAAGAAACATGGAGTCAGAATTTGCTCTTCCCTGTTTCAAATGCACAGTCAGGCCAAACATACCAAAACATGTGGAGCAGAGAAAGGTTCATCGCAGGGCCAAGCAAGGAGAACTAGTAGCTTGTACTCAAAAGACCTCAGCTCCCCAGTGGCTTTTAAGGAAAGGTTTTTATAGGCAAAATTTGGGGTGAGGGCTGCAGGGTGTGTGACTTTCTTCTGACTGGTTGGTGGTGAGGTAACAGGGTGGAGCCCCAGGAATCTTGTGCTCAGCTTAAAGTTTTCATGCTCCACCTGGGTGGGGGCCTTAGTTCCTGCAGAAGAACTCAAAGATACTGTTATTTATAGTCTTTGAGGAGGAACCAGGACCCTGCCCCAAGGCTGCACTATTGTTTCTTGACTGCTTTTCCTTGGTTTCTGCATTCCCTCCCCTCCCTACTTAGTAACTGTTTGAATCTGCCCTTTGGAACTCAGGAAAGGTCTAGGAGGCTGAAGCCTTTTCCCTATAAACAAGAAACACGGAAAGGCTTATATACCCTGGAGGGTTCCATAGGGTCCTTCTCAGTTTCATTTCAGGACTGCCAGGGTGGATGCTGTCCCACTGTTGAAAAAAGCCCCACCACCATTGTTGCTTAAGGCCACCACGCCTCTCAGTTAGGCCCACTAAGAAAAAGGAAAAGGGCTGTGTTGACTCTGACATGAGGTCTTTGAGGAGACCCTGAGCCTTCTCCAGAGGCGTTGTTCTGCAGAGGGAACCTCAGTTGGCCAACGGTACAGAGAGGCAGGAACAGAGGTTGGAAGAGGGAAGGTAGCAAGAGGTGGGGGGAGAGGGAGCAGGGTGTCAGTCACAGACAAGATGCCTGAGGAGAGCTCTCCAAGATGCTGCTTCACAAAGACTTGCTCTGTGCTGAAAATGTCATCCATCTGGGTGTCCTGTCTGTCGCCGTTCTGTGCCAACTTCGCCCAAAGGTCACCTATTGTCAGATGGAGCCCAGGTGGAAAGTGAAGTGAGAGGGAGTCCAGTAAGCTGATTTCATTCGGGTTTTTCTGGTTTCTGTTTTTATTTTTAATTTTTTAAATTGAAGTATAGTTGATTTACAGTGTTTCAGGTGTACAGCATAAGTGATTCAGTTACACATACATACATATACATAAGTTAATGCAATTTCATGCTCCAGATGCATGGTGAGGCCAAACAAACTGAAACGGCGGAGTTTTTGGAGCAGAGAAAGGTTTATTGCAAGGCCATGCAAGGAGACGAGGTGGCTCATGCCCTGAAAAGCCTCGAGCTCTCTGAAGGGTTTCGGCAAAGCATTTTTAAAGGCCAGGAGAGTGGGGGTGGCAGGGTACGTGATCATCTTGCACACAATTCTCTGATTGGCTGATGTTGAGGCAGCAGGGTGTTGTCACAGGGGTTAACGTTATCAGTCCTTAGGCTCCAGGAGGTGTGGAGCTGTGTGCTCATGGTCATCAAGTAGTTCTTCCATTTGGTAGGGGTGGGGGGGTGACTCACATCTGCAAAACAGATCAGGAAGTTTGCATCAAATATTCTTATCTAGGTACTTCAGAGAGGAGCTAAAGCAGAGGGGATGGGGGAAGGCCTGTACCAGGAAGGCCCCATAGGGTCCTGCTCCATTACATATATATACACATATATATATATACACACACACATATACACACATGTACACACACATATATGCACACACATATACATATACACACACATATATGTACACACATATACACACATACATACACATACACACACATACACATATACACATATATATACACACATATATGTACACATATATACACACATATATACACACATATACATACATACACATTTATACACACATATATACACGCATATATGCACACACATATATACATGCATATGTATACACACATATATATACATATATGTATACACACATATACACATATGTACACATATATATACACACACATATATATACACTTTTTCATATTCTTTTCCATTATAGGTTATTAAAAGATATTGAGTAGAGTTCCCTGTGGTACACAGTAGGTCCTTGTTGTTTATCTATTTTATATATAGTAGTGTGTGTATGTTAATCCCAAATTCTTAATTTAGCCTTCCCCCCTCTTACTCCTTTGGTAACCATAAGTTTGTTTTCTATGTCTGTGAGTCTTTTTCTGTCTTATACATAAGTTCATTTGTACCATTTCTTTAGATTACACATATAAGTGATATCATATGTCTTTCTCTGTCTAACTTAACTTCACTTAGTATGATACTCTCTATGTAGCTGGTTTCTCTTTAAGTAAATGAGTAGGGGTAGAGCTCCAACTGGTTTCCAAGTGGCAGTGAAATGTACCCTGTCATCCCAAAGTGATAGCTGATTTTAATATAAACAGGATAGTTTCACATTTTCCAAAGGCAATGGTGATCCAGGGAAGCAAAGGTGGATACTCAGGTACCTGGAGAGGGCTGGAGAAAGTAGCCTTAAGAGACCAACAACCTGGTAGCCAAGGCTTAAGGATCCACACCGATCTATGTGGCAGCAGAAAAGAGTCTTAGCTAAATCACAAGGAAGAAACAGAGGAAGTTCTCAAATAATTGCAAACACTTGTATCACTCGGTACTCTTAGGTTGCAAACAACAGAAAGGAACTCTGGGTAACTGAAGACAAAAAGAAGAGTACTGAAAGACTATGAGCAGCCCAGAGAATCAGGAAAAGGCCTCAGCAGGGGCAGAACTAGGGCAGCTCAGGGATCCAGGAAGCAGGAAGTAATGAGCAGCCCTGTCCTTGGGGATGAAACTGTTTTGCCATTTGGGGTCCTGGTGTCATGAGGCCCAAGATCTAATTTCCACAGGACAAGAGTCCCCATTCGTTTAGTTTGGTTGGGAGTGGGGCACCTTGAGGGACAGCCCCACCAAGCCTGCGTGCCGTGGACGGGGGCAGTGTCTGCCTGGGAAATAGATGGAGACACGGAGGCTGCGCAAGGGATGCCCCCATGTGTATTTACTCACCTGGGCTTTCCCTAGGGATGTGCAGGTAGGCTCTCACTGGAGTGAGTTTTAATGCAGCACTGGTCATTAGAATTGAGACTGGAAATAGTAGAAACAGCAATAGAGAAAGTACTGCAGGAGGGAGTACAGGAGAAACGGGAGGCAATGTCAGAAAGAGCATCCTTCAGAGATGTGTGTGAGGAGAGGAGGGTCAATCACTTCTCTTCCTGTTCACTGCTCTTCAGAACTGCCACGTACAATTTGGGAAAAACGCCCCGATTAGCCGTGTCCAAGGGAAGGTACCAGTGCTTTTACATAGGTAAAAGACAAATATGGAAGAAAGAAAAGGAAAAAATTTGCAAATTTTGAGCCAAAGCATAAGGGCTAGCCTATGTTTGTGTGTCTAAAGAAAAAAGAAATAAATGTCTTCAATCAACATAGTCCCTCTTTATTCTTGTGCATATTTTTTAAAGTACACATTTCCATCTACGAAGAAAATAAAATTAAAGCTTCTAATAAATAGTTATTCAGAGAGATAGATCATATTAGAGATCAAGTGTTCAGAAAAATCACATAAATACACACACATACCTATAATGAATTAAAAGTCAGGAAGGGGACTTCCCTGGGGGAGCAATGGTTAAGACTCTGCGCTCCTGGGCTTCCCTGGTGGTGCAGTGGTTAAGAATCCGCCTGCCAATGCAGGGGACATGAGTTCGATCCCTGGTCTGGGAAGATCTCACATGCTGCAGAGCAACTAAGCCCGTGTGCCACAACTACTGAGCCTGCACTCTAGAGTCCACGAGCCACAACTACTGAGCCTGCATGCCCCAACTACTGAAGCCGGCATGCCTAGAGCCCGTGCTCCGCAACAAGAGAAGCCACCCAATGAGAAGCCCGCGCACCGCAACGAAGTGTAGCCCCCGCTCGCCACAACTAGAGAAAAGCCTGCGCGCAGCAACAAAGACCCAACGCAGCCAAAAATATAAATAAATTTTCAAAAAACAAAAGATTCTGTGCTCCCAATGCAGGGGGCCCGGGTTCGATCCCTGGTCAGGACACTAGATCCCACATGCATGTCGCAACTAAGAGTTCGCATGCCACAACTAAGGAGCCCGCCTGCCACAACTAAGACCCGATGCAACCAAATAAATAAATAATTTAAAAAATAAAATAAGTCAGGAAGAAAATGAATTACATAGATAGTCACAGGAAATGAGACAGATGGTTGCAGTGCTGACAGAGAGAGAGAGAGAGAGAGAGAGAGAGAAACAGAGAGACAGAGAGAGACAAGCCTAGAAGACTAAAAGGCCTGAACTGAGAGGACACCTGAAATCAAGACCAAAGGTCTATACAGAGCAACAGAGGCAAATATGTCCTGGAATAGAAGAAGGCTGAGCAGCCTCTCTCTCGATTCATTCACTCAACAAATAGGTACTGAGCTCCAGCTGTGTTCAGGGTGCTAAGCCATGTCTTGAGGAAATATCACCACTGACTCAAGGAATCTACTTTTACTACCACCTTACCCTCTCCTACTGAAATTCTTCCTTAAAGACCTAGTGACAAAAATAGGGCAATATAATGGTCACCAAGTTTTATAATTTTGTTTCTGTTTAGCTACTTGAATCCATCATTTGAAAAAAGAAACACAAAAACTGGAAATACAGTATAGAACTTCAAATCAAATTTCATATTGATTTTCAAAATTTTTCTAATTAAAAAAAAACTTTTGAAGCTTACCAACTCATTTTAATATTCTCTCAAAAGCAAAGATAGAATCTGTATTTAAAAGGTCATGCCTCTATCATGATAATAAAATGGTTTTTTTTCAAAAAATTATTTAACGTATTACTCTACTTAGTTGGAAAAATATAGCAAAACATGAAGCAGGTTCAGAATTGAGAAAGATCTAGGTTAGTCTTGTGGGTTGTTTTTGGAGAGAAGAAATAGGGTAAGAAATTTTTTGGATTTTGTCCAGGTCAGATCCAGTTCAAACTTCAAAGAGAGAACAATATTGTCATTTGAGTTCAGTTTCAATTCAAATTAAAATACCAGTTTCCTACTTTGGGTTTAGTTCAACTCTCTGCTGAGAGTTGAGAATGTCATTTAGTGGAAGAAAAGATGCCAGGGTAATTATTTTTTAACTCATTTTGTTACCCCCTACTCCACTGTAAATTGAGCGTAGCCGACGGCTTTCAGACCCACAGAGCACAGTGGAAATCCTCCAGGGCACAGAATTCCTTGGGCCCTAGGATCCATGCGGCCAGAAAGCCTTTTCGAGCTTGCACCCTATTCTGAGGAGAGGCAGGAGGGATGCCAGGGTCTGATAGGGCCCTTATATGTGGGTTGACCATGGGTGAGAAGGCTAAGGAAGTGGGAGGTAGGCTCTGGGGAAGCTGACACTTGGCATCTAGAAGCAGGGCAGAGGTGTGCAGTGGACTCCGTCCTACACCAGGAGAAAGGTCAAGACAGGTGTGAAGATACCTGTTTTCTCCTCTTCATCCATTCCTAGAGACCCTGACAAAGAAACTGTGTCCAGAGGGAAAAGCAAAGAATAGGGGAAGGTGATGATTCAAAAGAGTGACACAAAAAGGACAGTCATGAGAAATACCTGCTCTTTTCTCCTCCTTCCCTGGTCCCACGTGCTAATACGTCCATCAGAACCTTGCTGAGAGAGGACTGGCCTGGCGCTGCTGCCCCACTGTTTCTGCCATTAACACCTACACCCATCCCTGTCTCCACCCAGCCCTGGTCACCTTGCTTTCTTATGGAGGAAGCCCAAACACTGCTCAAAATGACAACAACCTGAGCCCCTTCTCCACCCCATCTCCACCTTTAAAAAAGCAGCTTCAGAGACTTCATGGGAAAGTCTTTAAGCAAAACTGGTAAAGGGATTTACAAAGCCCTCTTTTAAATCTACGTCCTGCTACGCCTGGGTGTCTGTCGCCCATGCCCTGTTTATAATACTTTGAGGGGTAACAACAACAACAGAAACAACAACAGCAAAACCCAAAAACTGTTGCTCAGGCGCTGAGAGGATTAAATGAGATGACATACTGAAAAGTGCCTTAAAAAAACCAAAAATCACTGTAGAAATGCGAGTCCACTTTAAATATTCTGGGCTCCTTACTGGCTTCTAACAGCCTAGAATTATAAATATAATCAATATATATCCCATGGTTAAGTTTTTAACCTATTCTATCATTTATTAACTGTTGTAATCATACTATTACTATTATTACCACTACTAGTCGCATTTATTAAACAGGCACTTTGCGTAACACTTATACACATCATTTCAGTGAATCCTCCCAAGAATCCTAGGAAGTCACTGTCCCCAGTTACAGAGAAGGAACTGAGAGGCTCAATATTTATTTAATAGTCCATTCTTTTATCCACTGATTTACAATGGCACCTTTAACATAAAGTGAATTGCGGTACACGCATGACTCTGTTTTTAACTCTCTATTCTGCTCCCCTGATGTGTTCAACTATTTCTGCCTCAATACCAAGGCCTTTCATTATGGCTTCATTTACTGTATATTTTTCTATTTGATATCATTACACTTTTTTTCAAAAAAAAATCTTCTTTTAAAAAAATAGATTTTTGGGAATTCCCTGGCACTCCAGTGGTTAGGACTTGGCGCTTACACTACTGTGGCCTGAGTTTAATCCCTGGTTGGGGAATTAAGACCTGCAAGCCTCATGGTGCAGCCAAAAAAAAAAAAACATTTTCCTCACACAAGGCCTATATTTTCATTTTATATCAGTTGTTGTTTAGGGAATATACACAGGAGGGTGTATATTACAAAAGACACAGGAGGGTAAACAGCGAGTAAGTGTCTCTCCACTACATCCCATCATTCAATTCTCTGTCAAGAAGGAACTGCTATTACCAGTTTCTTATTGCCCTTCTAGAAATAGCCCATACACATGAACTTTAAAATAAGTTTATCGGGCTTCCCTGGTGGCGCAGTGGTTGCGCGTCCGCCTGCCGATGCAGGGGAGCCGGGTTCGCGCCCCGGTCTGGGAGGATCCCACATGCCGCGGAGCGGCTGGGCCCGTGGGCCATGGC
>NC_041228.1:35586053-35594729 GCF_002837175.3 Physeter macrocephalus
AGGATCCCACATGCCGCGGAGCGGCTGGGCCCGTGAGCCATGGCCGCTGAGCCTGCGCGTCCGGAGCCTGTGCTCCGCAACGGGAGAGGCCGCAACAGGGGGAGGCCCGCAATACCACAAAAAAAAAAAAAAAAAAAAAAAGAGTGGGTATAAGTATATTTATAACTGATTCACTTTGCTGTACAGCAGAAACTAACACAACATGGTAAATCAACTCTACTCCAACAAAAATTAATTAAAAAATAAAAACAAGCAAAGAAACAAACAAAACACCAATTAGTTACAGACTCCTGATGGTACATTTTCTACTTCCGCAGAGGTAGAAGCTAGAGATGGAAAAGAAAGGCCACAGATCACACATCTGTCCCTCACTCTCCTGTCATAAAGGTACTAAGTTATGTATCTCTTTAGGGATTGCTTAACTATAGGGGACAGTCAGGCTTTGGCAGCTGAGGGACTGGGGCCAAGCATTTTAACCTCTTCCTGTTTTTAGGGATACGCCAGTCGTGTGCATCCTGGTGGGGGACAGGCCCCGCTTCCCACTGAGGAAGCCCTAAAGGCCTGTTACTCTCACATGAGAGAGACCAAAGCTTAGCCCACAGATGCCCCTGCCAGCTCTGATGTAGGAGGTCTGGGGACACAGGGCAGTTTAATGTCAGTTGGAGGGATGGGTACAGTAGTTAAACCTGTATTAGTTCAAAACACAGAGAAAGACTGAGAAATTAAGTAGCATTGTATAGCAGATACAATCAGACATACTGAAATAAAGTTCAGGGGGAAAAATTTAAATTATAAACACAAGGGAAAATTCTAATATCAAGCTAAATAGATTATTACAAAACATTTTAAGAAGTCCAGCAGGGCTCCTGCTTCTCTGCAAGGCAGATTAAACAACACATTTTTCACTTTAATTATAGCAAGAAAACCTAAATGTTGGTTAAAGCTCGGAGGGTAGACTCCCTGGGCACAGTGGCAAAAACCTCCAAGGAGAAATTACGTTCAGAGGCACAAGCTGAAAAATATAAATAAATGAAATAAATTTACAAATCAATGAAACAAATGAACTTTAAAAAAATAAACGGTTTTTTCAACAAATGGCGCTGAACACTTGGACATCCACATGCAAAAAAGTGAATCTAGACACAGACCTTACATCCTTCACAAAAATTGGATCATAGACCTCACTGTAAAGGGTAAAACTGTAAAACTCCTAGAAGGTAACATAAGAGAAAACCTAGATGATTTGGGGTACGGTGATGTCTTTTTCAGATACAGCACCAAAGGCACAATTCATGAAATAAATAATTGATAAGCTGGATTTCATGAAAATTAAAAGCAGAGGATTTTTTCAGACAGTAAGATTATTCTATGTAGTGGTGGATACGTGTCTTGATACATTTGTCCAAGCTCATAGAATGCTCAACACCAAGAATGAACCCTCCACTTGCAGCAACATGGATGGACCTAGAGATTGTCATACTGAGTGAAGTAAGTCAGACAGAGAAAGACAAATATATGATATCGCTTACATGTGGAATCTAAAAAAAGGGTACAAATGAACTTATTTACAAAACAGAAGTGGAGTCACAGATGTAGAAAACAAACTTACGGTTACCAGGGGGTAAGGGGAGGAGGGATAAATTGAGAGACTGGCATTGACATATACACACTACTATATATAAAATAGATAAGTAATAAGGACCTACTGTATAGCACAGGGAACTCTATACTCAATACTCTGTAATGGCCTATATGGGAAAGCAATCTAAAAAAGAGTGGCTATATGTATATGTATAACTGATTCACTTTGCTGTACACCTGAAACTAACACAGCATTGCAAATCAACTATACTCCAATAAAAATTTTAAAAAAAGAAAAAGAAAAAGAATGAAACCTAAGGTAAACTACGGACTTTGGGCGATTATGATGTGTCACTGTAGGTTCATCAGTTGTAACAAATGTGCCACTCTAGTGGGGGATGTCGGTAATGGGGGAGGCTGTGCATGGGGGCGGGGGAGGGAGTATATGGGAAATGTCTGTACCTTCCTTTCATTTTTGCTGTGAACCTAAAAGTGCTTTAAAAAAAAACCCCAAAAACCAAAAACACTATTTTTAAAAAGGATTGTAAAGAGCTAAAATGACTAGGACCAGGCATTCTTAGAAAGTTCATTTAGCAGAAAGGGCAGGAGACTGGGACCCAATTAGTACTGTGCTCTCCAGGCCCGCAAACCCATCAGAGAGTCTTTGTAGCACTTAGCAATACCTGTAGTTTTCTTATTTATTTGTTCCCATTTAGTCTCTGTCTCACACACTGTGGAGACAGGGACAGTGAAAAGCTGCTTTTCACTGTAGGAACCCAGCACCTTAGAACAGTATCTTAGGCACACAGGCCAGATGCTGAACATATATTTGCAGTGGGCTGGTCTCTTTCCCCTTTCTCTGGGACACACCAGAACCTAAGCTCTCCTCACTTCCCCGTCAACCTTCTCACCTCCTTCCCTCCAAGCTGAGGAGTCCTCACCAGATCTGAGAAGGCTGGGAGGGGGGATGGGGAGCCTTGCCCTCTGTCATTGCCAAAGATTCTCCAGGATCTGTCTTTACGAGAGTGCTTCCTTTCCCCAATCGGCCCAGATTATTGAAGCTGGAAGGCTATAAAAGACCCCTTTCCCTCTGAGCCCCTGCCTTCCCCAGGATGGCCAGGCTGAGCAGCCCCAGCCAGTAAAAAGTTCATCTGAGCCACAGAGGCAAGCCACATACATGGATAATTTTCAATTTTCTAGTAGCCTCATTAAAAAATATAAAAAGAACAGGTGAAATTAATTTTACTATCATATTTTACTTAACCCAATATATCCAAATCATTATCATGTCAATATGCCATCAGCCTTAAAAAGAGTTATTAATGAGATAATTTCCCTTTTTTTGCACTGTCTTTGAATTTCCGTGTATATTTTACACTCACGGCACACCCGTTTGCACTAGCCACATTTCAAGCGCTCTGTGGCCACATGTGGCAGGTGGCTGGCTTCACAGACTGGAGCCAGGAACTGGGGAGAAAAACCTCCCTCGTCTTTTAAAACGGCCCCTCCCACCCTCACGCGGGCATCTCCAGTATCGCACACGAGGCCCCAGAAGATGCCGCGGCCTCGGAAGGAGAAGGAAGGGTGGGTGGGGGATGGGCGGCAGGGACGGGGCGCAGAGGAAATTGGCCGTCACCAGGCTCTTTCTCGGATCGCTTGGCTGCCTCTGAGACACTTGCCCCTCAGGGTGTCTGGCAGGCTGCTTGGGCTGTGCTGGGGGGTTGGCGGGGGCGGGGTGGGGGGGAAGGTTGTCGACGGACCAAGAAGCTAGCAAGGGGTCAACCGGAGGCCGCCCCCTCCGTGGTCCTACCTGGCCCGGGACTGGTGCGGAGGGCTGGCCCATCGCCAGACTTCACGTGGGCTTCCCCTGTGTCTCTGAGTGTTGTAGCGTTGCTGCCAAACACCAACACCCTCGCGCTATTTTGTTTGTGTTCCAAAAAGATGCTTTTACAGCGTCTCTGCACCAATTAGCCTGAAGTGTAATTGCCCTATTGTGAAGCGGGCCTTGCTTTAGAGCCTGCCATCAAAGGTCTCCCGGGCTCCCTACCAAGTACTCGTGAGCTTCTTCCCCCCTTTTTACTGGAGGGGAAGCGGCCTGAGAAGCCAGCGGCTGCCTGTAAAGAGCCAGTGTGTCAGGCAGGAAGCCATCGTCTCGCCCTTCATCAGCAGGAGTCCGGAAGGATGTTAAGTAAGCCCGGGGAAGCCTTCCTTGTTGAATGAGGTCACGGTCCACCTAAGGGAATGTTTCACGTGCTTGCAGCTCACCCTTGTAACCACCTTTTGACAGAAAACCTAAAAGGGATTGCATACGGGGGAAGATGAACATGATCTAACTTTTCTTAATGAATCATGCTGATGCTTATCGCTAGTAATTCTTTTCTTTTTTTAACATCTTTATTGGAGTAAAATTGCTTTACATTGTTATGTTAGTTGCTGCTGTATAACACAGTGAATCAGCTATACATATACATATATCGCCATATCCCCTCCCTCTTGCATCTCCCTCCCACCCTCCCTATCCCACCCCTCTAGGTGGTCACAAAGCACCGAGCCGATCTCCCTGTGCTATGCGGCTGCTTCCCACTAGCTGTTTTACATTTGGTACTGTATATATGTTCATGCCACTCTCTCACTTAGTCCCAGCTTACCCTTCCCCCTCCCCGTGTCCTTAAGTCCATTCTCTATGTCTGCATCTCTATTCCTGTCCTGCCCCTAGGTTCTTCAGAACCATTTTTTTTTTGAAGATTCCATATGTATATGTTAGCCTACGGTATTTGTTTTTCTCTTTCTGACTTACTTCACTCCGTATGGCAGACTCTAGGTCCATCCACCTCACTACAAATAACTCAATTTCGTTTCTTTTTATGGATGAGTAATATGGCTAGTAATTCTTAAATTATGCTTCCACATAATAGTTTTTTTCTCTTCTCTAGCTGTCACTCCTAGTTGTCACTTCTGTTATGTGAGCCGTGCTTGCATCAATCACCCTTTTTCAAATTGTCCATGAACATCAGACACCCTGTCTTGTAGGAATGTGTGCAAACTAAGAGCCAATAAGCCCCGAAGAATGATGGAGGGAGCCTCCCTCTTAGTTAGGGATGCTTAAGTGCTTGGGGTTTGTCACAACTATTTTAGCTGCTCAGAGATTTTTTTTTCTGAATGTGATTTTTTTTTTTCCCTAAAGTTCCGCTTATCTACAGAACATTGAGACGTTCTTTGATTTGTTTGTAAACATTACTTTCCCAGGTTATACCAAGTTTCTCGACCTTTTATTTTATGTAGTCTTTTAAGGTATTGGAGAAAATGATTCTAGCTTAGGATCCAAACTTGGGGAACTTCCAGGAGAACACAAAGCTGGTATTATTTGCTGTATCAAATGTTCTTACTTTTCACTAACCTCTGGGCACGTTTACAAATATTCTTAAAGAAAGCATTCATAGCTTATTACCGACCAAAGGGAAAAAATGGAAACCAAACCTGCTTTCACTCACACCTACCTTTTAAAAATATATTCATACAGTTTCTAACTATGAAAATGGAAAGGAATGATTGCCAATTGGCAACAGATGAGGTTGTTTTGGAATTTAGTGTAATGGGTGTTTCTATGGAATCAGAGGTCCCTCTATTTTCTTATCCTCAGGAGCATTTCTTCTTTTCCCCTAACTCTATAAGTCCTAAGTTCTGTGAGATCTTGACAAGTGTAAGTCTCATTCGTGATAGGGGGAGAAATGTCATTGCTCCAAATTCTCCCTTCAGACTAGGACAGAGTGAACAGCGTCCCTGGGAAAGAGACCAGACAAGGAGCTGGTGGCAGTGTGTAAAGTGGAGGGGCAAAAAAGTTTAGCAAAGCTTATCTTCATGGAAACGGGATAATATAACAGCGGGTGAAACAGACGACCCCGCCATCCCAAATAGTTTTGCTGTTACAAACTGGGGTAGGATTTGGGTGGGGAAAGCGATGTGACACTGCAGCACTTCTAAGCAGTAATTTGCCAAGAAACTGCTGAAAGGTATTGCAACAGATCACGATAGGAGGAGGCTGGATTCTGAGGACTGCAGATAAACCTGCACAGGGAAACCGGTGCTGACCAAAGGAGCCCTTTTCTTCTTACTTCCTTCTCAGAGACACAACCTCCTCCGACCTGGAGAAACTTTTGAAAGCTAATAGCAATGCTTACTCACCAGATAAGTCATAAAGAATCTACCCCTTTCCAGGAAGTCTGTGACGGTAGGGGGAAAGCATATGTGAGCAAGAAGATGTAACCTGGCACAGCCTGCTCCATCTCCAACTCACCTTTTGACTATGTGCTTCTGGCTTCACCATGCCTCAGCTTCTCTACCTGTCAGATGGGAGGAAGAGGAAGTGGGATTGTTTGATAAAATTCTCTGAAATCTTTTGCTGAGAGGTTCTTCAAAAGGGCAAGATAGTATAATTATCCCTTAGCTCTTCAGTATGAGGTTGCTATAAATAGGGTCTGGAACAGGATCACAATGTCATATACCTGTTTACAACAATAAATGGGCCATATAATGATCCAGGGAAAGCTTGGCAGAATTCTCTGGTAGGACATGCATTTAGGAAAGCTGAGACTCGGTCCTCCCGAGGACCAAATAGCCACTGTTCATGGGCTTTCAGCAAAGGTTGTTTTTCATCCTGGAGCCCTGCTTCTCAATGTGACTGCCCAATTGTAGGTTAGGGCGTTTCTGGCTGCTCTAGGAGACTTGTCCAAAATCTAATTTATACTGAAATGGTGTGCAGGCACGTGTGCATGTGTGTGTGTGTGCACATGCAGGCATCTTCTTGCCAAATCGGAATATAACTTTAAAAATACATAAATAAGTGTAAACATTTAGCCTAGGTGACCCCCACTAAGTCAGTTCTAGGATGACGCGTGTCTCTGTTATAAACATAGTGGTGGCCAGCAGAAGGGCAAACAAGGGGGTTCCTGAGCCTTTAGCTCTACTAGACTAAGATGGGAGGCGTTGGACACGGGGACTGTGGCATCTTCTGAAAGGATGGGTCAGGGAATCACACTAATTTGGGAAGGGGCAGGGGCAAAAGTGTTGGCAGGGCCAGGCTTTCAGTAATGTGAATATCCTACTAACAAGTAAGAGATGGCTGGGATGTGGCAGAAGGGCAGGTTCAGGAATAAGCACTGAAATGGGGTGTGTGACCTTTGTCAGTTATCACAGGACACCTTGGTAGACATATATGGGACACACTGGTGTATGGGATAGCCAAATGGTCAGCTTTAGCCAAGTAAAATGGTGAGGTTTCTATTCTACTTTCACCTGGAATGCAGACCTAAGGAAGGCACTTCTTAAGAAAAGATTTAATTATTGGCATGAGCGTAAGAAACGTATCAGAACTCGCTTTCTGCCCCTCTCACTCCCTCAAACCTCATTTCCTCATTATTTTTGTTGACCTAGGTGATTAAATTTATTGTTTTAACTGCCTGGTACACAGTCGTGGTTCAACTGATATGCAATGATGGAATGAAACAAAAGCGTTTAAACTTTTCAGAAACATACTGTGAAGCAGCCTGGTAAAGGATGTTAAGTCCATGACCAATCAGCAAAAGGAAGGCCATGGGGAGAGAGTCCGCAGAGCACAGATTCATTTCCTGCCTGGCCTTCTGCCTTGCTTCTTTCATTTGGGCCTCACTGCACCTACCTTGCCTGCCAAGAGCCTCTAACGCCTTGGGAAATGTATGTTGGTGCTACACGCCAGGGAATTATCCCGGGCTCCGATGCCCTGGAAGGCCCAAAGCTAGATTTCCCAAGTCATTCCATGCCTGCCCGGAATAACAGGGGACACTGCACTGAAGAGTCAACGTCATGTAGGAATGACAGCATGATGATGTATCCCCACATCCCTGGTAAATCCCAAGTGAACTTCCCAGACGGCACTGTGAGGTAGTTTGGAGCTTGGGTCTTAGAGTCAGGCTGCCTGGGTTTGCATCCCAGCTCTACCACTAGCTGGATGTCCTTGAGCAAGGTCTTAACCATTCAGGGCCTTATTAAACCCATCTGTAAGTGAGTTTAATCATTGTATCAACCTGTCTGATCAGGCCACCCAAGATGGCTGTTCTCTTGCTCTCTATACATCGACCAGTGCCTGCTTCACCTACACCTACTCACATAACTGACTGAACTGACCTGCCCTCTTAATCACAGAGCCCCCAGCCCCAGCTATAGTGATTGTTCTCATCTTTATTTATTTATTTTAAAATATTTATTTATTTATTTGGCTGCATCGGGTGTTAGTTGCGACACGGCAGGATCTTCACCGCGGTGCGCGGGCTCCTCTCTAGTTGTGGCGCGCGGGCTCCAGAGCGTGCGGGCTTCGTTGCCCCGCGGCATGTGGGATCTTAGTTCCCCAACCAAGGATCGAACCCGCGTCCCCTGTATTGGAAGGCGATTCTTAACCACTGGACTACCAGAACTTCTCTACTATGGTAGCTTCTCAAATGGGCTGTGAGGGGCATGCTCCTCTGGTTTCCCTGGTAACCGAGAAGCCAACTGACGTCAATTCCCCCTTTAACTGTTAACCTCTGCTTCTCCCCGGGGAGCAAAGACTACTTCCATGGTCTGCCTGCCTTCTGCTGCAGGCGGTGAGACGTCGCTCCAGGACCTTGCTTCAGACGTGTAAGATCCCCTATCCATTAAACCACTGATGTCTCTGTCGCTGACTCCGGGCTCTTTCTTGGGTCTTGAGGCTGGGCACGTACAGGGCTTCACCCAGACCTTATCAAGTTGTGAGAACTAAAGGAGAAAAATCCATGTAAACCCTCTTAGTGCAATGCTTGGAACACAGTAAGTATTCAACAACTGTTGTATTATTATATTCCATGATTCCTGCTAAATGGTCTCCTACCCATGCTTCTCAGGTGACAAAACGGGCCTCCATCACAGTTACATTGGTTCATCCACTCATTCTCTGAGCAACCATTCCTGAAGATCTATGATTTTTTTTTTTTTTTTTTTTTGCGGTACGCGGGCCTCTCACTGTCGTGGCCTCTCCCGTTGCGGAGCACAGGCTCCGGACGCGCAGGCTCAGCGGCCATGGCTCACAGGCCCAGCCGCTCCGCGGCA
>NC_041228.1:35594781-35599154 GCF_002837175.3 Physeter macrocephalus
GGGCACGAACCCGTGTCCCCTGCATCGGCAGGCGGACTCTCAACCACTGCACCACCAGGGAAACTGATTTTTTAAGTCAGATTTTCGGTGCAAACTGTAGGATACACATATGAATCAGACCTGGGTCCTGCTTTCAGACAACTTATACTAGGAGTGATGAAAGCATAAGATAGAAACAGAAAGTGTCTTAAAAGAGAAATAAAGTGTGACATGGGTGCTCAGAAGAGAGAACACAATGGCTTCCAGCTGGGGAAAAGAGTCATTTCACCTGGGCCTTGACAGCTGGGCAGCTTCTGGAAGTGGGTGGAGGTAGGGGTTGGAGCAAGAACATTTAGGGCAGAAGGCAAAGGAGGAGAATCCACAGAGTAAAGAAAGCAAGAGAAGCTGTGCTTGGCTAAGAGCATCAATGGAAAAAGTTTGGAAGGTGGGTTGGAGCCAGTGAAGGGGTACGGGCCACACGTGTTTACTCAGCTTCCTATCCAGAGCCTCTTTTAAGCCCCCATGTCTGTTTCTCATGACCAGGGTCCCCAGCCACAGGTGGGGGCATTGGGGTGGGCACCTAACCCAAATGCAGGCGATAGACTGGCTGGTAACCTGAAGAACAAAATCAAGCAGGCTAAGTCTTCTTTCTCGAGAACCTGAATAAAAATTGTTCTGGTCACTATTGCTGTGTCACAAGTTATCCCAAAGTATGGCTGCTTTTGTTCTGCCATGGCAGAACAGAGGCCCAGTGACCCTCAAAGCCTAAAATATTTATTATCATCTGGCTTTTTAGAGAAAGTTTACCAACTGTGCTCTAGGAAGACTAGTCCAGGAGCTGTGCATAGGATGTGCTGGCAACAAAGAGAGTGGAGGCTAGAAGATGCATTGGGAGGCCGCTGTCAGGATTTGGTAGTAGGAGATGAAGAGGGAGAGAAAAAAGTAAAGAATGTGTCAAAGGTTAATCAACAGGTCTGGAAGCTACTTGTGTAAGGAGAACCCAGAGAACTTGAAGCCTGCATTTCCAAATGATTTTTCAATATGTTCTTTACTCATATCTAGCAACAGGGATGGTACCAAGGAAAGGTAGAAACCTGTCTTAGTATTTCCCACCAGACCCAGGGGAAGGTAGATATAAGTGCATATGCAGCCATGACCCAGGATGCTCTGCTCTGAACTGATTCTGGGATCAGATAATAGCCAGAAACAAAAGTGAAAAAATAGACCATGCAAAAGAAGGTAATTTCAAAATTCCTCAGATCCTTTTCTTTCTTTCTTTTTTAGTTGAAGTGTAGTAGATTTACAATGTTGTGTTAGTTTCAGGTGTACAGCTCAGTGATTCAGTTATATATGTTCTTTTTCAGATTCTTTTCCATTATAGGGTATTAAAAGATATTGAATATAATTCCCTGTGCTATACAGTAGGTCCTTGTTTATCTATTTTATATATAGTAGTGTATATCTGCTAACCCCAAACTCCTAATTTATCCCTCCCCCACCCCCTTTCCCATTTGGTAACAATAAGTTTGTTTTCTATGTCTGTGAGTCTGTTTCTGTTTTATAAATAAGTTAATTTGTACCCAGATTTCTCAGATGCCATGAAAGGGGACAGGTGGCCACTGTCCCCACCAGCACCACTGCTCCTGAGTGGCCGGTAGTTCTCCTCCCAAAACACTCCAGCAGCTCTAACAGCCTTCTGGGCCCTCAACCTCTTATCACCCTTCTTTCCACTTCCTCTCTGAAATCTCCATCATAAAAGCCCCACTGCCTTTGGCAAGGCCTCCAGGAAGATGGGGAACTGGGCAGACTTGGCCGGAGTCCTCTTTAGTGGACTGAAGAACAGCCATGGGCTAACACATCTTAATCTCAGCAAAATGTTTTATTTTTTATTCTTTTCCCGTTATTTTTTAAAAATATACTTTATTTTTTACAGCAGTTTTAGGGTACAGCAAAACGGAGCGGAAGCTATAGAAATTTCCCATATACATCCTGGTCCCATAGACACATAACCTCCCCCATTACCAACATCCTCCACCAGAGTGGTACTGTGAGCAGATAGGGTAGGGGGTTCCCAGAGAAAGAGAACCAGGCATGGCTTTCTTGACTTAAGAGAAGCCATTTTGGCCTAAGCCATTTTGTGATCTAAGCCCGGTCTCAGTGCATGTCCCTGAACAGGTCTCAGTAATTAATGGTCTTCAGGGAACAAAAGAATGCAGGAACAAATGACCATTATTGGCAAGAGAAGTAACAATAGTAAAGATAAATACATCAGTTGTAAGGATTCCCAGTTCTCTTTCAATGGTAAAGATTAGCCTGAAGCCTCAGCCTCCAGATAGACTGGAACCTAAGGCCTGATGGTGTTGATTTTTTCTGGCCCTTGTGACTTCAACTAAAGCTTGGACTCTGTTGACCTTTGCCCCAATTCTATGCTGAATTCTCATTTGCTCAAGCCCTTTCATGAATATACATGTACCCTCAGCTTAAAACTTCCCCAACTTTGCTGTTCATGGAGACGCTGCTTTGGGAAAGATCCTCGGTGTTCTCCCTACTTGCTGCAAGTAATAAATCCTTCCTTCTCCCAATCTTTGGCTTGATTGCATCTTTTGGATCAACACCCACCAAGAGGCAAACCCAGTTTTTTGGGTAACAGTACATTTGTTACAATTGATGAACCTACATTGACACATCATAATCACCCAAAGTTCATAGCTCACATTGGGGTTCATTCTTGGTGTTGTACAATCTATGGTTTGGACAAATATATAATGACATGTATCCACCATTATAATATCATACAGAGTAGTTTCACTGCCCTAAAAGTCCTATGTGCTTTTTCCATTCATCCATCCCTCTACCCCAAGCGCTTGGCAACTGCTGACCTTTTACTGTCCCCATAATTTTGCTTTTTCCAGAATGTCATATAATTGGAATCATACAGTATGTAAACTTTCACATTGGTTTCTTTCACTTAGTAATACACATCTATGAGTCCTCCATGTCTTTTCTTCTCTTGATAGCTCATTTCTTTTTAGCACTGAATAATATTCCCCTGTCTGAATGTACCACAGTTTATTGATCCATTCACCCACATTCAAATACATTGTGGCTAATATGATTATGAACAAACTATTATCTATTGTATCAATTAAGAATTAAAAAAAGTTTTTGTTTGACCTTCACTTATTCCTTCTCCTATGCTCTTCCTTTATGTAGATCTAAGTTTCTAACCTACATCATTTTCCTTCTCTCTAAAGAACTTAACATTTCTTGCAAGGCAGATCCACTGGCAACAATTCCCTCAATCAATTTTTGTATATCTGAGAAACTATTTCTCCTTCATTATTGAGGGTTAATTTCACAGGGTACAGAATTGTAGGCTGGTGGAGTTTTTTTTTTCTCTCAACACTTTAAATATTTCACTCCATTCTCTTCTTGTTTGCATGGTCTCTGAGGAGAAGTCAGATATAATTCTTATATTTGCTCCACTATAGGTTAAGAATTTTTCCCTCCCACTTTTTTCAGGATTTTTTAATCTTTGATTTTCTCTAGTTAGAAAATTATATGCTTGGTTGTAGCTTTTTTTTGCTATTTATTCTGCTTGGTATTCTCTGAGCTTCTTGGATCTGTGGTTGGTGTCTAACATTAATTTGGGAGAAATTCTCAGTCATTATTGTTTCAAATAGTTCTTCTGTCCCTTCCTCTCTTTCTTCCCCTTCTGGTATTCCCATTACACATATGTTATACTTTTGTATTTGTTTCATAGTTCTCAGATATTCTGTTCTGTTGTGTGTGTGTGTGTGTGTGTGTTTGTGTCTTTTTTTCTGTTTGCTTTTCAGTTTTGGGGATTTCTATTGTGGTATCCTCAAGCTGAAATATTCTTTCCTCAGCCATGTCTATTAATAAGCCCATCAAAGGCATTCTTCATTTCTCTTGTGCTTTTGTTTTGTTTTGTTTCCTGTTACAGTGTTTTAGATTTCTAGCATTCCTTTCTTATTCTTTCTTAGAATTCCATCTCTCTGCTTATATTGCCCATCTATTCTTGCATGCTGACCACTTTGTCCATTAGAGCCCATAGCAAATTAATCATAGTTGTTTTAAATTCTCAGTCTGATAATTCCAACATCTCTGTCAACTGAGTCTGGTTCTGATGCTTGCTCTGATTCTTCAAACTGTGTTTTTGTCTTTTACTATGCCTTTTATTTTTTTCTTTTTTTTTGTTTTTTTGTTTTTTTGCAGTACGCGGGCCTCTCACTGTTGTGGCCTCTCCCGTTGCGGAGCACAGGCTCCGGACACGCAGGCTCAGTGGCCATGGCTCACGGACCCAGCTGCTCCACGGCATGTGGGATCTTCCCGGACCGGGGCACGAACCCGTGTCCCCTGCATCGGCAGGCAGA
>NC_041228.1:35599417-35614251 GCF_002837175.3 Physeter macrocephalus
TTTTTTTTTTCTCTCAACACTTTAAATATTTCACTCCATTCTCTTCTTGTTTGCATGGTCTCTGAGGAGAAGTCAGATATAATTCTTATATTTGCTCCACTATAGGTTAAGAATTTTTCCCTCCCACTTTTTTCAGGATTTTTTAATCTTTGATTTTCTCTAGTTAGAAAATTATATGCTTGGTTGTAGCTTTTTTTTGCTATTTATTCTGCTTGGTATTCTCTGAGCTTCTTGGATCTGTGGTTGGTGTCTAACATTAATTTGGGAGAAATTCTCAGTCATTATTGTTTCAAATAGTTCTTCTGTCCCTTCCTCTCTTTCTTCCCCTTCTGGTATTCCCATTACACATATGTTATACTTTTGTATTTGTTTCATAGTTCTCAGATATTCTGTTCTGTTGTGTGTGTGTGTGTGTGTGTGTTTGTGTCTTTTTTTCTGTTTGCTTTTCAGTTTTGGGGATTTCTATTGTGGTATCCTCAAGCTGAAATATTCTTTCCTCAGCCATGTCTATTAATAAGCCCATCAAAGGCATTCTTCATTTCTCTTGTGCTTTTGTTTTGTTTTGTTTCCTGTTACAGTGTTTTAGATTTCTAGCATTCCTTTCTTATTCTTTCTTAGAATTCCATCTCTCTGCTTATATTGCCCATCTATTCTTGCATGCTGACCACTTTGTCCATTAGAGCCCATAGCAAATTAATCATAGTTGTTTTAAATTCTCAGTCTGATAATTCCAACATCTCTGTCAACTGAGTCTGGTTCTGATGCTTGCTCTGATTCTTCAAACTGTGTTTTTGTCTTTTACTATGCCTTTTATTTTTTTCTTTTTTTTTGTTTTTTTGTTTTTTTGCAGTACGCGGGCCTCTCACTGTTGTGGCCTCTCCCGTTGCGGAGCACAGGCTCCGGACACGCAGGCTCAGTGGCCATGGCTCACGGACCCAGCTGCTCCACGGCATGTGGGATCTTCCCGGACCGGGGCACGAACCCGTGTCCCCTGCATCGGCAGGCAGACTCTCAACGACTGCGCCACCAGGGAAGCCCTAATTTTTTCTTGATAGCCAGACATGATGTACTGGCTAAAAGGAACTGCTGTAAATAGGCCTTTGGTGAAGTGGTGAGTTGCGGGGTTAGGGGAAGCATTCTACAGTCCTAGGATTAGGGCTGGATCTTTTAGTGAGCCTGTGCCTCTGAATTGTGAACTTCACAAGTGCTTCTCAGCAGTCCCCTCATTTTAGGTGGGACAGGGTGGCTGGAGGGGGTTGGAGTTTGGTATTTCCCTTCACCTATGTGGAAGGCTACAGACAGCTGGAATCAGTTAGGGTCTGATGAAACCCCAGCAGGTGAGGATCTGGCTAAATAGTTTCTCTTGAGAGTAGACCTTGTTAAGAACAGAAAGCTCTTAAATATTTCAAAATGGCTTCTTTTCCACTTCCCCTGCCAGAAGCATGAGAGAATTTTTCTCCAGTATTCACTGTGAGAATCTGGTGGAGCTCCAGGAAGCAAAACTCACAAAAGTGTTGGGGTGCCCTGATGACTGGACCCCCCTGGAGTTTTTAATCTGTCCACACTGAGCCTCCAGCAATTCATCAATTACAGTTCAGGTTTCCCTAACATGGCACTGGTTCCCATGGAGGCTTTTGCCTTGGTAAGTTGTGATTCTCTGGATTTGTCTGTCATGTTCTCCAATTTGGGGGCCAGTGATTTGCCCTGTGACCTCACTTCTATTATGGATCTAAGAAGAGTTGCTAATTTTTCAGTGTGTTCAGCTTTTTACTTGTTGCTAGGATGGAGTGGTGACTTTCAAGCTCCTTACATACCAGACCAGAAACCAGAAGTTCCATCTGTGTGTCTTGAAAAGTAGAAAGACAACTAATACATATTGAGCACCTGCCCTAAATCAGGTGCTTTACCTGATCCATTGTTTCGTTTTCTCCTTTCAACAATCCTACGGGGAAGGTATGATTCTCTCCATTTTGCAGATGAGAAGGTGAGAGTTAGAGGAGGGAGGCGACTGCTCAGGTATTCGTGAGTAGTACATGGTCTCCCTCACTCCAAATCCCATCTGCTTCCAGCTATGTTCTCATGTTGGAAATAAAGGAGGAATAAAGGGCAGAAATAACTTAAGCATCAAAAACCATTTTCCATGTTTATAAAACCAGCTCATACTGTAATACTTATGAATAAAGGATCTTTTGTGTGATTAGATTCTAAAGAGACCAGTGTTGGTAAAGCCCCAGGGACTGAGTTTTTGGCATACTGCTTGCTATACATAGAATGGGCATTTAATAAATTCTTGCCGAATGAATGAATGAGTGAGCATTCCATCGTGTGTGTTGTATGTCATTAAAGCATTCTTTCAGTGGGTCTGGCACTGTGCCAAGTGCTTTGCATTCTTTATCTCATGTAATCCTCTTAACAACACAAGGGAGGTGCAATTATTTTCCCCATTTTTACTGTTGAGGAACCAGAGACTTAGAGAAAATAAATAACTTGCTCAAGGTCCTATAACTAATAATTGTAGAGGTGGGGCTTGGCCCAGGCCTGTCAGGCTGTACAGTTCAGGCTCTTGACCTGGGCTTTCCTGCCTCCTGAGAGGAGCGAGGGAGGGGCTTCCTCCACACACCCACCTGGACAGGAAGGTACCCCTACTGATGCTCCCACTAAGTGCCTCACATCCACTACACATACTACTACATCCACCTCTGCCAGATGCCGTCTCTCACCATGCACAGCTGAGGGTGTTTAAAGCTTCCCCTAGACTACAGTCCATGACCCCACAGAACCCTCTAAACTAGAGAATCAAGCAGAGGACAAGCCCAAGTGCCGCTGCCTGAACGGATTTTAGTGTGGCCCAGGAAAGCGTGGTGTCAAGGTGGGTCTTGTGGTCCCTGCCTGGGAATGGACATGATCCCTACTCTGGCTTCTCTTACCCTAGAGCATCAGATGGATGGAGCACAGGATGAAAAGAAGGTCAAGCTACAGAGACCTGAGCTAGGAGTCATCTTTACCAGTTGCTGGCTATGTCATCCTGGGAAAGCCCCTTAACTTCATGAAGACTCTGTTTCCTCCTCTACTGCACAATAATCACGGTAAGAATAACAATTCTGTCTCAGGGGCTGTGGTGTTAACTCAGTGAGACCGGGCAGAGGAAGGTTCTTTGTAACCTCAAAACACTCTACAAGTGACTCAGTTCCCAGAGCCCAGGACAGGGGCTTTTCTACTCTACCCTACACCTCCTCATGAGGGAGGAAAGGAGCGCTTTTCCTGAAGCAAGGATATCCGAGGACCTGGTGTTTTGCCTGAGTCTGGTTTCTGACCCCAGTGTTTGGAACAGTAGGCAGTGAAGGAGCTACAGCTTCCTGGGATGTACTGGCTGTGGTCACCCCCATGAAGGAGTGGGGTTCACAGCCTATCTGAGGTCCATAAATCTTTAGGAACCTGCAACATTTATCCCCTCCTTTCCCTCCCTTGATGATCACTGACACCTCTCTCTCTATTCCCTGCCTAGGCCCACCAGTTCCTCTCCTCTCTTGGAAGGTAAGGTTAAGCCATTTTAAGTGACATGGGGCTTTTTCCTCCCTCAGGACACTAATAATCATCCCCAAACCCTCTGTTGCCCCTGCTTGACCCTAGGACAGCCAACAGTCTGCTGGGAGAAGGTGTGGGTGAGTAGGAGTTGTTTAACCCCTTAACCTACATTCCTACCCACACAGAATCACAGAAACAAAACACATACACACCCAAGTTAACTAGTCACTCTTCCTGGACCTCATTCTTCACAAACTGTTGCTCAAATAGTATGGTTATCTGAGGCTTCATGGGGAACAAAGTCTTCTGCTCTGAACTGAAAAGTTTAACATAGAGGGAGTGGCCAAGATGGTGGAGTAGGAAGACCCTCAGCTCACCTCCTCCCACAGACACACCAACATTACAACTATTTACAGAAAAATGATTGACAACAAAGACCTGAAAACTAGCAGAATAGATTTCCTACAACTAAAGATACAAAGAAGGAACCACAACAAGATGAGTAGTAGGGGTGGAGACAAGTAGGTAACCCACAAATGGGAGGATAATTACAATTGCACAGGTTCTCCTAAGGATCAAATGGTCCAAGCCCCACAGCAGGCTCCCCAGCCTGGTGGTCCTATACCAGGAAGACAAACACCCAGAATGTTTGGCCTTGAACACCAGTGGGGCTTACTTTCAGGAGAGCCAGAGAACTATGGACAATAGAAACTCCACTCTTAAATGGTGCACGCAAAATCTCACATACTCTGAGACCCAGAGAAAAAGCCATAATTTGAAAGGATCCTGGATCAGACCCACCTTCTGATCTTGGAGATCCTTCCAGAGAAACAGGAGGCAATTGGAGCTCACCCTAGAGACATAGAGACTGGCAGCAGCCATTTGGGGAACTTATTCTACCAGGAGGACTCTGGTACTAGCAAGCACCATTTTGGAATCCTCTCTCTAGCTTATTAACACTAGGACATGACCCCATCCACCAGCTTGTCAGCACAGTACTGGAACATTTCAGGCCAAGCAGCTAGCCATGTGGGGACAGAGCCCCACTCACCAGCAGGCCAGCTGCCTTAAGACCTGCTGAGTCCTCAGCTGCCCTGGGACACAGTGCCATCCACCAGAAAGCCCAGGACCTGGCCTCACCCACCAGCAGACCAACACCTGCTCCCAAACCCCAGGCCCTGGCCCCAGAGATCCCAGGACTCAGCCTCATCTATCAGTGGGTGGGAACCAGCTCTGGGATCCCCTGGGCCCTGATCCCACCCACCAGCAGGCCAACACCAGCTCCAAGACACTTTGGACCCCCCAGCCAGCTGCTGCACGATCCAGCCCACTCATGAGTGAGCTGACAGTAGCTTTGGGACACACTGGACACTTCAGCCAGCCATGTCAGGAACTGGCCCCAACTACCAGCAGGCCAACACAAGATCTGGGACCCCTGGCTCCGCAACCATCCACCCCGGAACATAGCTCCACCCACCAATATGCCAGCACTAGCCCCGGGACCCCCCAGCACTCTGCAGCCAGCCACCTCGTGACCCAGGCCCACCCACCTGTGGCTGGCAGCCTCCACACACAGCAGGGTCTGGCAACCAACCAGACTGGGGGCCAGCCATGTCTACCAGAGCAGCCACAGTAGTCAGCCCCCTACAACAGAAGGACCCATAGAGTCCACATAAGGGGCACCCCTAGAGCATATAACTCTGATGACCAGACAGGAATGCACTGCTGGGATGCACAGGACTTCTCCTACAAAAGGCCTCTTCTCCAAGGTTGAGAAATGTAACTAACCTTCCAAATACATAGAAATAAAAACAGCAAATCCGGCAAAATGAGGTTACAGAGGAATATGTTCCAAAACAAAGGAACAAGATAAGACCCCAGAAGAAGACCTAAGTGAAGTGGAGATAAGCAATCTACCTGATAAAGAGTTCAAGGTAATGATCATAAAGATGCTCAAAGGACTTGGGAGAAGAATAGAGGAACAGAGTGAGAGGTTAGTAGTTTCTAACAAAAAGAGTTAGAAAATCTAAAGAACAGACAACAAACAAATGAAGAATACAATATCTGAAATAAAAATATACTAGAAAAACAACAACAATAGATTGGATGATACAAAGGAATGGATCAGTGAACTGGAAAACAGGAATGGAAATCACTGAAGCTGAATAGAAAAAAGAAAAAAGAAATAAAAAGAAATGAGGACAGTTTAAGAGACCTCAGGGACAACATCAAGTGTACATCAACATTCACATTATAGAGGTCTCAGAAGAAGAGAGAGACAAGGGGGCAGAGAACATATTAGAAGATATAATAGCTGAAAACTTTCTTAACCTGGGAAAGGAAACAGACATCCAGGTCCAGGAAACATAGAGAGTCCCAAAGAGAATCAACCCAAAGAGGGCCACACCAAGACACATTGTAATTAAAATGACAAAGATTAAAGATAAAGAGAGAATCTTAAAAGCAGCAAGAGAAAAATCAACAAGTTATGTACAAGGGAATGCCCATAAGACTATCAGATGTTTTTCAGCAGAAACTCTGCAGGCCACAAGGGAGTGGCACAATATGTTTAAAGTGATAAAAGGGAAAAATCTACAACAAAAGAATACTCTACCCAGCAAGGTTTTCATTCACATTTGATGGAGAGAGAGAGTTTTACAGACAAACAAAAGCTAAAAGAGTTCAACACCACCAAACCAGCTTTACAAGAAATGTTAAAGGAACTTCTCCAAGCAGAAAAGAAATTAGAAATATAAAAATTATGAAAGGAAAAATCTCATTGATAAAGACAAATATACAGTAAAGGAAGTAAATCAACCACATATAAAGCTAGTAGGAAGGTTGAAAGACTAAAGTAGTAAAATCATCTATCTCCACAATAAGTAGTTAAGAGAGGAACGAAATAAAAAGATGTAAAATATGATGTTAACAACAGTAAAAGGGGAGGGGAAGAGTAAAAATTCGAGGTTGTTAAAATGCATTCAAAATTGAGATCAGCAATTTACAATTATATATATATATATATTACATACGCACACATATAAATTGCTATATATAAACCTCATGCTAACCACAAACCAAAAGTCTGTAATAGATACACACAGAAAAAAGTGTGAAGAATCCAAACGTAACAGTTAAGATTGTCATCAAATCACAAGGGAAGAGAGCCAAAGAAGAAAGGAACAAGGAAGAACTACAAAAACAACCCCCACACAATTAACAAAATGGTAATAAGTACATTCCTATCAACAGTTACTTTAAAATTAAGTGGCCTAAATACTCCAATCAAAAGACCTAGAATGGCTGAATAGATACAAAAACAAGACCCATATATAAGCTACCTAAAAGAGACCCACTTTAGATCTAAAGACACACGGACTGGAAGTGAGGGGATGGACAAAGGTATTCCATGCAAATGGAAATGAAAGCCAGAATAGCTTTATAAATATAAAACATTCCAACAAAAAGCAGCAGAATACACACTGTTCTCAATTGCACATGGAACATTCTTTAGGATAGATCACATGATAGGCCACAGAACAATTCTCAGTAAATTTAAGAAACTGAAATCGTATAAAGCAACTTTTCTGACCACAACACTTTGAGACTAGGATTCAACCACAAGGGGAAAAAACTTCAGAAAACACGAACACGTGGAGGCTAAACAATATGCTACTAAATACCGATGGGTCACTGAAGAAATCAAAGAGGAAACAAAAAATACCTGGAGACAAATGAAAATGAAAACATAATGATCCAAAATCTAGGGGACACAGCAAAAGCATTTCTAAGAATGAAGTTTATAGTGATACAAGCCTACCTCAGGAAACAAGAAAAATCTCAAATAAAAAACCTAACCTTACACCTAAAGGAAACAGAAAAAGAAAAACAAAATCCAAAATTAGTAGAAGGAAAGAAATTGTAAAGATCAGAGCGTAAATAAATGTGATAGAGAAAAATATAGAAAAGACCAATGAAACTAAGAGCTGGTTCTTTGAATAGATAAACAAAATGGACAAATCTTTACCAGACTCATCAAGAAAAAAAGAGAGAGGACCCAATAAAATAAAATCAGAAATGGAAAAGAAAAAGTCACAACCAACACCACAGAAATTCAAAGGATGTTATGAGATCCCTGTGAACAACTGTATGCCAATAAAATGGACAACCTAGAAGAAATGGACAAATTCCTAGAAATGTACAATCTCCCAAGACTGAACCAGGAAGAAATAGCAAATATGAACAGAGCAATTACTAGTAATGAAATTGAATCAGTTATAAAAGAGAACAACTCCCAACAAACAAAAGTCCAGGATCAGATGGCTTCGCAGGTAAATTCCACCAAACATTTAGAGAAGAATTGACACTTATCCTTCTCAAATTATTCCAGAAAATTGCAGAGGAAGGGATGCTTCCAAACTCATTCTACAAGGCCAGCATCACCCTGACACCAAAACCAGACAAATATAACACAAAAAAAGAAAATTAAAGACCAATATCACTGATGAACATAGATGCAAAAATCCTCAACAAAATATTACAAAGAGAATTTAACAATACATAAAGGATCATACACCATGATAAAGTGGGATTTATCCCAGGGATGCAAGGATGTTTCAATACCCACAAATCAATCAATGTGATACACTACATTAACAAACTGGAAAATAAAAATCATATGATCCTCTCAATAGACGCAGAAAAAACTTTTGACAAAATTCAACATCCATTCATGATGAAAACTCTCCACATTCTAAAGGCCATAAATGACAAACCAAAGCTAACATCATACTCAATGGTGAAAAGCTGAAAGCATTTCCTCTAAGATCAGGAACAAGACAAGGATGTTGCCACTTTTATTCATCATAAATTTGGAAGTCCTAGCACAGTAATCAGAGAAGAAAATGAAGAAAAGGAATCCAAATTGGAAAGGAAGAAGTAAAACTGTCACTGTTTGCAGATGACATGATGCTATTCACAGAAAATCCTAAAGATGTCACCAACAAACTACTAAAACTCATGAATGAATTTGAGAGTTGCAGGATACAAAATTAATATACAGAAATCTGTTGCATTTCTATACACTAACAACAAACTACCAGAAGAAGAAATTAAGAAAACAATCCCGTTTACAATTGCACCAAAAAGAATAAACTATCTAGCAATAAATCTAATGAAGAAGGTACAAGACCTGTTTTCGAAAAACTGTAAGACACTATTAAAAGAAATTGAAGATGACACAAACAGATGAAAAGATATATCATGTTCATGGATTGGAAGAATTAATATTATTAAAATAACCATGCTACCCAAAGTAATCTAAAGATTCAATGCAATCCCATCAAAATACCAATGACATTTTTCACAGAACTAGAACTAATAATTCTAATAACTGTATGGAAACACAAAAGACTCCAAATAGCCAAAACAACCTTGAGAAAGAACTAAACTGGTGGTAACACATGCCCTGATTTCAAACTATACTAAAAACTACAGTAATAAAACCAGTATGGTACTGGCACAAAAGCAGACACATAGATCAATGGAATGGAATAGAGAGACCAGAAATACACCCACATTTATATGGGCAATTAATATACCACAAAAGAGGCAAGAATATACAATGGGAAAAAGACAGTCTCTTCAATAAATGGTTTTGGGAAAAGTGGACAGCTACATGCAAAAGAATCAAACTAGACTATTCTCTTGTACAAAAATAAATTCAAAATGAATTAAAGACTTAAATGTAAGATTTGAAACCATAAAACTTCTAGAAGAAAATGTAGGCAGTATACTCTTTGACATCAATCGTAGTAATATTTTTTTGATATTTCTCTTCAGACAAGAGAAATAAAAGCAAAAATCAACAAATAGGACTACAACAAACTAAAAACTTTCACATGGTGGAGGAAACTCAACAAAACAAAAACATCACCTACTAAATGGGGTAAGATACTTGCAAATTATATATCTGACAAGGGGTTAATTTTCAAAATATACAAATAACTCATACAACTCAACATCAAAAAAAAAAAACCTGATTAAAAATGAGCAGAAGATCTGGATAGACATTTTTCCAAGGAAGACATATGGATGGCCAACAGGCACATTAAAAGATGCTCAACATTACTCATTACTAATCATCAGGGAAACGCAAATCAAAACCACAATGAGGAACTTCCCTGGTGGTGCAGTGGTTAAGACTCCATACTCCCAATGCAGGGGGCCCGGGTTCAATCCCTGGTCAGGGAACTAGATTCACATGCATGCCACAACTAAGAGTTTGCATACCACAACTAAGGAGCCCGTGTGCCACAACTAAGGAACCAGCAAGCCACAACTAAGGAGCCCACAAACTGCAGCTAAGGAGTCCACCTGCCGCAGCTAAGACCCAGCACAACCAAATAAATAAATAACCACAATGAGATATCACTTCAAATATGTCAAAATGGATATTATCAAAAAGACAAAAAATAGCATGTGTTGGCGAGGATGTGGAGAAAACAGAACCCTTGTACTCTGTAGGTGGGAATATAAATTGGTGCAGCCATTATGGAAAAGAGTATGGTGAGTCCTCAAAAAATTGAAAATAGAAGTACCGTATAATCCATCAGTTCCACTCCTGGGTATTTATCTGAAGAAAATTAAATCTCTATTTAGAAAATATACATACACCCTTAGGTTCACAGCAGCATTATTTATGATGGCCAAGATGTGGAAGCAATCTAAGTGCCCATCCAGAGATGAATGAATAAAGAAGATATGATAGATACATAAAATGGAATATTACTCAGCCATAAAAGAGAATTAAGTCTTGTCACTTGCAACAACATGGATAGACCTAGAGGAAATTATTATGAGTAAAATAAATCAGACAGAGAAATCCTATATGATTTCACTTATATGTGGAATCTAAAAAACAAAACAAATGAACAAACAAAACAAAACATAAACAGAGTTATAGAGACAGAGAACAAACAGGTGGTTGCCAGAGGGGAGGGGAGAAGGGGGAGGGAAGAAATAGATGAGGGGAATTAAGAGCTACAAACTTCCAGTTGCAAAATAAATGAGTCACAGGTATGAAATGTACAGTGTGGGGAATATAGTCAATAATTATGTAATATCTTTTTTTGGTGACATATCGTAACTAGTTTATCATGGTGATAATTTTGAAATGCATAGAAATATCAAATCACTATGTTGTGTACCAGGAAGTAACATAGTGTTGTAGGTCAATTATACTTCAAAAACAAAGAAACAAACTCATAGAAAAAGGATCATATTTGTGGTTATCAGAGGCAGGAGGTTTGGATAGGGGGAACTGGATGAAGGCAGTCCAAAAGTACAAACTTCCCATTATAAGATAAATAAATACCAATGATATATTGTATAACATGATAAATATAATTAACACTACTGTACATTTTATATAAAAATCATTAAGAGTAAATCCTAAGAGTCCTCATCACAAGGAAAACTTTTTTTTTTATAAATGTCTTTATTTTTTGGCTGTGTTGGGTCTTAGCTGCTGCACGTGGGCTTTCTCTAGTTGTGGCGAGTGGGAGCTACTCTTCATTGCGGTGCGGAGGCTTCTCATTGCTGTGGCTTCTCTTGTTGCGGAGCACGGGCTCTAGGTGCACAGGCTTCAGTAGTTGTGGTACGTGGACTCAGTAGTTGTGGCTCGTGGGCTGTAGAGTGCAGGCTCAGTAGTTGTGGCGCACGGGCTTTGTTGCTCCACGGCATGTGGAATCTTCCCAGACCAGGGATCGAACCCATGTCCCCTGCATTGGCAGGCGGATTCTTAACCACTGTGCCACCAGGGAAGTCCCAAAACTATACTTTTTTATTTCCTTAATTTTGTATCTATATGAGATGATGAATGTTCACTAAACTTATTGTAGTAATCATTTCATGATGTATGGAAGTCAAATCATTATGCTATACACCTTAAAGTTATACAGTGCTGTTTGTCAATTATATCTCAATAAAACTGGAAGAAAAAAGTTTAACATAAGACTTATGGCTCAGGATAGAGCTAGCGCTGCATATCATATGGGATTCCTCATCTCCCTCCACCCAAGGCTTGCTCCTGCTAGAAACTTTTCTTCAATTTCCTTTTTTTAAAAATGTATCTGTTGCGATTTTATTTTAATTAATTAATTAATTAATTAATTAATTATTGGCTGCGTTGGGTCTTCGTTGCTGAGTGCAGGCTTTCTCTAGTTGCAGCGAGTTGGGGCTACTCTTTGTTGTGGTGCGCGGGCTTCTCATTGCAGTGGCTCCTCTTGTTGCAGAGCGCGGCCCCTAGAGTGCGTGGGCTTCAGTAGTTGTGGCACACAGGCTTAGTTGCTCTGAGGCATGTGGGATCTTCCCGAACCAGTGATCGAACCCATGTCACCTGCATTGGTGGTCGGATTCTTAACCACTGTGCCACCAGGGAAGTCCCTCTCCTATTTCCTCTGGCAAGATTAGCCAGAGACATCTCTTGATGTTGAAACATAGCTCGGAGAATTAACATTCTATTAGATCCCTGGATAATAAGCAAGGATCCCTCTGGGATTTTACTCTAAAGACAGTTGCCAAATGTACCAATGACAAGTCAATATTTATGATCATACTTATAATTAAATATGTTGTGTGAGTACAAACTATAGCAGCAACAGTTACAGCAGGATTCTCTTTTACCTCCCTCTATCAGTGACTGAGTCTTCCATATCATTTCAGAGCGATACATAAATAAAACAAAATCTCATCACCTGTTATATATAAGTACTCTCTATATTTTTACTCTTAGGTCATAATATCCCTCCTATTACTAGGAATTTGAAGATGTTTGATTGAATAACTAAAGTAAGAATTCCAAATTTGTCTTTATCATTCGATCAAAAAATTTTTTGCATTAACAGCTGCCAAAACACTGCACTAATACTATCAACCCTCAACACAAACATCTAGATATTAATACTTGATTGTGGTAAGAGATAGTTACTGGCTCAGGAGAGTGGTCAGGAGAGGAGAATATCTTATTAACAAACACCTCCTTTGGCATGCTCTCTAAGAATACTAATATTTTTGCAACGTTAAGATTTTGTTTCCAGGACTTTATCTAAGATTCATCAGCATCATAGAATTTGCCAAGGGTCAGGAATCTTGGGAGACCATTTTAGAATTCTGCCTACCACACAGATGTCAGTGCCCACATAGTCTTTAAACTACTCACTTCCTCTCCCCGAGGTTATGGGCATTGGTTCTGAGCCCAGGCAGACAAACAAAAATGATATCATGTACATGCAATGAAAAATGATACACAAAGCAAAAGGAAGAATTGGTCTGCTCTGCAGGGGTGGTGTGGCTGCTGAGGGGATAGTTAAAGGAAGTTTCAAGCAGTGATATTTCAACTGGATGGTTAGGAAAAGAACCATGCCTTCTTTTTGTCTTCACTGCCTGGCACAGTCTTCAGGTACATAGTAGACCCCCGCTGATGTTTGTTGAATGACCTTGTAGGTGTCTTCTAGGAGGAGGAGGGGAAAGAGAATTCTAGGTAGAGGGAATTTCACATACAGAGACCCAAAGTTTTAAAGCCACTTGCTATGTTCAAGGATCCGTGAAAAGTATCCAATTATCTAAACATGCAAGGCAAGATATGGCAAGAGAAGAGGCAGACAATGAGGCCAGAACATGGGAGGCTTGGAATATGGCGCTAAGGAGGTAGGACTATTTTGAAAATGAAGAGGAACACTTGAAGAGCTTTAAGGAAGTGAAAACAAAATCAGATTTGTGTTTGAGAAAGTTAGCTCCAGTGGGGAGCACAGTGTGAAGGCTGGTTTGAGGTGAGGGTTAGGATGGATGGGAGTGAAGCTAACCCAGGGCTGTAGGAATTAGTGTCTAGTGGTCTTGGAGTGCAGGTTAGGAAAGAGGAGGGTCTACACCAAGACAACGGCAGTGGGATGGAGAAGGGGAGTGGCCCCCAAAGCTGGTTGGAAAGTAGAGTGACTGAAGGATATTGTTGGGAAGAAGAGTTGATCGGATTTGAAGGATGACAGAGTCATGAAGGATGACCTGAGAATGACTCCGGCTTAGGAGATGGATAAATGATGAGACCATCCATTGAGCTTGAAGACTAAGAGAAAGAACAGGTTTGAGGAGGAAGAGGAGGAGGGGCTTGGTGGTAATGGAGGGAAGAAGGGCAGCTGTGAATGACAAGTACACTTTGGGGCATGTTGAGTTTGAGGTGCTTGTGGAATATCCCAACAGAGAATCCAAGAGGATGACATTGAGTTCTGAGCTCTAGAGCTTAACAGGGATGGATACACATCAGGGTCTCCAGCTTCTAGGTGAGCAAGCAAGTCATAGCATTGAATAGTCCCAGAGGGACAGGGTATAGAATAAGGAAATAAAGAAGCTGACTATAAAACCATGTGTCACCAAAAGTCTGCAATGTCGAGGGCAGAAAACATGAGCTGGAATCAAAGGTGAGAGAAGATGGGAGCTGTGAGTCTGGGAATATGTAGTGACCACAGAATGTAAACAAAGCAATGAGGGACTGCTTCATTGTCAGAAGAAGCTGTGCCCGTGAAAGTCTTTGCTGGTATTTAGTTCACTGGCTTGAGTTGTAAAAAGCACAGAGAGGGCAAGACTCACCACACGGTGCATCATTTCAACACAGAAGTAAATTAGCTCGTAAAATAGACTCAAAGAGTTCTTTACTGGGTTAGGAAATACTTGTTTTCACTGAGGTCTATTCTTTTGAAGAAAAAAGGAACTTGAGTGAAAATGTATAATTCTCCTTTGATCTCTGTAATTAAGAGATTTGACCCAAGTATTCATCAGCCCTTAATAAAAATCAGTAACGTTCCCGTTACTTTCCGTGGCTTGTTTTCTGAGTTGAAGAACAAGAGAGTATCTTTCATAAGATCATCAGGGGTAAACAGGATTTCACAAGAAGAGGGATCAGTGTGGAAAAATAAAATTTTAAAAGGGGCAGATCCGTTTTTTATTTAGTTTTCCTTTGCCCATGGCAGACTCCACCAAATAACCTGAATAAATACTAGCAATTGCTGTGCCCCACCAAAGTTTGGACATGCTTCAAACATCTCCAAAGGACAATATATATATATATATATAGTATAATATATATATTGTGTATATATATATATATATATATATTCTTTTTTTTTTTTTTTTTTTTTTTTTGCGGTACGCGGGCCTCTCACTGTTGTGGCCTCTCCCGCCCGTTGTGGAGCACAGGCTCCGGACGCGCAGGCCCAGCGGCCATGGCTCACGTGCCCAGCCGCTCCGCGGCATGTGGG